>NW_026946363.1:0-311633 GCF_035222375.1 Podospora pseudocomata | reverse complement strand
TCGGGATGTGAGACCAGGGGTTTGCATCTTGCATCAACAAAGTGCCATCTGCGTTCACTTTTGTCCTATGATCTTCCCTTTGTGCCTCTCTTTATTCCTGCACACCCGCAGTCTGCACTTCACAAAGGGCCACTCTCCCCTAGCCCCTGAGTGTGTACACCTATTGACCTTGCATTTCACATGAAAATGACCTTCAAAAGAAAGCCGCGGAGATCCTTTCGCTGACGGAAAAGTCTCTCTCAAACTCACCAGCCTGATCAAATCCCACCCAATGACAAACCCTCAGCTTCATTACCCCCCAAATTGAACATTCATGCGGCAAGCACTCAAGAGTATCCAAAAAAAATATATATATAAAAAAATATGATGTAATGATCCCATCAAACGTGCACCACCGCGTCGACGCGTCTCATTAATTCAATCCTATATGATAAGTAAACCACCACCACCACCCACCAAACTACCATGCACCATGCAAGCAATATATTCATACAAAACACATACATTAAAAAAAAAAGCCTGTCTAACCGCTCCCAGCCAGCCAGCCATACCCTGAAACTAGAAAACTACTGCACAGCACTCTACATACAATACACCCTTCCCCTCATATTCCTAGGTAACCATGGTCCCCAATTTTCGCTCCTCCCCGAACTGATCCATTTTATATCTTCAATTGACAAGTACCCGGGTACAATACCTGCCAACAACCCAACCATTCACTTTGAATATAACTGTCAGCCTCCCCTCCAAAAGAAAAGCCCCGTGAAGGTTTAGAAATGTTGTTGTTGTTGTTGTTGTTGTTGTTGTTGTTGTTGTTGTTGTTGTTGTTGTTGTTGTTGTTGTTGTTGTTGTTGTTGTCGTTGTCCTTGCCACCTTGTCCAGTGAATTGATTGTCGTAATATACAGAACCTCTCCCTTTACCCCAAACCTCGCCATCTGCATCAACCCTAAGCAGCAATACCAGCAGCCCCATTCCCACCCCCCCCAGCCACAGCCTTCGCAGCCTGCAAGTGCATCTGCTGCTCAACCCACCCCGGCCGCCACTTGCTCAAGTATTTCGCAGCCAGCGGTCTCGCCTCCTCATCTGCATCATCATTAGCATCATCCCTTCAATACCATTTCTCATCCAGGGTGTACTCACACTCAACCCAAATCCCCCCAACCGTATCCAACGCCAACTCCCTCGCAGGTGGCCTCATCATAACAAGATACAACAAGCTCGTCATCGCCAAGCCCAAAGTATTCGGATCCCCACACAGCGTCTTCAGCCTCCCAAGCAACTCCCCGCTCAGCTCCGGAATTTCGGCCAAAAACCTCGTCAAGACTTTATCCTGCGCCGTGATAAAAGTCATGAACCCGTCCAGCAACCTCAGCGCCCACGTCTCGTAGTGCAGCGGCGCGTTCCTCAGCCCCGTCCGCTTGGTGAGCTGGTCATTGTACCACTCCTCGCTGAGCCACGCGACCGCGACTTCTATTCTCGGCCGCCAGTCTTCGAGTATGTAGGTGAATAACATCTCGCGGATGGATTGGTTAAAGGTGGAGGCCAACGGGTAGGAGACGGCGCCTTCTTCGGATTTGACTGCCGAGGTTTGTTCTTCTTGTTCTTCTTCTTCGAGGCCGAATGTGCTGCGGGTGGCGAGTCGAGTGGCAACGGTGAGCCAGGAATCGCGATCATACGACGAGGCGGCAAGGCGGTTGATGCCCGCTTTTGGCTTCTTGCTTGGGCCTTCTGATGATAAAGAGGATAGAGGGCCAAAGAGGCGGGAGGCCGCGGCGGAGCTGAGTTTGGAGGCCACGTCGGCGTCGATCAGGGGTGGTGGTGCGAGGGTGAATGGGCCGAGGCCGAGGGCAGCGTTGGGATCGGCATATTCGTCGAGCGCCGTCTCGGGGGGTGCATTGTCGAGCTTGTTGAGAATCTGCTCCGTATCTTCCGCCGCGTCAAGGTTGGGCTCGTAATCATCGTCATCCTCTTCCACTCCCAAAGGTGCCGTAGCAGGGTTGATAGCACCAGGTAAACCCGCAGCTCCATGGGCGGCATACTGGGCTGCCGCCGTCACCGCAGCAGCCTGAAGAGTGTGAAGACGACTTCTTATACCGTTTACCGCAAAGTCCAAGACACTTTGGTCCAGAGTATTGAGCGTCCTAGCCACAATCTTGGCCACTAGGTTGGCGGGAATGCTGGTAGCATCAAAGGCCTGGAGACCAGGGTTATTGGTCAACGTGAAAACGGCAGCAAGAGTCTGAGGTCCTGGTGCTAATGGCGGGATCACGGCTGGCTGTGCTGGCGCGGCAGGTTCAGGAGCGGCAGCAGAAGCATCCTGCATCTTCTGTCTCTTGAGATCGCCATATTGGGCAGCCGCTTGGTCAGCAAGCTGTCTCTTCCGACCCGCTTCATCGAATATCTCGGCGCGAGAGCGCATCAACCGCTCAACATACTGCTGGACACGGCCGCTGTGTTGATTGTTGGGATCCCTAGACGCAATTGGTTAGCAAGGTCTCGGCGTGGGCCCCTGATTACCCCTGAATTACCGACACATGCCTCTTCAAAATATTAATCATGAGCATCCGGGTCGTTTTCTCCATTGACTTCATGAGCACCTTGTTTTTCGGCGTCATGGGCGAGTTGGCCAACTTGAGAGGGTTAAAGTTGAGCACACAATTAATGATGCGGTTCGAAGTGCTTGGCCTGGTTCGGATCAGGATCGAAAGGCAGTTCAAGGTCGCATCGACAAGGAGAGCATCGTTGCTGTTATCCTGTAGCACCCCCAACATCCGGTCGAGAAGGCCAGTAGCCTCTGCCTCCATCAGTCGTGGGTCTAGCAAAGGGTGATTCGCCGGCACCATGCTCAGCGAAATGTCGAGTCCACCATACTTGACCTCCTGGCCGTTGGACGTTGTTTGGGCGAGCACAACACGCTGCGCAAACTTGATGCAGCTTAGTCTGACGGGGGCCGGGGCTCCATCCCAGATCCTGAGGATCCTCGATTTTATCGCTGAGATTTGTTCCCAAGCCTCTGTGTGATAGCTGTTGTGAATACTGTACAAGTACCAGAGTTAGTAAGCATGCTCGACATGAAGCAAGTTCAGCCATCACTGAATGGACATGACATGGGCAAGGCATATTCGAACAGTGAACGGACCCCCTCGGAAAGAGAGAGAGGAACCGAGTGGGCAAAGCATTACGATGGGGCGAGGATGGAAAAAAGAGGCATATCAAAGCACATCCCTCATCCCTCCCCATCACAATACAAAAGCCTGGGGTTCGGCTCCTCAGATCCGACGACAGCAGCAAGGGCATAAATCACGGCAAGTCACAGCACCAAAGCAATGATCGAGTACTACTTACATCCACCTCAAAACAACTGGGTACGCGCTCGCCGCGGCAGCAATGCTAGCCTTCAGCACAATCGCATCATCCTGCTCACTCTCCAATAACGACTTGAGCGTGTCAAGTACCGAGAGCGTTAAGCTCTCCTTGTCGCGCATCGAAAGCACTGGAGTGGCCAGCGACTCGGCCAGAAACTCAGCTCCCCATCTCTTGAGTTCGATCGATGATGTCGGTCCGATGACAGGTAAAACACCCTTGACGATGCGGTCGTAGTAAGCCGAGTTTTCCAAGGCCAATTTCCGAGCAGCGTTGAGTTGCTTGAGCTGCTCCTCAATGGGGACAGCTGGTGTAGAAGCCATAGTCGGTATGATGTGATCTTGCGCCTCGGTCGATTGTTGTTTGTTTTTGGTGTGTTGCCGTATCAGAAAACCGCCCTCTCCCACACAGAGCGACCGACCGACCTTCTTTTTGGTGGGGCAATGTGGGATGAAGTTGATGATACGGCAGGATAGCGAAAGGGACGGACGGATGGTATGATAGTATGTAGATGTGGGTAGGAGGCAAAAGGCGCGGAGAGAAAGAGGTCGTTGGGCAACAAAGGTTGGTCAAGATTCTACAGAGAAAACGTGCCGAAAAGTGTGCCTTGTGCCTGGGTGCGCAGGAAGATAGTTGATTTGGACAACAGCTTGCTCTCAAGAAATCTCAGGGCCGTGCAAACTCCAAGCTCTTGAAGGAAACCTCACTGTGGCCCTCCTTGTGGTGAATGTTGAGGAAGTTGCGACGGAAAACAAACGCTCCCCAGATCTACAAGAACTCCCCCAACTGCCCCAGCTGTCTGTCGATTGATGGAAACCTGTCGCGTGACTGATATCACACCCAAAATCAAATAACTTCTCTGGCTCTTCACCCAAGAACTGAAGCTCTCAATGGTTGCCTGCGCCTTGAGGTGTCGATATTTGTCCCAGAGCTGGCCAGAGATCAGTTCCTGGGGAAGGCGCAAAAAGGGTTCGTGTCGCGAAGTAAAATAAAAAATAAAAAAAAGCTGTAGCGGGTGCTGCGCCAAGTCGGAGAGAAAGTTAGGGACCAAGTGCCACAAAAGCCATCAATTTCATCGTCATCAATGGCTACAAGCGTTCCGAAGGAGTCTCTTTTCGCGGCCGGTCTGGTAGTTTCCTTTCTGCCGTGATATCCCAATGGTGTTGATTTTGGTGGTCGTTAGGTAAGATGTGGAAGCCTTGCTCGTTCGCAAAAGACAAGAGACGCGCCCCAGGAACCGAGAGAGCTCAGTGACGTGAAAGGAACCAGCACCCTTGTCTCACACCTGCATCTCCAGCGCTGATTGGTGGGTATCCGATAAGCGCTTATCAGCCCACACTTGCCCTCGGCAACATCCGCCAGTCTTTGACCTGACGTATCATACCATTTCCTTACGTGGGTGGGCTGTAACTTATTCTTCGGCATTGCTCGGCGCAAGGCAAGCTCTCGATCGCATCACATCGCAACAGCCAGACAAGATACCTAGTCAACATGTCAGGGTACAGATTGCTCACAATTCCTCCTTGTACTTGGTTCTCTAGGTAAGGTGGCTAACATGTTTCTTGCAACACTCCAGACTTAGGCATAACTCATACTACGACAAGAAGCTGGCCCAATCGCCAGCTCTTGTCCGCGCCCGCCGGCCCTACCTCTTCAAGAACGCCCTTACCGGTCTCGCCCTGGTGGGAATCACTGCTAGTATATGTACGAACCAATGTTACCCTTCCATGAGTTATTCCTCGGTCCAGCGGAAGGTGCTAACAAGGACACCTCAATCCTCACAGACACATATACCCTCATGGCGGTCGGCCAAGACGATTTCGAAGACGTCAAGGTACCTGATGTGCCTGTGCAACCTGCGAAGAAATGAACAGACGAGAACAGCAAAGCATGGGTTAAGAGACGCAGCTAGGTACGCTGCTACTTGGGGATGGTGCATAGTGTATGAGTATATCATAGGGAGGCTCCTGTGGGAAAGAAAGTTGGGCAATATCAAGATGGCGTTTTGGGCAAATCAATACCACAACATGTTTATTTTTTGGAAAGGAGAAGACATCATACTTGCATTACACCACGACCGCTTTCCTATACGTTCCAATATATACACCCCCTCGCACACCATGTGCCGAAACTCATTGGTATAATCTTCCCAAGACGCCTGGCATTTGCCAAAAATAGTGCATACAGAGTAAAGTAGGCCAGCATAGCAGGCTGGTCGTAACCCAACTCTGCCCGCTGGATGCGAGCTAGCACCAAGAAAAGTGTGACAACAGAGCTTTTCAAATCATACAACATCCCTCCTCTAGTAACATGACACGCGAGCAGCTACCCCTGATTTCTCCTCGCTATATCATGCAGGTGGCGTATGTTACCACCCTCAATGGTCAACCACCCTCTTCCAAAACCCCTCTGCCTTTCAACGCCGCACATCAAAGCATGCCCCATATGTCAAAACTTCATACAACCCTGCATTATATGCCCAAGATAATTCCAAAAACTCCGCCTGGTCTCTACATCCGCTAATCTTTGAGAGGAAAAAAGTAAGACCGGTATAAAGAAAAAACATAGAAAAGATTAGGACGCCTGTATCGCTGGGTCGCGCCGGAATGGCTCAGGGCCGAGTTTTGTCCTTTTGATGGCTTCGACAGTGCTTGGTGAGTGGTTTTTGTGCAGCTGTGCTGGCGAGTCACCGTTCGGTATTTTCGAGGTACTAGAAGAAAAGAGACCACCGGACTGTTGCGAGTGACTTTTGGGTGTTGATCCTTGCACTGGCCCGGGTGCAAAAACGTGCTGTAGGTTTTGTTCTCGTCGGTGCGGTTGCTGTTGTCGATGTGCTGGGTGCCGAGGGTTGAGCCAAGGTGTTTGCTCAATAAACTGCTCTCCTGCTAGGCCAAGCGAAGGCCCAAATCCTGCCGTCAGGTCCTGAGGGAATGTCGGAGGAGGGTTGGCGATCGGTCTAGGTACCGGCTCACGAGCGCTCTAGAAAAGATGCGTCAGTTTGAGCCGCCCTCTAATAATCCTAGACCCTACTCATACTCACTGCAATAGCTTCCAGATCGTCCTCCAGCTGTTCTTCTGTAACCCCTGATATCGTGGGCGCAGCCGGAAAGCCGACATGTTTCGCAAACCCAGAAAGTATCGACACCTCTCTTGTGTAAGACACGGCTTGTCTGACGGCCTGGGCCTTTGTTGCTGGGAACCCCAGGCCGTATTCCGGAATGACACTTGTCAACCGTCTTCTTTCTTGTTGAATGTCGTACCAGTCTTGGCCAAGACCCTCAATTGTCTTTTCTCTTTCGGCCCGCACAGACTGATAGAACTGCGACATGATTTGTGCCCGCTCCGCGACCGCTCGATGGTTGAGTACAGACATTTTGAACTGCAATTCGAGGTTGCTCTTCCGTATTGTTTCGGCTCGGCGCTCTTCGAGACATTGTAGCATTGCGAGGAGTTCGTGATGTGTAGGAGTGTCACTCAGCAGCATCTCTTCCTCGCGGTTAAGCTGGTCTAAGCGTTCCTGGTATAGACTGTTACAAGTTAGAAACAGCACCATCCAATTGAGACCTTGAAAACCGTACCGCTCCCGAAAGTTGGAGAATTGCTTCTCAATGGCGGCAAGCTCTTCCCAGGCTGCCTTTTTGCGCTCCACTGCGACCAAACATTAGTTTCGTCAACCTATCATAACCAGTGTGCAGAGTGCTTACACTCTTCTTCGTTTCTGTGTGCTGCCTCGGCCTCTTCGTCGATTTCGTCGGCCGTGCGATCCTCTGGCTGAGGCGTCGGCACACCACTGGGGACGTCGGCATCTTCGGGTGGTTCATCTGGAGCTTCCAAAGGTGTGCCAGCTTCAGGACTTTTGCTCTTTCGTCGTTTTACGGGACTGCGTTTCCCTTTTTTGCCTCTAGTTGACGTCGCAACGGCCTCTTCAACAGACTCCACGGGTGTGTTTTTGACCCCCTCGGGGACGACCGGTTCCTCAATGTTATCCTCCTCGGCGGTATGTTCCCCGCTTTGCGGAGCCGTGGATAGCACATCATCGTCAACCATCGGGACGTCACCGGCGGAGAACTCGCGGTCGGCGGGGTCAATCGAGGCAGCTCGCTTCTTGGGAGGCTGCTCGGCTTCTGGTAGCTCGACAACCGAGGATCGCTTTCGTTTCTTAGACTCGCTCGAATCATCGCTGTTGGCTTGTGATACCGGTTGTTTGGTAAATGTGATTATTTGGTTCTTTTTGGCTTGTGTAGGCGACCGTGGTGGCAGCTGTCGTGATGGTCTCTTTGTGGGCTCGTCCTCGCGATCACTCGATGCCATTGACACGTCGCCGTCGTCTGCTGCCTCCTCATCCTCGGAACTATTGTTCGCGGTGGGAGTATCTTCAGCGTCTATGTCGGCTTGGAGCTGCTGTTGGAGCTTGCTGGGGCTTCGCTCAAAGACCCGCTCGCGCCGATCGGTGAATCGTCGGGTTCCCGCACCATCGGCGGCGTTCACAATGTCGCGTGTCGCGCCGTTCTTGGGAGGTGTATCGAATAATCTTTCGGTTTCTGCTTCGGAGTCATTGACGTCCACCTCGGACAGTTTGCTGTCCTCGTCTGGCTCTGAAGCGAGATCGGATTCCGGTACGCCATGAGCTCCGTTTCTTTTGGGTGTGCTCTGTGCATTGCTTTCGTCATCTTTCATTTCAAGATCCGGCTCGTCATGATCGCCGTACTTGTCCTCGACCTCGCTCAAAGGACTCGAGAGGTTGCTGGGGCTGTTGTCCAGCAGGTGTGGAGGAGGGCTCGACACTGCCAAAGGCAAAACGGTGTCACCGGTGGCCATTGCAAACCATGCGATTCTGATAAAAGGCAACCGAGGGGTGTTGCGATGTTGGTGGTCGGCGTTGTAGGTGGCCGGAAGGAGACGACCGCGCAAAATTGACTGGCGGCTTCACGAGCGGGCAGCTCGACGCCAGAACGGGGTTGCGCGATGAGTAGAGGCGGTAAGGAACGAGATGTGGATATAAAAAGAGTGCCGCTGAATACAGGGCAAGCGAGCACGCAGGTATCTGTGTTCAGATTGCAAAATATAGGCGGTGGTGTGCTGTGTGGGCAGATGTGTGGTGCTTGGTGGTGGCTATTGACCAGAAGCTGGGAATGCGGCACCCAGAAGCACTGGGAGGGAACACAAATGGGCGGATGGGGCCCGCTGCTTCCTTTGCCTGCCCGCCTACCCGATTTCCAGCGGATGACGAGGCGGCGTAGAGCGGCAGTATCGATAAGCACCGATAAGCGAATTTTCCTGGATGCGGTCCCCACTTTTGCTCTGCGCCGGGGGTCCAAGCAAGAAGCCGTTTGTCGATTTCTCCCAAAAATTTGGAGGAAAGCTGCTTGAACACCGAAACAAGACTTGTTCGCTCGCTACTTCGAGAAAGAAGCTCATCGTAGCTTTCTAATACCCTTTGCGCTTTATTTTCTCGACAACATCGATATCTTTGTCGCTTGCGCATTGTGGGCTCGAAGCTCAACCACATCAACACCATGGCGAAAAGGTGGGCAACAGGCCATTGAACCTGCAATTGAAGAGTCAAGTTTGCTAACCTGGTTGTCTACAGCAAATCTCTCTCAGCGCCTTCCAAGGCTGTCGACCCAGCCCTTGACTCTTTGTTTTCCACCAGTGTTAGTGTCAATTACATACCTTCGCTTCGTTGAAGCAGTTGCTGACCATATTCTAGGCTGGCCCAGTTCAAGCGCCCCCGAAGTCTCGGTATTCTGAATTGCCACCCCCAAAATCAGATGACGCCCCTGAAGAGTCGGACGAAGAAGATGAGGACGAGGAGGACGAGGATGAGGATGACGAAGAACTCTCGGAACTAGAGGATGGTGCCGACCTTGAAGATCTTGTTGATATGGAAGCCAGCGAAGAGTCTGGCGAAGAGGATGATAACGACTCCGAAAACGACGAAGATGACGAAGACGAAGATGATGCCAGCGATAGCATGAGCGTGGATGACGAGGCCGAGGCTGCAGAGGTTTTGGAATCAGCAGCAGCAAAAAGTAAGGCCGAGGAGGAGGATGGACGTAAGAGAAAGCGGAAACAACGGAATGATGACGAAGATCTTGAGGCCAAATACCTTGAGCGTCTTCAGGAGGATGACGAGGAGGAGCGATCTGGGAAACGGCGCAAGGATGCGAACGGGAAGGCTGCGGCCGTTGAGAAGACTGAGAAGACTGGCGACAAGGACTCAGACTTGGACTCAGACGCCGAGGTTCCCAAGCATGAATCTCTGACAGCCAACGATGCAGCTTCAGAGCTTGAGAAGGCAAACCGCACCGTATTCCTCAGCAACGTCTCCTTGGAGGCGACCACTTCGCGCACAGCCAAGAAGACTCTTTTAAAGCACCTTGCCTCGATTTTGGATCCGAAAGCCGACCCTCCCCAGAAGGTGGAATCTATCCGCTTCCGCTCAACAGCTTTTGCCACTGCTGCTATCCCTAAGCGTGCGGCGTTCATCAAGAAGGAGGTTATGGAGGCGACAACAAAGTGCACCAATGCCTATGCTGTCTACAGCACCCCTCAGGCTGTTCGTCTTGCAGTACAGAAGTTGAATGGCACAGTGGTGTTGGACCGCCATCTCAGAGTGGACAGTGTCGCCCATCCAGCCCCCGTCGACCATAAGCGCTGCGTTTTTGTTGGCAACCTCGGTTTCGTTGACGATGAGACTGTACTGAACGTCAAGGTTGATGACGAGGGTAACCAAACGACTACGAAGAAGAAGAGGACCAAGCAGCCTATGGATGTCGAGGAGGGGCTGTGGCGCGTCTTTGGCAAGGAGGCCGGCAAGGTCGAAAGCGTCCGGGTTGTCAGAGACAACGTCACCCGTGTCGGCAAGGGCATTGCTTATGTCCAGTTCTATGACGGAAACGACGTCGAGAAGGCTATTTTGCTGGAAGGAAAGAAGTTTCCCCCTATGCTCCCCCGCGAGCTCCGCGTATCGAGATGCAAGGCTCTTCACAAGACGGCCAGGGCTTTGGAGGCGAAGCACGGCAAGGCTGGTCCCCCATCAAAGGGAGATCGCAAGGGCAGGAAGGGCTCCAGCTATGTCCCCAAGATCACACCCGAAGACAAGACATTGGCTGGCAGAGCGGGTAAGCTTCTTGGTAGAGGCGGTGCTGCCAAGTTGACTGGCGGGGACAAGAGAAAGGACAGGAAAGACAGGCCTCATCGGGAGTCAGCTGGTGCTCCGCAAAGCCAACCTAGTGGCATTAGACCACCAGAAGACTTTGTATTTGAGGGTAAACGCGCAAGTGTCAAGGACGGAAAGCCAAAAGACCTGAAGTTCAAGGGTGCCAGAAATGGTGAGAAGAGAGGGTACAAGAAGAAGACGGGCCCAGGTGGCCCGACTGGCAGAGGTGCTGCGAGAGCGGCCAAGTGGAGGGAAGGTGGCGCAAAGAAATAAAACTGCGGCAAATTTCGTAGTTAACAGGCGAAGGTTTTAATGGGTGGTGGCCCAAGATAGAGACGAAGGGTGGTCGGCGGAGGTGGTATGTCAGGGTTGAGGTTCTGAGGTGGTTGATGCCTTGCAGTAGCAGCTCGGAAGCGGACATGGTCCCACAGGTCCTACATGCATTGGCTGGAATTTTCTTGCTGTAGAAAAAGCTCATTCGAGGTGCAGATGCACTCAATTAAATCAGTCAAAGTGTCAGTTATTGAACGGGACCCTGGTGATAAGTAAAGTGTGTTGACGGCTTTCCGTTGAGCTAAAATACAGTACACGCCATATCATTATCCCTCATATGGTACAAGTTTACTCACAACCCACCTTGCTTATTCACAGTTCCCTCATCTCCATGATCACGATAATGTTGTTCAAACCCTTACACCACTCATTTTCAATTATCTATCTCGGGAATACTCTTTCTGGTTCTTGCAAATCCCCCTCTCACAACCCATCTCTCACAACATCAAGATAGACCAACTTTCTCAGCCATTACTCAAACCATCTCCATATCCTATTCCACCATCCTTCTACATTAACCACAATCATTTTAAATAGAAAAGTAATATCACCCATAGTACATATCCCAGCACATCGTACTCAAGAAGAAGCATCAACCCACATTCGAGTAGACACGGAACAAAGCTTCCCTGACCACTAAGATCTCCGAGGTTCCCTAAACATTCGACTTCAATTATAACACCCTCCCCCCACTACCATACCATCTGTTCAACCCCCTATGCATAGACTCTAGAGAGATAAATACCTACAGAGACAGCACACCTGACAAACAAATAGTGGCAATGGCTTATAAACCGACGCAGAAAATCACCCTTGAACCTTCAGCTTACTTTGCTTCCACAGTCCATGTTACTTGCTTGCTTTTATGTCTGTAAAAAAGGGGGGATTATATCGTCTCTTTTTGTCCACCTCAGAAAATACAAAACACCAAAGGGCATCAGGGAGTTAAAAACAATTCAACTCGCATAAACATCTCTTTCCATTTCATAATCACGTCCCATATCTCATCACGAACACAAGTAAAGAAAAATAAAATCTCGACAGAACACAACATATCCAGCCAGCTCCCAAACAAACCGACTTGCAACACATTACCTCCCGTCGCCACCACCCCGCTTAGTACTCAGCCTCGAGCTCCTCGTCATTAACCGAGTCCTGGGCAACCTCCTCGTAGTCCTTCTCCAGCGCAGCCAAGTCCTCACGGGCCTCGCTGAACTCGCCTTCCTCCATGCCCTCACCAACGTACCAGTGCACAAAGGCACGCTTGCTGTACATCAAGTCGAATTTGTAGTCCAGGCGGGACCAAGCCTCAGCGATGGCCGTGGTGTTGGACAACATGGAGACGGAGCGGTCGACGGAAGCGAGACCGCCGTCCGAGGGAGAGGCTGTGGGGACGGCGACGGGCTTCTGGTAGTTGATGCCGATCTTGAAACCGGTGGGGCACCACTCGACCAGGTTGAAGGAGGACTTGGCCTTGAGCTGGGCAACGGCAGCGGAGCAGTCGCGGTGGACAACGTCACCGCGGTAGAGGAGGGCGACGGCCATGTACTTGCCCTTGCGGGGATCGCAAACGACCATCTGGTTGTTGGGCTCGAAGCCTAGAGAACCATGTCAGCAAAAGCTCTTCTGAGCAGATCAAAGGGCCAAAACTTACACTGGAAGGTCAGGTCAGAAACCTTGAAGCTCTCATGAGCACTCTTGGCAGCACTAATGACAGGAGCATAGCTGATAAGAGGGTAGTGAATACGAGGGTAGGGAACCAAGTTGGTTTGGAACTCGTTCAAATCGACGTTGAGGGCACCGTCGAAGCGGAGGGAAGAGGTGATGGAAGAGACAACCTGAGCGATCAGGCGGTTCAGGTGCTCGTAACTCGGCCGGGGAATGTCCAGATTCCGGCGGCAGATGTCATACACAGCCTCGTTATCAACCAAGAAGGTGCAGTCAGAGTTCTCGATGGTGCTGTGGGTGCTAAGAACAGCGTTGTAGGGTTCGACGACAGCAGTCGAAACACGGGGGGCCGGGTAAACGGTGAACTCAAGCTTGCACTTCTTGGCATAGTCGGTCGAGAGGCGCTCCAAGAGGAGAGCACCGAAGCCAGAGCCGGTACCACCACCGAATGAGTGGAAGATCAAGAAACCTTGGAGGGAGCTGCAGTTGTCTGTATGATGCTGGGTTAGAAGGATGCGTCTTGGACAAGAAGCGGTACAGGGCCATCCTTACCAACAACACGGCGGATACGATCGATGACAGGGTCGATCATCTCCTTGCCAATGGTGTAGTGACCACGAGCATAGTTGTTGGCCGCATCTTCCTTGCCGCTGATCAAAGTCTCGGGGTGGAAGAGCTGTCTGTAGTTGCCGGTACGGATCTCATCAATGGGGGAAGGGTCGAGATCGACGAAGAGAGACCTGGGGACGTATTTGCCGTTGCTGGTCTCGGTGAAGAAGGTGTCGAAGGAACCACCCTCAGCAATGGTGGCATTGGGATCAGGGCGGCCATCAGGTCCGAGGCCGTGCTCAAGGAGGTACCTGGAGGGACGATGTTAGCTGGAGATATCGCGATGGATACAAAGGCGGTGTGGACTTACAGCTCCCAAGCACTGTTACCCAGCTGGGCACCAGCCTGGCCCAGATGAAGATGGAGAACCTGTAGGCGACGTTGTCAGCATGGCTATACATCACCGCTGCGTACATTTATCAGGGCCCCTTGGGTTATGGTCGCAAGCATAGCTGGCGGGCACCGAAATACAGCTTCGGTTTCGCGTTGCTATCTAAGAGACCACCAAGCCGACCAGGATACCGCATGTTGTTTATTTCACTGCCAGACGAAGCTCAGAGAGACGCAAAATAGCCCAGGCAACACAAAAACACCAGAATTGATCGCAGGTCGAGATATTTGGCAGAGTCGCTTTCGCGATATCGCATCGCAACAGGAGCAGACGGCAGGGTTCAGGTCGCTCGGGTTGAAGCAATCGCGGAGCCGAGATCATGCAGGCCAGAAAGTCAAAAATCAACAATGTCCATGTTTTTCTTACCTCGCCTCTCATCTTGACGGATTGACGACGAAAAAAAGGTGCTGGAAGGGGAGAATAGGAAAAACAGATTTCGGAGCGCTCAGCGCGGCGGAGAATAACAATCCAGGAAGAGGAGGTCGGCAGGTGGTGAATTTTGCGGAAGTGGTAGAGGAAGTTCTCGCCGCTTGCCCCAACGTGGAGATTTGTGGGCTGGCGGGATGCAGCCGGTCCCCTGAGAAGGGGAAAGTCAAGTGGGTCTAGACTGAGCTGTCGCAGCTCTCTTTGGATGAGGAAGGTATCGGGAACTTTCGTGCGCAGCAAACGGTTGGTCTGTCGTGAGGTCGCAGCAACCTCAGAGGGTGGTTCGAACTGAGGTGCTTGCCCCGCACTTCGGTCCCCCTCAGAGCTCGCCGTCTCACCGCTCCCGCGATGCTGGCCCCTGGTTCTTGGACCGTGCTTGTTTCGGTATCAATCAATTGACTTCAAGATAAGGACGACTATCCGCATGCAGGAACCGGAGAGGTACGGCCCGGGCTTCTGAACAAGAGACGGGACCGAGTTGAGCCTCAGAACCTCTTGCATCGACCTCACCGTGCGCTGTCATGTCTCTGCTGGCCGTTCTCAAGTCTCCGATGACACCTGCAATCCAGATGCGAGCAAGCGCTACAGATAGCGCCATGCATCACCTGCAGTGACAACAACGGAGCTCGGCACCCGCCACGCACCATGTCAGAGAGAAGCAGAGCCGAATCGATGTCGTTGAGATCCCTTTATGGTCGATATCATGGTATTAAATGCCAATTTCCACGCTGTCTGCAATACCGTCAATAGCAAGGATCCCAGGAGCAGGTAGCCATCATAGATGGGAATATCCTTGATACCTGAAACGCGGGTGAAAGCATCACGCAGGTATCCAAAATGGCAACTCGAAACGGCCCACCGAACACGATTTGAGCAGGCAATGAGGTGAAGCAACACAAGGTGCAAAAAAGCGAGGGCGAGAAGGTGAGAGATTAATAAGGGTATCCATTTTTGTGAAGAAGCCTCGATGGAGAACAAGCCAAAGACACATTTCCCCCCCAGGAATTCTCGCTCAGATGCTAGGAACATTACCATAAGATCCAATGCTTCAACTCCCCTATGTTTTTTTCGCCAATTAGATACACGAACATGAACAACCAAAAACCAAAAAACTGGCAAAAACTCCGGCAACCGCAATTAGACCGTGCGCTTAGAAAGCAAGGACGGCGAGGGCGACGCCACCGAGAAGGGCAAAAGAGCTGGCGCCACCAACGGCACGAACACCGGCACCGGTAGGAATGGCAGTGGAGGAAGTAGTGGCGGCGGCAGTGGTGGTGGTGACCTCCTCCTCGTCGATCACGGAAGTGACGGTGGTCTCGGCGGGAGCGGTGGTGGAGGAGATGTTGGCGGAGAAGGTGGTGGTCAAGGTGGTCTTGGTCTCAACAGAGGACGTGGTTGAGCTAGCCTTGGTGCTGGTGACGCTGGACTCGGTAGCAGAAGCAGTGCTTCCACTGGTAGTGAGGGTCACCTTGCCCGCCTTGATGGTGAAGGGGTTGCCCCATTGGAACCTGGTGCTGTTGGTCTCCGAATCGATGCGGATACCGTAGACAACGGCAGAGCCCAAGTCAGCGGGGACGTCCCAGCTGTAACTGCCTTCAGCACTATCGACACCAGCTACGTAAAAATGGTCAGCAAGGGACAAGCAGTGGGCGGCGCAAGGATCACATACAGGCGATGGTGGCCACGACGTCTAGGCTGTTACGGGCCTTTCCGCCATAGAGCTTGATGGTGATGGCCTCAGGGAACTCCTCAGTCGGGGCCCACGCGATATCGTAAGCCTTGCCAGCGGGGATGACCTCGTCAAAGGAAGGCTTGGAGACGACGTTGAAACCATCAGTGGGATCCCACTGGGCCAGGGCAGCGCTGGCGAGGCCGAGAAGAGTGACAACGGAGTAACGCATCTTGACTGGTTGTGGTGAGGGTCGTTTATGAAGATATTACAAGGTATCCTAAGTAATGATCTGCGAAAAGGCAAAAGGGTGTCTGAACGAGAGACTGGAAAGAATGTGGAGATAGAGAGCGACAGGAGCCGGAAGGCTGGCGATGGACACAATATATGTGGGTGAAAGAGTGAACGGCCGCGACTAGCAAACCAAGAGGTAGCACACACGCAAGAGGTGTCGAAAGAGGCGCAAGTGTGGATGAGAAGAGAAAAAAGAAGAGAAGAGAGGAAGAAGGCTTCCAATGTGACGGTGCCGAGAGAGATATTGTGCAGTAGTGGTGCAGGAGTGGGTGGACGGCTGACTGGCGGGGGGGCGGCCTGGGGGTGCTGCGCCTTTCTGCTAAATGAAACATACCCAGAACTCTCACAAATCCTTTGCAGGTCCGCTTAAACCGGGCAAATTTGCTTCTGCCTGCCTCTGAATCCACATGATCCTCTAGAACCACGGGAAGCTTTGCACGTTCATCCCATTTACCGGGAGGCACCCTGCCCAGATCTCGGCGTGCTGGAACTTGGACCGTCGTCAAAACAAAGGTTCTCACGATGAGCGGCTGGAATGGCAAGAAAACCGGGCAGGAATGGAGTCTTGATTCTCTGGGTCAGGTTGCCACGGCAAAAAATGAAGAACCCCAGCTCAGGGGCATCCATTTCCAGCGAATCGCATGGCCAGCCGTGTGAGTCTTCACAAGAGGTGGAGCCACAGGGCGTTGGAGCAGAACCAACAGGCTGGCTTGTACCCTGTTTGCATGTGGGGCATTAGTGGTCGATTTCAGGGGAAATGGCGAATAAGCTTCTCGTTGACGTTGGCGGATCAGGGTTTGGCGCGCACGTTTAAACCAGCGACAACAGCTTCCATTTTGGGGATTCATGGGCGTTCTATTGACACTACGGCTCACGAAATGCCGATGATCTTTTCTTGCCTTGGCCCTTTTCTTCAACGACACAAAAACAGCCGTCAACTTGTGATCCAGATTTTGCACTTTTTCCACACGAACAAGAGACAACCCTTCAGCCGTCAGCCATGCCCGAAAACCATGGCCAAACAGAACGCTCATGCGCATTGGCGTTGCTAGCCATCGGTCGACTTCTGGCGACCAGTAGTACCGCGTCGTCGGACATGTCCCATTCAGCCCACCAGAATTTCTACTTCGATTCGCTGCGCCCAAACAATATCCTCATATAAATGAGATATTGAGCACAATGCTGACCACCAGCCCTCTCTTGGCCTCGGTCGTCTTGGACATGACGAAGAGTGTTGAGTCAACCCCGAGTGACGCGATCACAGCCGACGGCGATTTTGTCCCCGGATTCGTCCGAACTTTTCGACAGCTGCAGGGTCCCGCTGCTCTGGATGCTGCTGTTCAACCTGCAGCCCTGCGAGACGCAATGACGCCTGCCAGACCGCTGCACTTATTTCAGCACCCACGAAACCTGCCGTCACCCATGACATCCTGCGACGATGTCTCAAACTTGGAGCGAAATCATGAATCCAGATCCTTCCTCGGATACGCCGTTGACTCTGGAACGGCCTTTGGTACTCGGCTCCATTGGGCAGAATCTGGGGCAACAATGGTTATACACGATCACACCTTGCATGCACAGATCTTACCCTGGGGCTGTGTTTATTCGACTTATGCCATATGGTCACACAAAACTAGGCATAGACGCGGGGAACCATTCTTGAGACTCAGATTGAGTGGTTTTCTTTATTGACAGCACAGTCTTCTGTTATGCGTTACAACTCTATCCAAACCATACCGGGTCTCGTATTTGCCCCATATGATCCCTCATTTTTACCAGTCTTCCCTCTAGACCCAACCAATATCAAGTAAGAACTTGGCATCACCAGGATTTTCGACCGAAAACATTTAGCCCTCCCACACGTAGGAGCCGCCCATGTTGAGGAGCCAGATCAGGCTGTTGAACTCGAGGTCGAGGCTCCTGATTTGCCAGTGACCCTCGCGCTTGGTGGTACCGATGATGGTGATACCTCTGCTGGGCAGGTTGGCGGCGCCGAAGGTAGCGTGCCAGCGGAGCGCAATGGCCTCGCAGGCGACGGCGTCGACCACGTCGACAACAACAGGGAAGGGAGGGTTGGAGAGTTGCGCCTCCATGAAGATCTCCTTGGTCGCGAAGGTGGGCTCGCCGAGAGGGCGGAAGATGAAGGTGTTGATGCTGTCGGAGCGGTCGACAAAGTCGGAAGCGCAGTACTTCTCGCAGTCCTCAGGCTGGTAGTTGGAGATGAGGCGGACATAGATGTCGACGATTTCCTTGGCTTCAGCCTCAGTCATGCAGGCCTTTTCAGCCTGGCGGGAGAAGATTGAGCCCAAGGTGGGAAAGGCCGTCGCCGAGGTGGCGAGGGCGGCGATGGCAAGAGCGGAGAAGCGCATGTTGGCGGTGGTGAGGACTGGTGAGTCTGCTGATGAATGCTAGAGGATGCTGATGAAGGCTGATGAGCTTGCTGAAGATGTTCCTTTGGCTTGCCATCTCGTTTCTACTTATACACAGGTTTTGTTGGTGGTTACGATGCTATTCCCCTTGGTTTCAACCGGACTTGGGCTTTGCGGTGGGCAGAGATGCTGCTCGCTGAGAGTCTGATATTGGCGGCTAAATTTACCCAGCTATCTCCGACTTGGATTTAATTACCAACTGACGGACGTCCGATTCCAAACGCGCAACCTCCGCGCTGGGACAACATTTACCAGGTGCTGGGGATATTTGCACCTAAATACGGGTGCTTTTGCAGTATGGGCTGACCCGGGACGTTGTCGCGGGCCATCGGTGCAGTACTGCAGTTCGGACCCGGGGTGGGGCTCTTTTCATCAAATTGTTCCTGCATGATAAACAAGGCTGACGGGACAAGCCCGCTGGGCTTTTCGGATAGAGGAGCCGGAAGGACCAAACTGCTGGCGCCCGGTGTGGTGGGTAGCATTCTGAGGCTCCAGCAAACATATCCGAGACTCGGCAACCAGTGCCGTCTGCGATCTCAGGGGTAGCAGTCTGTTTATATTTCACGGACAGGACCTTCGGAGCTCCAGGGCTTGGGCTTGAGTGGTCCGGCTGTAACGATGGCCTCGGTGCGTGTCGGGCGAGGACGCAGTTGTGAATCGCCAGTATCTCGCATATATCCGGTGGAGGGTCGCGGGATAGGAGCTGGTAAAACACTCTCGGGTCCGGTTGTCCCCGTTTCTGCCCGGTCGGCCGAGTCTGGATCTCGGTACGTAGAGCTTCATGTTCTTGGGGAGTAGCGACTGATTGTGGTGGATTCCGGTGCTTCCTTGACAGCGCAATTCACTGCAAACCGGCTAGAAAAGCTCACCAAACGCACATGCTCTATGTTTGGTGAGTTTAGGGCTATCTTGATAGCCCGTATGCCGTAGACTAATCAAGAGGCCTCGAAAAAGCCGTAACGATGAAGTTGCTCGTTGTGGTACAGATACGGGTCTTACATCTTCTTCCCTTTCTGAATGCGGTGTGTGTTTGGTCACCCACAGTATTCTTCACGGTAGATAGTTCCAGCAAGACTGATCATATCTCAAAGATTCAAACAACTATGGAGTATATCCTATGAATGTCCCGTCAATTTCATCAGTGCTTCCCAAATCAAGAGATGTCGTTGCAGATGGTGCTAAAGATGGGGGTTAGCTTATGTAATCCTGAACCACTTGAGCTTTGATGATGTTAGGGTTCTTTTGAAGCTCCTGGCCAACCTCATTTCAATCAAAACAAGCCTCGTTCAGCCTCCGCCTCAGCCTTGCCGACGTTTGAACGTGGAAGGAGCGGTGCGATCCGAGATCTGCAATCAGCTGGAAGCCACCGCCTTGGAACCGGGTCACCCAATCAGCTTCGACGAACCGTTGGGCAAAGCAGTCGCGATCGTCCCCAAGGGGTTGTGCTTGAGCTTTGGGCGCCATCTGATATCCAAGAACACCAACTTTCTTGGAGTTCGCAACAACATTCTGCAACTTGTCGTCTTTTGCGTAATCATGAGCATAATATCCCATCTCTAATTATCATACATTTCCCACTCATTTATTATCACCCCCATCCAACCCTACACTTGGAACGCATTGATCCCCGTTTCGTCGTTGAAATATATACCCCCCGTTTTTCCCACCACCCACCATGGGTTCCAACACCTCCCGTCCCCGACGCTGCCAGGTAGTAGCCATGCCCCCCGAAACAATCACCATCCGCAACCTCACCATCACACCCCTGGAGCTCACGCTCGTAGAGCGCCTCGAGCCACCACCCGCCTTCATCGTCCTCCCCCAGGAGAGCAACCTCGGGCTGAATAACATCACCCGCATGATCGCCGGCCGGGGAGGCCGTTCCTCCCCCGCCTCTTCCAACAACAACTCCGGATGCAACAACCCCTTCCACCACAACCCAAAACCCCGGCTCGTAACCGCCAGCCAGGCCCTCTCCGTCCCCTTGGCGCCCTTTACGGAATCCCCAACGACCGTCTTCCCCCCGTCAGACGACTGCCACCACCAAGGGGAGCAACTCCGTCTCACCTTTTCAGAAACAACCTGCCCATCCAACAGATACACCTGCGAAATACCGGGCTTATCCGAAGAATCCATCGAGCTGGTTTTTATCGGTGAGAACAATGCCACGGCCAAGGAGATTACCGCGATTTACCTCCCTCATGTGCCTTACCTCGCCCTGTTTTCCTCTGCGCAGCTTGCGAGCTGGATGTCAAAACTGCCGGATGAGATACCGCTCAGTTCGCTGAGCATACCCGGCACGCACAACAGTGCTACATGTCATGTGGCCTTGCCTAGCGTGCGATGCCAGGCGGTGACCGTGACGGAGCAGCTGGACAATGGGGTTAGGTTTTTGGACGTGAGGGTCAACTGCCCTAATTTGGATGTCGACCAGCCCGAGAGGCCGGAGCTGGCGTTGGTGCATGCTGCTTTTCCTGTTGCGCTGAGCGGGGCGAGGTATTTGAGTGGGTTGCTGGAGGAGGTTTATTGTTTTCTAGAGGAGAGGCCAACGGAGACGGTGATGATGTCACTGAAAAGGGAGGGGACGGGGAGGGGGGGTGATCAGTTGTTTGGGAAGATTTTGAGAAAGTGGTATCTGGGGAGTGATAGGTGGTATACGAAGGGGAGGATACCCAGTCTGGGGGAGGCGAGGGGGAAGGTGGTGCTTGTCAGGAGGTTTTGTTGTGAGGAGCTGGGGGAGGAGGAGGGGGGGATTGATGGGTCAGTATGGCCGGATAATGTGGCGGATGGGGTTTGCGGTTCGGGGAAGATCAGGATACAGGATTTTTATGAGGTTGGGAGGGTGGACCAGATTGAGAGCAAGATTGACTATGCTTGTCGGGAGCTGGAGAGGTCGGCGAGGATGTGCTTGAGGTTGCCGTGTGGGGTGGAGGAGTTGAGGGCACAGAGGGAGGAGATGCCGCTTTATATCAACTTTTTGTCAGCGTCGAGCTTTTTCAATTCGAGTCTTTGGCCGGATCGTATTGCGGGAAAGGTCAATCCGAGGATGGTTGAGTATCTTTGTCGGAACCATGCTGTGGAAGGGAAGGGGAGTTTGGGGGATAAGGTGGTGGGGGATGCGGCGACTGGGGTGGTGGTGACGGATTGGGTTGGGCATGGGGGTGATTGGGATTTGGTGAGGTGTATTGTCGGGTGGAATGCCAGGTTGCAGCTGAAGATCTAGAGGGCTCAGTTGTTGCTCATGGCTGAAGAGATGAGATGTGAGGAGTGCAGGAAGTATTACCAAGAGTTGGGGCGGTTGGGTATTAAATGATGGCAACAACCGGACTTCTTTCCTCGGAGGAGGAGGAGGACACTATTACAGAGTAGAACTCTGAACAGGACAAGAACCTTTAATCCTAAATATGGCGGCGGGACAGCTGTTGATCAGCAAGACAAATTGACAACAGAGTGGTTTACCATTGGGACCTAGCATGACAATGTATGGTGCTGTTCATCTTGAGCTCAGTTGATCATGGCGGACCGATGCAAAGCTTCCAGGTTCAACACGGTGTGGTGTAAGATACATACAGCTATTGCGTGGAACAGCAACACGTCTTGGCCTACTACCGTCAAAACAGACAACAGACCCGTCATGCAGAGCCACCGTCCCAAAGATCAAGACAGCTCTTGCAAGACATGGGCAACATCACAAAACACACGGACAGAAGCATGTAAACAGAAAGTTGTGACAAAGTCATTGTATTGATAGCAGCAAAAGCCACCATGATATATCTACACCAGCCCGAACCTCATCCGACCAAAAGACTAACAACACTAGAGGACAGTCAGCACAGTCCAGCAAAAGGAATGGTGTCATGAAAGCACATGAAGAACCTCATCAGTTCTCCAAGGTGAAAATTGTCTCATCAGAATGAACTCAGAGTCAAATGCAGGTAGGAAAGGGTATCATCCGCAAGGCAGGGAAGAAAGCAGTGAAGGGGAGAGCGAGAGAAGATGCTTACATCTTTGCAGTCAAGGTGCGAGCTCGTGACGCTACGATATTACCTGACCACCAAAGTTGGTCAGCATGGATTCCAAAACTTGGTCCAGTAAACGAAGTCGTTGTTTCGTTATCAAGTCTCAGGCTGTATCATGTTAGCGAATGACCTCTCTGGCAAGGAGTCAGGGTCCAACATACCTCATTAAATCAGATTTTGTTTATATGTTCATTTCCAACCCGAAGGCGGATCAAACAGTGTGAATATCGCATCATCATATTGATAGTGTTGCCAGCCAAGAAGAAGAGGGAGAATGAATTACCTGAACACGGCAATGTTAGTCAACGGCTCATGTCCTGGCAAGCGTTTGTCAAGCGAAAAGACAACGGCACAATCAGGTGACGAGTTCTCAACAAGAATTTCTCTCCAACCCCCCTCACAGGATGTACAGTCCCGCTTTTGATGAAGAGAGCCAGAGAGGCTTCGTTTATGTCCGCCCGTTCGTTCAAATCTTCGTCATGGTGTCTTGGGATGTGGAGAGAGAATGGGCTTGAGCATACCTGCACGATTGAACGTTAGCATCGCTGCGATGAAACAAGAGGCAGTAGACAATCGAGAAGTGGTGCCAGAGTCAGACAAGGCTGAAACTTATATAACGGTGATTCCACATGGTTTATTAAGAATGAGGAATTCCTATTGGTTTTCTATCATCACCAAGGCAGGAGGATTAAAGAAAGAAAAAGTCGACGAACCTTTTAAGACGAAGTTGTTGGTGAGGGATGATTCAAGTTGAATCGGTCGGCAATTGAATCTCCATCGACACTGGAAGGACGTTAGCACCTGTCGCGAAAAACACCCGCTCCAGACAAGTTGTTGCGATTCGTGTGCTCTCAGTCGAAAGGTTATCCCCACGGCGTGGTCGGAGTTGGATTGTTCAATGATTTGTGATATCATCATAGGAGCGGTCTCTGGTGCAGAAGGAATTGATGAGAAGATGAGCTTACCTTGCCAAATGGAGGTCGAAGCCGAGGAAGTGCGACCTGCGCGCTTTCCTCTGCGTGGTGTTGTGGGAGAAGGGAAAGCTTTGCGAGCTTGGGGAAATTTTTGGAGCTATTAAAAAACCAATCGCTGTGGGGGCTCGATAAGATAAGGGAACGGCCGCTTCAGCTGGCGACCCATAAATAATCCGGTACAGTGCGATAGATGCATAGTCCGGAAGACGCTCTCGTTAAGTGCATTCCCCGGGAGTTGCAGATCCATTCGCTAGCAACGAACCTTGGCGCTCCACCTGACCCCACTTGCCATCATTCTTGGCAAGGCACATCTGCCGTGGCGAAACGCTTATCGATAACTGATCTACGTATGTAAGGCGGTGCACCCGCCTCCTCTGAACATCCTCTTGCTTCCTCAACATCCACGAGGCCTCTCTGCTCGAACAGGCACTGAAACTTCAGCGACTGTTTCAAGCCACCATGTCTCCGTCCGCCGGAGGCGTGCTGGCTACGGCCGCACTGCGAGCACTTCGAAAGAATCTCGCAAGCACCTCCAAAATGGTGGCCAAGCTCGTCCGCTCCAAGCTCGCCGCCACCCGAGCCACTGTTGCCGAACTTCAACCCATCGCCATTCGAAGCAACCCGCGCCAGCCTATTCACCCTGCGGCCTTTCTGCGTCAGCAAAAGCGCGCCGGAGGATCAAAGTGGTATTCTACTGCCAACTTCAACGCTGCCGTTCGTCGTTACCTCAGCACCGGCAATGCCGGTCAATCGAATGCCGGTGGCTTCCGCTTTGATCGTTCCAAGCTTCCCATCTCCAACACTTCCCGAGCTGTAACCCAGCTCACCTCTCGGGCACCATTTGCATCCACTCTTCGCCCCAATCTCACCGGTGGTGCTCTTCCAAGAACAGCTGGAGGATATGCGATGCCTGGTTGTGGACGAACTGGAGGAGCGCGATTCTTCAGCCATACTCCCGCGGCTCCGGCTCAGGTGGTTCAGAATGTGAGCCAAGCCATGAGGGCTTTCTGGCTTTCTGGTCAGCGGGCAAGATACGACGGTCTTGGACCCAACGGCGAGAAGAGGTATCGAGCTGTAGGTGCTACTCAGGAGGCAGCGCGTGCTCGCATGGGTTACACCCCTCGAAATGCCCCTGGATCATTCATCGACTTCCAGGTTGGTCCCACGATCACCGCTCTCAGCCCTCTCGGTGCTGCTCTTCCCCTCGGAGCTGCTGCCGCCAAGGGCGCTACCACCCTCAATAAGGAAGGCTTTCTAGACGTTCTGTCCGTTGACTTCGCGCGTGTCCTCAAGGATCTCGCCGCCGTCATGACTGATCTGAAGAAAGTGGCTGACCTGGGGGACCTACCAATCGCATTGGAAAAGGGCAACGTTCTGAGGATACGATTCCCAGGTGTCGACGCGCAAACGGTTGAACGCTTGTGTGATGACATCGGTGTCCAACGGGGCGTTATTGGGCAGGACCCAGACTTTGATGCCAGTGCCGGGGTGCCAGTCGCGCTTCGGTTCCCTTTTGCACCAGGTGGAAGCTGTGCTAATACAATAACTTCCCCTGGGGGATCGCTTCGGTCACACGATTCCGAGTCTTCAGATATCGAAGAGGCATTCTTTGTGAAGGAGATCGAAGAGAACCCTTGGCACTTGTCCTCGCTGGAAGATTATGAAGAAGGCTATGAGAGTGCCACGCCACTTGATCTTGGTTCGAGCAACTCAGGGGATTATGAAGGACTCGAAGGCATATACCGCTTCATTGAAGAGTGCGATCGAGCAAAGGGGTTACTCTGATCCTTCCCGCTCAAATGATGCGGTGCAAGATGGGCGTTTGAGAGGCCATTGGGGTGGAATGATATCACAGCAGGTTATGAACATCTCCTTTCTCATTTGTTAAGCTGTTTTGTTTTGTTGCGTTACGGAACGGGGTACAATCAGGCCCTGGAAATAGGAATGTCAGATTGTCGAAATCAGACCTATATACACCATATCTCCCGCAAAGAATGTTTGACGCCAGTCAAAGCTGTCATTCCTTCCCCCTTGTCTGATAATACATCGCCACAAACGAGTGTCCACCAACAGAGGTGATGCAAATCACTTTATATAGCTTCTAACACACTGCCAAGCCCCCTTCTCTTCCGTATGTCCTCGTCCTGGAACGAAGTGCTCTTTGCTCGACAGCATGGAACAGAGCAAGTGGTGTTTCTGCTATTCGTGGAACTTTTGACATCTAGCCTCAGAAGCCACTGCTGCATCTGGATCTGGCTTCGTCGAGGCCAAGGGCTTAGTTGGTAGTCTGTTCCAGGTCGAAACTTGTCTCTCCATGGTCCCTGAGAATCAGATGACTGCAATTTCTGGGGCTTTCCTCTAAACATTCATTGCTCTTGACCTTGAGCTGAATGTAGCCTCAAGGGCGGTGCCTGTCACAGTCGGTTGGTGTTGCATGGAAGCCTACGCTTGGAATAAAATCATTGGACCATGGGAAACTCCCCCGACAACTGGGATGGTTACCCCTACACCAATCCATTTGCAATTAGCTAAAAAGCAGCAGAGAACGCTCACACAAGATATCAATCAAAGCCACAAGCAGAAAAAGCAAAAGAGAAGGAACAGGCGCAATTGCGCGATCCGGGATTCGAACCCGGGTCCCTCGCTAGACCAAGAGGTGATGGGAAGCGAGGATTCTAACCACTAAACTAACCGCGCCTTATTTCCTTTGTGTGGCTGTTGGAAGTGGTGTCTGGATTATTATCCCTAATATGAATCGCATAAGCTGTTATATTGGCGAAATGGGCCATGTTGGAGTGGAATTCACTGTTGAGTTTCCTTGGGATGGTTGGTAGGTAGCTCGCAGGCCGAACGATGGCGTACGAGCTTAAGCTACCACCTACCTGGCAGATTCCTCCGGTGATATCAGTCACTCCAATGGATACTCTCCTGCTATCTCACACCCCGAGTACACGAGCTCAAATGATGGTATATGCATGGTGAGCAAGCGCCACAACGGTTGTCGCCCTTGATCTCGACGTGCCCATGTTACCAATTTGGTTCGATGAGATCTCTGGACCTAGCGCCACGCCCCCTTCCCGCCGATACGTTAGGTTCGAGAAGCTTCACAGTTCAACCCATACTAACAAACTCTATCAGATACCTACCTATGGACGGCACATTTTCTCTCTCCTCTTGGATTGGAGGATGGTCTACGTCACAACAGAACAAACCATCAACAGAAATTCGTTTCGTTCTGCCCAGCCATGAACTCAGGCGAGAAAAGAAAACGAGGACGCGAGGTGATACCGCTCCCGCGCCATGATCCAGTCATACACTCCACGGCACCAGTTCTTGTAAGGGGACAAGGAGATTCGAACAACAGCGACGAGGACGAGCTCCAAAATCCAAAGAAGCGGCAATGCATTGATCACAGCTCAGTTCCTCGTGCAACGCTCGCTCCCGCCACTTGGCCGGTATTTCGTCTAAGCGAGGATGGAGCACTTTGGATTGATTGGGAGGTTGAAGGGGGAAAGATGTTGGTACTGAATAAGGGATTCGATGACAGGTTCGTACTGCCCAGGGCAGTTTATATCGTCGCTGCTACTATCGATGAAGCTTTTGCTCACCTACTTTCTTTGCAGCAACCCAAAGGTGATCCAGTTCCAGGCTGCGAAAGAAAGGAGCCTTCTTGGCCACGGCATTTGCAAGATTTGACGCTTGTTTAACCCAGCCAAGTCGCTCTAGATCTCGAAATATGGCGGTACCATATTAATGGGGACTAAGATCCCAGGGCAACTGGTATAGTTATATTAAGTCCATATTGTTGCCGGAAAAAATTGAGGAAGATGACAATCCTACCAGTACTTTGAAGACTGTTGTGTCTCACGAATGAGATTCTCGAAATGAAGCTTCGAGAGACTCGAGGTTTCCAACTTTTGGTACAGTCGAAGGGCAGTATCATGCTGGATGTCGTGGACCACCGTTCTCTCAAGCAATTTTTGAATGAATCCAAGAATTACAGACAGCCCAGCCCGGGGGTCTGAAACAATTGGCATGATTCTAAAATACGCTTTTAGCATGGTGTGCTGGGATCCACCAACATGTACATGTTCACGTACCTGAACTCTAGAAAGCCGACATCCAAACAGTCAAGACTAAGATCCACAAGGGCAACGCCGTCTGACACTCCGAGGCTCTTCCTATCCAACCTTCCCAGATTCTGATAATTCTGAGCCAAAGTTACCAATTTCACCAGTTCCGCAGACAAAAACGCCTGGCAGGAGTCATTTGGGTGAAGAACTGAGAAAAGGCTTTGATGGGGGCGAAGCGTGCGTGGATACGGTAGATTGTTTCGAGGACAGAAGACAGCCTAGAATTGTCATGCTGATATCAGTTGGTGAACCGAGACCATTGTTGGATGGTGAGAAGCCTACGTTTTCTGTAACAGCGGATGATGAATGCAACCCGGCCTCATCATGACAGCCTTCTCAACTGCGGAGACCAGGGTTTGAGATAACTCAATCTGCCCATTGCTGGCAACATGCACAAAGGCTTCGTAATCTTGAGCACGAAGAGACGCCTCGATGGTGAGCAAGATTGTGTCTTCGGGCCAGCTTTGGATGTGAGCTTCCATGCAGAATGTCTTGATTTGAAACCACAAATCTGCAAGCGCTTGAGTGATGAAACACTCCGTGATAGCCGGGGTTGTGAAGGCGCCAGTCATGGCACGGAGATTCTGGTAGGGAATCAGGACAACCGCCTATATAAGTCAGTCAACCTAGTTCACCAGACTCATACGAAGAAAACATACAGCAAGTCGAGATCGTTGTGTACCCCGCGGTTTCTGTGTCGTGTGTTAGTTTCAACATACTATGTATAACCTGTTCTGACCAACCTGGTCCGCGTCGTGCTCCTCGACATGCTCCTCGACTGGTTTCAGCCCGCCGAAGTAAGTCGGCACCAATAGGTTACCAATATCAAGCTTCACGTTGGAGACTTGCAACGGTGGTGTCAAGTGTAGTGTCATCATTGTGTGGTTTTCCTCTTGGATTGACGTTACCGATCGGTGCTGGAGTGGCTTGTCTGCTTCAGGTATCGACAAGCGGCCAACTATCTTTCGTTCCAAAGTAGCAAGAAAGACAGCAAGCCCGTTGATTGACATTCTTGCTGTAGAAGGTTGACGTAGTCATAGGCTGCATAATTGATAGGTAGGCCAGCCTGATTGAAAGAGCTCAAGATGTGACACAGATACGGATGATCGTTGGGGTTTGGCATCCAGGTAGAAAGAAGGCGCGACAGGTC
The DNA here is from genome assembly GCF_035222375.1 of Podospora pseudocomata. Taxonomy (NCBI): domain Eukaryota; kingdom Fungi; phylum Ascomycota; class Sordariomycetes; order Sordariales; family Podosporaceae; genus Podospora; species Podospora pseudocomata. The sequence continues at coordinate 283,012 of NW_026946363.1, read as the reverse complement.
ACCACTTAACCCGTGAGTGAAGCCGACAGAAGGAAGGGAGGTGGCGAATGTCTGACCAAGTTGAACGTGAGCATCCACCTGAAACTGGTCAAGACCGGAAGGAAACCATGCTTGACATCAGAATACTTATAATTCAGTGGTTAAGATTCAGTGTTAGTGTTATGGGAGTTTCGGCGTTCTCACCAGGCCGCCAGATAGCTGGAGCTTTCTGAGATGAGTGGGTAACTTCTGTTCGATCGCCCATACTGGAAGAAGAGCCCTCCGTCACTGTGCTCGGAAGGGAGTCCGATCATCAAAGTAGCAAAACCAGTCGGGGGAGTTAATAACGCTATAGCTGGTCAGCTCTAGAATCCTATCAACTGATCATCCGCCACTTACAATTTGCAATGTTCAAGTGATTCACCTCGCTCGGCGACCCAAAGGCTGCTGGGTTCTGCATGGCATTCGGGAGCACCCGACTCGTTGGCAGCAGTCAAGATGACAACGTCGAGCCAACTAATCCAAGCTACCGACTGGATAATATTGAATTTGGATGAGTCCAGTGTCCAGAGCTTGGGGTGGCGGTGAGATCGAGCAGTGGAAACGATGCGATCCGCAAACTCTTTGTGATGAAAACTTCGACAGAGGAATCTCACCCACTCCGATGATCCAAACGTCGAACTGACACAAATCGTCAATTTTTTGAAACATGAACCACGCCGGCTTCGCGGTGCTAGAGCTTAGGGCTCGTTCGAGGTTTGGCTTGAAGCCCTCGTCAGTAGCCATAGTGAGGAAGTGGCCGTTGGCCAGGTTGTTTGTTGTTGAGTGTAAAGAAGAAAGTGGAAATTGAAAGGCAGCAAGTTGATATCACGGTGGAATTACTAGTCAGAGTTTGGCAATGGGAAGGCGCCATTCCAACGCTCCTTTCTCCTCTGCTCGGTGTGGTCGATGGGCCTAGCACGTGGTGGGCAAAAGATGGAAACTGCTATTTGGAAAGATGGGACGTCCTGAAAGCTGAGGAAGTCAACACGTTCGAAGATAGTAGGATCTCACATCGCCACCTCTACAGTCTTGTCTAGGATGTGCCTAGGAACACAACATATCCCATGAAAACTGGTTGGAAGGTTCTATCACAAAGTTATCTAGTTGTTTTCAAATGATAGCCCAGGCACTCGAATCCTTCTAGAAGCACAAGCACCACCCAACTGCAATGTAACAACTAGAAGCCCGTATCTCCCCATGTATTCCAAATTCGCCTTTGCTATGCTATCAAAAAATGCTAGTCTGCCATGTATGCGATGCTATGCTATGCTTTTATGTCACCTAAAATATGGGTATTTGCCTCGCCAAATAGATTCGAAATTCGCCTGCCAAAAAAATGAAAGTGGGTATAAAACTGAAATCGACAAAAGAAAGATTCATGAAGGATAAATGTAGTCGTCCTCGTCTGCGCCGTAGCTGACGCCACCACCGCCCGCACCATATGTGATGAACAGCGGGCTAGGCCTCACAGTCCTCTGCTGTCGCCACCAGACATTGCTGCTGTCTGTTCGGCGGCTGGGGCTTCTCCCAATGCTCCTCCCACGGTTGTGATCCTCAGGAAAGATCTGGACAAAGTCCTGGCCTCCTTGGAATTTGACCACCTCTTGAGTGCCACCATAGGATTCTTGATGTTGTTCCGGCATCCCAGAGCATGGATACTGGCTGCCTTGCCGACCCCTTCGATGGGCAAAATAACCATCAGCCGCTTCCTCTGAACCCTCAACCCTAAACAACTCCAAGTCGGCCTCCACCCTCCCCAAATACAACCGACTGCCTTCACCCGCCCACTCGTCCACAATCTCGGCAATCTCCCTGAACCCTCTCGTATGGCCTCCCTCCCATCTGGCTCTGAAACCGCAGCAGATGAACAAATAGCAGTGTATCAGCTCATGCAAGAACGTGCTGATCAACAACCTTCGGCAGTTATACCTCTTGTCCCTGAGTATCGTCGAGCTCAGCACGATCAAAGTCTCGAACCCTCTCCCTCCCTTGTCAATCTTCTTCCTCAGTGCAGTCGTCCCAATAACCCGACAGTCATACCTCGTACTTGATTCATCGGACCAATCCCACCTCACCCTCTGACTTAGACGTCCGTTGAAGAAGATCTCGTTGGCGGCACTAAAGATGGATTCTAGCGAGTCGTTGTCAAGCGGTTGGAGTTCGCTATGCCTACCCCGGGGGTTGATAATCGACCTGAGAATTCGTTCGTGCTTTGAATCCGGGTTGCGTCGAGTGAAGTTGGCGAGGTGCTCGCGAACTCGTTGGGCAGCTGCTGCGTCTTCGAGAAGTTCCATAGAACCACAACGGTCGTGAGATTCTGTGGGGTCCGGGCGGATGGAGAGACCCGAGACCGTCCGTTCCATAGGGGCCGGAGCCGAGACCGAACGGTCAGGGGACAGGGACGGTCGGGAACGGATGTGGGAGTGGTGGGGGCGGGGGTCGCCCGGGGGAGAATATGGATGGTGAGGGTGTGGGTGGGACAGGAGTGGCAAATCCGCAACCCTTTCTCCCCCGCCTCCTCCAGCTCCCGCTGCTCCAACTAGGTTCAGGTTGTTGGTGATGTGGTCGTTGGGTTCCACGGCCAATTGATAGGCAACGGTGTCGGCATATTGGGCATATTGTATGTATCTTGGCCTCTTGATGCGAGACTGTTCGCGGTATAGGTCATCGTAATCGTCGGCATCGATGTCGATGGTACGCCGCTTGGCTGGGTAATACAGACCGCCCGGAAACGGGAAGGGCGGGTGTTCGTCCCCGCCTCCCGGTCGAGCCATCGGACATGCTCGAATTCGAGGTAGCAGGAGAGAAAAGAAGTGACCACGACAGGGGTAGGTATGTTTGTCAGGACTCCATGAAGACAGAGAGGTCTAGGTGTAGGTTTGACCACAATTGGAACAAGGCACTGAGATGTCACTTGGAAGAAAACAAAAGTATAGACGAAGAGGTTCGAGATGCTGAATCTGGAAGCCGGGAAAGAGAATCAAAACCCAGATCGGAAACCGGTGTCTCACACAGAGGTTCGGAATCGGAAGAGTGGGAGCGAGAAGAGCGAGAGAGTGAGGAGAATGTAGCACCTACTTTTTTTCCCTGTCATCCGAACGGAAAACCACCCTCTCCCTCGCAGTTGGTCCAGCTGTTTGGTTTAGTGGCCCGCAGTTTCGTCACCCAAGACCAATGGAGGAAGACGGCGCCAGCAGACCATCGTCCGTGGATCAATGCCCATATAGGCGTGCGTCTCTGGAGCATATCGACTGTCGATTCTGCATCTCCTGGCTCGCCTGGTCCATTTTGAAGGCCATTTGCATCGTCCGCAGCCGTCAATCAACGGATAGGGGCGAGTGGGAGGCGGTCTGGACAGTGTCATAGGCGGGGAAAAAGCAACTGGCCAAGACCAAGAACAGCAAACGACGATGGTGGAAAAAATACATCATGGTGCTCGGCGGTGTGCTTGCTGTCTTCGGGAGGCGGCAGGTATGGATGCGGCAAAGTGCACACTTCAAGCACCTGCAGCACTAGTGCCACGAGCTGGAGGAAACCTCCATGCCATCTCCAATGTCACGATGCAAGCCTGCAAGGTGGTGATGAGCTGGGGCAGGCGAGGAGAGGATGTTCCAGGTTCAGCGAGCGCCATGCACGTGCCCCAGCGCAGGTGACTTTTGGTGCGAGAAAGCCTGCCCACAGGCCACTGATAGACCCGGGCGCTCAACTGGGGCAAGCAGAGCCCCGAGGTTGAACAGAGCCCAAACCTCTCCAACCACCATCAACAACACAAAATCCAGGCGGAGACGGCAGGTGTAAAAAGGACCCTTCAGAGCCCAGATTGGCCACCGCGATGGAAATCTCTGTTGATTTTCCAACCAGCCAGAGCACGAGGCTTCCCGTCCCGCTGTCCATCTACCCTTACCCGAGCGGCGCAACAGCAACGATGGTGATCCAGTCCCTCGGTGATTGGCTCCTGTCACCGGGACCATCACGTCCATTGGCCGCCTCGAATTTTGGGAGTGTTGCATGCTTTTATGTGCTGTCTTTTCCAATTGCTTCCGGCGAGCACCGAGACAGCCAGACGTCTGGGGCTGACAATATGGTTTGACAACCTGACGTGCATATCACCACCTATTTTGAACTGTATGCCTGGAGTTGACGAAACACAGCAGGGCAATGGCTGTTATTCACGGCATACTTCCGGCAATACAATACCGACACTCCTAAACAGCCATAGATGATCTATAAAGATCACGACGGTTCTCGGTGGTTCACTCGCTACTTTCGCGTTGTCCGCCCATCATCAACAGTGTAAAAACCTGACAGCCACGTGCCGGACCAGGACTGGCCACAAAGAATGACCCACGCCGGCAATCCTGCCAGCCCTGTCTACGGTGTCCAGAAAAGCCTCATAATATATCAAAAGTAACAAAAGCAGTTGATCTGACAATCGCCGTAAATGAGGACTTGCCATATAGGAAAGGGACATGGAGGTGGCAAATCAGTTGACTATGCATCGAAGGTATTGAAGATATCCAAGACAGATATCTTCAAAGTAACCCGTAAGCCTCAAAATATTGTCAACGTACCTCAAAAGACAGTTCTAACAAGCATATAACGAGAAACAATTGCCGAATTACCACTAACCCCCTAACTTTTCTTTTGAACCCCCAATCCCAGACCAAAACCCACTCTTACGCCCTCTTCTCCTTCCTCTCACACCTATAATGATCCGCCACCAAAAACGCCAACTCCAACGCCTGCTTCTCATTCAACCTTGGATCGCAAAAGCTCGTGTAATTCGTCGACAAGTCATCCTCATCCAGCCCCTCACTACCCCCCAAACACTCCGTCACCGCATCCCCCGTAAGCTCCAGGTGAACACCCCCCAGATAACTCCCCTGCTCCTTGTGAATCCTCAACGTCTGCTGCAGCTCGCTAAAGATGTTGCTGAACCTCCTCGTCTTAATCCCCCCGCTGACAGACTGCGTGTTGCCGTGCATGGGGTCGCACTGCCAAACAACCGTCTGCTTGTACTCCGAGTCCTCCACCGCTCGGATGTGCGCGGGGAGCAGGTCGGCGACCTTGGAGGCGCCGTAGCGGGTGATGAGCGTGATCTTGCCTGGTTCGCGGTCCGGGTTGAGAGTGCGGAGCATGTCCAGCAGGTCGGAGGCGGGGGTGGTAGGTCCGATTTTGACGCCGAGGGGGTTGGCGATGCCGCGGAAGAACTCGACGTGGGCGTGGTCGAGCTGGCGGGTGCGGTCGCCGATCCAGAGGAAGTGGGCTGATGTGTCGTAGTACTCCTTTTTGCTGGGGGTGCCGGGAGCGGAAGGGGTGTCGAGGAGACGGGTGAGGGATTGCTCGTATTCCAGCAACAGACCCTCATGGGAGGTGAAGAGATCGACGGTATCGAGATTGTGGGACTTGTCGGCACCGATGGTCTGCATGAAGCGGAGCATGTCCGTAAGGAAGTCGACAGCTTCTTGGTATTTGGCCTTCAGTGCGGGATCACGGACGTGGCCGAGACCCCAGTCCAGAGGGCGATGCAGGTCCGCAATGCCAGAAGAGATGGCAGCACGAATGTAGTTCAGCGTGGCAGCCGAGTGGTGGTAAGCCCTGCGGTAAGCATTAGCATCGACTTGCGAGAGTGGCAGGGAAAGGTGAGTCTTACTTGACCAAGCGGTTAGGGTCCAGCTCTCTCTCATCAACACTGAACCCATTCAGGATATCACCCCTGAACGAAGGAACCTCCCTCCCATCAACCATCTCCATCGGACTCGACCGCGGCTTCGCATACTGCCCAGCCATACGCCCAATCCGCACAACCCTCTTGTCAGCACCCCAAATCAGCACAAGACTCATCTGCAAAAGCAGCTTGATCTTGCTCTCAATAACATCCTGCTGGCAGTAGTCAAACAGCTCAGCACAGTCACCACCCTGCAGCAAGAACGCCTTGCCCTGAGCCACATCCCTAAGGTGCTCCTTGAGCTTGACAATCTCCCTCGGGTGGACGATGGGGGGCAACTTCTTGAGCTCAGCCAGAGACTTCTGAAGGGCCTTTTGGTCGGGGTACTGGGGGCATTGCTTGACGGGTTTTGACCTCCACGAGTCGGGAGTCCACTGTGGTGTTGAGCTCATCTCGCCGCGGGGTTTGAGTGGTGAGCGAGTATGAAGTGCCGTATAGTTAATGCTTCTCGAAACCTTCTTTTTTTTGGCCCCACCACCAAAAACCGTCCGTTGTCAAACGAACAAAAAAAGACCGCCGCCGTTGGAGTCGAATATCCAGGAAGAATAAACCCAAAAGTTGTGTGGGAATATATACCCAAAGAACCTTCCACGTAGACCAAAAAAAATCCGTGTTGCCCTTTCTCAGCTCATCCCCAAAAGTTGAATTGACTCATCCCCCTCCCCGAAACCGAAATCTGACCTGTTCTGTGCTCTCAAAACCCAAGAATGATCGTCACAAGGGTACCAGGGTCTGCTCCGTTCCTAACAAAGAAAAACCCCCCCACTCCCAAAATCGACCAATCACCCCCCCTCCCCCCTCTGAATAAGAGCGGATCCCCTAACCCCCCAATCCAGCCTAGCGCCCCTCAACCTCCAAAAGCTGCCCCTCAACCCCACATTGCTTAATCCATCCTGTCCGACATCAACACCATCAACACCATCACCACCAAACTCTCCCGTTATATGCCCATCCCCAACCTACCACCTCCCAATTCCCCCAAAGATGGCCGAACCCCAACCCCCCACAATCCACGAAGGCGCAACAGACGACATCGAAACAACAACCTCCAAACCCGCCGCCTCAGCCGAAGACCGCAAAGCAGCCGCCGCCCTCTCCAACCTCGACTCCAACAACACCACCGACAACACCTCCACCCAAGTCGACCAAGCAGCCGCGACCAACGCCCTGAACTCTGTCTCGGCCGTCTCGGAGAAGAAGCCCCCCGTCGAGGCGTCGGCCAAGAGCAAAGTCAAGGTTGATGCGGCCGACGTCTCGCTTTTGGTTGGTCAACCTACACGAACACAAAAAAAAAAGGAAGGGGAGCTAATGGTGAAGTAAACAGGTCGCCGAATTCGAGGTCAGCAAGGCCAGGGCAACAGAATTGCTCAGGCAGAACGACGGTGATGCCGTCAAGACGATTAGGGCGTTTTTGCAGCCCGCTTTTTGAAGCTGGTATAGCTCAGGGGAGAGATGGAAAAGGTATATAAAATATAAAATGGCGAGAGAGTAAATGGTAGATCAGAGGTTCATGGATAGACTGGCTTTCTACGTAGGATTCATTCCCTCAGTCTAAAAAACATTTGCAGATACTAACATCACCATCAGTTAGCACACAGCGCTTGATACCAAACAGTCACAAACAAATCTTGTATGGATCCGAGAGTTTTACAAGAATGTTTTGGCTAAGCTGTCGACCATATCTCGAGTAACATGCCATGTCCCCGGCAGAAAGCTGCCTAGTTGTACAAACAAAACTCATCGCAAATTCAAACACGCCAACAGAATGCAAAGGCCTACACATTCAGAAAGCAACGAACCCGATGAAACATGAAATCCCCCCATATGTCCAGTGTGTCCCCGATTCAAGATCCCATGAAACAGGAGGAATAATCTGGTTCTGGGCCCTAACAGGACCGTGAACGACAAGAACAAGCAAGAGGAAGAAATTAACGAAAAACACAACGGCACATAACCAGCAGAAAACACCGCCACGTCGCAAACTGAAATGAATACAGCGCTTGTTTGCGATCCCTAACAAAAGAGACAAAATATGTCCGTGTTGGTTCCATACCATCCTTTTCCCCGCCAAATCCTTCCCTATTCCCCCCAAATAAATGCCCAAACACCCAACTCTCAACCTGTGGTTGCAATCCCATATCCATGGCCTTCCTCCGGATATAAAATGACTCTGTCCAGACCTGTTGCTGAAACCGCTGCTGGTTCAAGGAAAATGAAAAACGGGAGCCGATAGGAGCCGAACGTAACTGACATGGCGCCCTTGTGTCGTCTCAGGAGGCCGACAATAAAATGTTGACAAATAACAGCTGCTGGATATTGTGTACCGATCGACAGGGGAATGCGAAAAAGCGAGAAATGCTGAAAAGAAACTCCGGCCGACTGATCATATGAGAGCAGGGCTTCACAAGTCGATAGCCCGACCTCTCCTGACATCTCGAAAACGTTGCTGTACACCTCCCATAAACTCCACCATGTTCATCATAGCGCCACCGCAGATACAGCCTCCAAAATCCGCAAAACAACTCCAAAATCACCTTGTTGCCAGACATGTGCCTCGAGTTAGCTCAAACAAAAGGCCATCCACCTCACAAAGCTACCAGCTTCGCTGTCACAAAAATCCTCCTTCTTTCCATGACACTCATGCCAAAGATGACGAAAAGAGACACAGAACCTGACCAAGAACTGTCAAGAAATCTCCCCAAAGATCCTCCAAATTTTCCGATGCAAACAAACTCGCTGATTACGAGTACAAAGTGGCTCATAGGTATGATACCACTACTTAAGTCTTTGTGCTGACAAGAAGAGTAACAACCACGGCAATGGCAGCAAGCCAAACAGCTGCGATGGTGCTTCCAACAATAGCCACAACGTGACGTTGCCTGTGAGTCATCCGGCGTACCTCGCCTTCTGTCCACCAGACAAGAAAAGGATCGAAAGCCCCATGGTAGACCAACAAGGTCAGGAAGGGGAAAATGCACACGGCAAGCGCACCATAGTAGAACAGTCGACGCTTTCTTTGACTGTCCCATGAGATGTACGCATCTTCGCCAGACAGAACGAAGGCATCTGCTGTCTCCGGGTCGACAACCGGGCCGGGCTTTGGGGATTCCCCTGGTTGCCGGAGTGCATCTCTCTTCTCACGGGTCGTCTTTCTCTTGTGGGTTGACCTGCGCAACATGACTGGAAACCCATAGCTACTTCTTGTGGATTTTCGAGGAGGATCTGCGCGCGCATCGCCAAAGATATTTCTGCAGGAGCGAGGGAAAACTGCTCGTCCGTAGATGGGAGGACTGCCGCTGCTGAGGGGTGAAGCCGTGGAAAGATTTTGTTCGTCTCCATCAAAGCCCTTGTTCATCTGGTATGCAGGGTATGGCGTAGCAGTATCAGGGATCCCTAATCCAGTGGGCCGGCGAAGATGCGTGGGAGGAGGTCTTGCGAGACTAGGAGTAGGAGGCGAGTATTGCTGTGGCTTTGCCGTACAGGGCGTTGGCGGAGTAGTTCTCTGCGTGGCTCTGGAAGACAAAACACTGGAGTCCTGGCGGGTTCTGGTGGTGGTCAAAGTCAAATCGTCTTCTCCACTTGCCCGTCTGATGGCTTGCTTTTTCACGGCTTCCTGTAATGGGATGAGTGGGAAGCTGAAAAGGGTGGGCGATCCCTTCGCCATGAGACTCGATTCTTGATTAGGAGGCGTAAGTCGATTTTCCTTGTTCAAACCGTGGGCTTCAACCCCGTTGTTGATGGCACGCTGGCCAGGGCCCATGTCCTCCAGCTCATAAACATCAGAAAGATGAGGCACCGAAGTGTTCGGAAGCACTTGGAAAGGGTTGCCGCTCTTCTGCTGTTCTTTATTTCGACGCAGACGAGCACTGATCTTCTCGAGCAGAGCGCTTCTAGCTGTAGAACCACTTGCTGTGGTATTTGCATCTGTAAAATGTCGAACTGAGTCCAAGGGATATCCATTAGCACGATTTACTCGTGGCTTTGGGAGAAAAACCGGGCGCCCTGTGTCTTTTATGTTTCTGAACAGCTGGTCAGTGGGGTTCTGATCGGCTGTCGGATGCTGGAGAATTCGCTCAGTAGACGTGAAGGCATCGTATTGGGATGGGCCAAAGGAACTGCAGTCTGAGTAGTTCGCAATGCTGTCACTGGTGATCTTGAGGGCCGGGTGTCCACTCAGACCACTACCAGAGGCACATGCAAGGTTGCTGCCAAACTGACCTCCCACATTGGTTCCAACTGTTTCCCAGTCACCGCCTTCACTCTGGGGTTGATGGAAATGGTCATTGCAGTAACTGGTCCTCCAGTCCTGAGTCAAGTTGCGGCTCTGAGTTGGAAGTTCGGGCTGAGGGGCTGGTGAGAAACTAGAAGGGCGACGTTGAACCGTAATTTTGATTTCGTTTGGATCTTCTTGATCCTCCCAAGCGTCTTCAGCTTCTGGAGTCTTGTAAGACTGCAGTCTGTTCAGGTATGGGTTTCTGCTCTGTAAGACAGGCTGTCCAGACTCCTGTGGCATCTCGTCCACTGGCGTCGCTGATTCGGTAATGCCAGTCAACTGCTGGAGGGCTAGGCTTACTTCCCTTTCTCGAACTGGCTGGAGGAGCGCGTGGTAAGACTTGCGATCGTACTTGAATGGGTCTTCGTCCGACTCCGAAGTAAGCGCGCCTGTAGAATATTCGGCGAGACCAGCGTTGCATGCGTAGTGTAGCCTGTCAAGCCTCTCCTTCAGCCGTTCATGGGCGCTGGGTGATGACAGCTCCAACTCAGTGCCGTCAAGCTCGCTCTTTGGTGAGGCCCCGGCAACTATGGCTTCTTCTGAAAAGCCTTCATCTTGAGCCAGCTGACTGTGATCACTGTATCTGTCAAGTAGCACTTGTGTATTGGAAATTGACATCCCCGACGGAGTTGGTGGATCATCATACCCATGGAGATGACTATCGTAGTAGCGGGCAGAGCGCCTCGCAACTGGCAGCTCTGGGAGAGGAACGCTGGGAGCATCGCCAGCTGTATCATACAGTTTGCGACGTTGCTTACTCGGACGGGCGCCATCGTCGACATGGTTAGGCTTGGATGGGTGGTTGGTCAAGGAACGAGCCAAGATGTAGTGGTCATTGTTGCTATTCCCATTTCCCCTATCCGGCGACTGAGGATGCGCTCTGTTTGTGGGCGGTGAACTATGGGCGACAGACTGAGGCTTGACGGTCGAAGGTTCCGAAGGGAGGTATTGTCGATAGATGTTCTCAACTGTGCTTCCGGTCTCTCTGGTCCGGCGCTTTGAGCATATTTCTGGACCGGGACCATGTACCCAGTCAAGATCAGGGTTGAAATCGTCATAATGACTGGACAGGATCGTGTCGGGAGATGGTGTCGGAGAGGTTTGCGAACCCTCTTCATGCTTCTTCTCAGCAATCGATACGTTGGGAGCATAGCCAGTCAAGCAACGTCCGTTGGCAAGGTGGGAAGATCTGACAAACTCCATGTGTGACGCCAGCGGCAAGTTGTCTTTGGGACGGGGTTCATGAAGAGGCGCAGTCGGTGACTGGCAAGGAGTGACGACCGGCAAAGCAGGGACAGCTTGACCGGCGATTTTGGCTGCCACTCTGGCCGTGATGGCTAGATGGGCTTCGCCTAGATTGGTGAACAGTGTGCCCTTGGGGGTGATTGATCTTTTGGGGGCTGGTTCAGGTGGGACGATGACGGTTGAACCCTCAGGTGGTGGATGGCCCCTGGAGGGCATGGCCTCAGCGCCTGGGCCGTCCTTTCCAATCATGCTTGGTGGTTTCTGAGGTCGAAGCCCAGTCAGTTCTCATTCTTGAAAATGGAGATGCTTTCAGACTGATACGAGGGCGACCAGAGCAAAAGAAATGAACGTACCTCAGCTGCTCACAATTGGAAGGTTGCCAGAGATGATGCTGCAGCGGAAATGTTGAACCACAGAAGAGGAAGTCGTGAGGGTACAGATCTGGTGGAAGCTGCGACGCAGTCTGAGTTAGCAATTGCGCTGTTGACGAAATCGGCAACCGTCATTGGTCGAGGCAAAGTGGGAAGGTTGAGTGAAGGATAACTGAGAAGGTGCAGTAGGGCATCAGGAGCCGCCCAAGCCGCGTTATGAGCCGCAGTACAAGCCGCAACACACATCTTTCCAAAAAGTAGCAATTGCGGCCAATATTCTGATACCCAAGTTCGCATTTTGATGGCCTTGGTGAGGAGATGGGCCCGAAGGAGCAACATACCTGGATCCTCACAGCTGCTTTTTGTGCCCGTGCTCTGGAGGAGCGCCAACCGCAGGCACAAACGACGTTGTTGATGAGAGGAAGCGCACAAAGAATATCGACCACTTGGATCAAAGGGTGCTGGGTCAGTCGTTTCTGTTCGATATCAGCTGTTTGAAGTTTGAGGAATGGTTGCGTGAGAGGAAGAGAAGAAGAGAGGAGAGGAGAGGATAGCAGAGTTTGGTATGGAATGGGGGGAGAGGACAGGATATCGCGAACTTCCAAAGAGCAAACTGTGCCCCTCGAAGCACCCCCGGAGCAACTCAGTCGGTACTACCCCTCATTCTCGAGGTGTCTCCCCTGGGGAGCATATTTTCTTGCTCGACCATCCCATTTCGGCGTCGGTACCCCCACACTGGCAATGAGCCAGGCTCTTCCGCCTAGGGCCTTCCAATGTCAAGTTGAGATCACATACACAGAGGAGATCATGAGCTTTAATACCGCAGGTAACACAGACATCCAGGCAACGGACCGCTTTCTGCACCACTCTCCTAACAGCCAAGTCAACAAGCCCCTGAATCTGGTCCGTGCACATCTCTTTCCTTGCGCAGAGTATCATCTCCGTATCGTCAGATGCACGGCCTGGCTACCCTGAGATTCGTTTGCGTCAAAACTGTAATACTTCTTGCACACACTGCCCGGGATACTTCCATTTACTGCTTTTGGCTTCGATTCTACAATGGACGTTAACTCCACTTGTGAAGCAAATATCAAGGTTTGCATCATGGAAGGCATCGCTGGCAACTCCACCATGACTGTCCGGCTTTGACACATACATTCACAGATATATAAATTCTTCACTTGAAAGTGAGAAAATACCCACATTGATCTGATAGTTTCTCAAAATTGCCAAGCAGGAGCAGAATAAATTCCTGACCTCATCAGCTACCTATCATCACAGTACTGGCACAAGCTCCCACCACTTTCCAGAGTCAACAAGCTATCATACACCTCTTCTTTTTCCCTCCCAAATGGGAACCATCTCGTCCCAGAGAAATTTTAAGGCTCACCAGGCTACCTACCTAAGCCAAAGACACCCCGTCCCATTCCGAAAAATTCAATGTCCTCAATCAAGCTTCCTACAGAGAGAAGACAAAGAGCAGCCCTGTGGCCCCTGCCATGAGAGATACACGAAAATCAACTCTCCTCAAGTCTCTTACAGGGGGAAGTCCGAATCTGGGTGCCGCTGACGCCGGGACTCCACCACGCTGCAATCAAGGACAACCAGCAAAGCCCACCAAGTGTGCTCACTATCCTTGAGAACAGCCAGAGAGCTATGCACTAGCAAACTGAACAGGATTCAAGGTACCTTCGCCAGATTCCGGATTTTCACCCACCGGAGCATAACTTCCATAGAATCATCGCAAACATAACCACCGAGGAGCCCACCCACAAATAGAACTCGTGGCAACAATGTCTTTTGCCAACTCAACTGCAAGCAGAGGAACCCCGGGTAGTGGATGATGGTGAAGAAGACGTAGTACGTTTGTATTTTGAATTGGTAGAAGTCATTGTCTGGCTATACAGTATAAGGCCCAGAGAGCAGATCCCTTGAGCACACATGTAAATAGATATCTCTCATCTTCCTCTGCACAGCTAAAGTATAAGGAAGATTTGCACCCTCACTGTCTAAGCTTATGCATAAGATTACCCAAGCTTGTAACAGACACCTTACACTTACAATTTAAGCTCATCAAGGACACTATCTGAGCTTGGATATGACATGTTGTGTCTATTTTGTGCTCAGTAACAGTATCTGTAAGCTTAGATTTTTACACTTATACACAGTAACCTTCAAGCCTGTGATAGACATACCCCTACATTCTAAACTTATTAAAGATGACATCTAAGCTTATAGTAGCTATAATATAAGATCAAATAGAGAATATAGTCTCTATTTGATGTTCGGGGAGTGGTATGTATAAGCTCAGATCTTGAGCCTATGCATAATATTATCCGACTTTATCTAGGCACTATATCCTTATGATCTGAACTTGTGGTAGACATTCTCTAAGCTCACAGTGTCTGTGATCAAAGCGTGGGTATAAAATATAGTGTCTAGGTACCTACACGATGCTATCAAAGACGGGCGGGCAAGAAAGGCAAGAAAATAAAAGCAAAAAGCAGGAAATGAGTCAAAGACAAGGATTTGCATTCAAGGCAAAGACCAGCACACACACTTGGAGTGAGGGGATGATAAAAGATCCATACCCATTGCATCGGTATTAAAAGGGGTTTGTTTACTTGGCTGCTTGGCCGTTGCCCAAGAGCCGGTGCTGTGCGGCATCAGCATGGCAGTGGATCACAAGGGCCATCCAACGACTTCATACATATAGTATTGCGGCAGTACCTCTCAAACATACCTATATATCGGCCTTTGGGTGTAGCATGTGATGCCTGCACGAAGGCCATCAGTAACACGAGCGGCCTGCCGAGGGCCAAGGCAGCAACTGGCTCTCCTGCACACTCTCCCTCGCACTCTCCCGCACATATCCGCATCACCAAGCTCATCACAGTTCACCAACATCAGACCCCACATCACAGGCGCACCTTGCCGTAGGAACCTTGAAGGCCAGCCGGAATCGTTTCATTTGGGGGTCCGCTGCCAATAGCTCGATTGTGGAACGCAGCGGTGCAGGACCGCGCAACTAATCCCACGCTTCATGACACACCCGTGCGGTAACATGTGCTGTTCTCGCGGCAGTAGATGTCACACCAAATTCTACCGAGGCCGTCTGATGTGAGAAAACCGAACGACGTTGAAAGAGACTTCGTCATAAGAAAATCTACTGGATTGGATTATTGGCCGAATCGGGCATAGTGTGCTGCGGCAGCCTCATTGTGTGACAGGTGCCTTATCGGACGAGCAGGGTGATCGGCATAGGGTTTATCTATTGGGTGGTGTGGGAAGGTGTATCACGCCGAGCGGGGTTGTGGGGTCTGGGCCTGGCACTTCCCGAGCCCAGGTGGGGGAGACTGGTTCGCATTAGGTTGGGGCAGGAGGGCTTGTTCCTGAAGCTTCGATTCTTTGGAACAAAGTCCTACGCCCTAAAGACCTCTCTCCTGTCTCTGTGAACCCGTTGCACAAGCACTTGAGGATGCCTCTCTTCCCTTGTGCAATGAGCTGTTTCTTTCCCGCCTCATCCATGCCCCTCCACAAGTGCCCATTCTCCTAGATGCTAGTCTAGTTTTCATTCTTTTGGAGGGGAGTTGTTTGTCCAAGGCATTCTATATTTGAAAGCCCCGAAGTCATGGCAAGTTTGGGGAGTTTGCCTAAGGAGCTTTTGCTCCACGTACTGTCATGTAAGTCCAGGGTCCACTTTCTACCAAGCTGCTCACCACCACCCTCCCCGCCAATGCCGTGGACAACCCGGCCAGCTCTCCAGATCCGGCTATGCAGGCCAGGCCAAAGTTGCCACGAGGGTTGAAGAATTGACGTGGTTCTACCGCATTTTCTCTTTCAAGACCTCACTCCCTCTCTCCTGACCTGAAGCTAACAAATTGCAGTTCTTGAGCCACCAGAACTTGTCCCCGTCCAACGCGTCTCCCGCGAGTTCAGCAAAATTGCTCGTGATGATGTCGTCTGGCGCGCAAGATGTTTGCGAGACTCGTCCTATCTCTCTTCGCTACGTAGTCGTCTTCGGCTGCAAAATCTCAACTTTGCCCTCCTCCAAGCCGCCAACGGTGTGAGGGCTCCGTCAGAGGAAGCTGGAGAGGCAAATGAAGACTCTTGGATAAAGTGCATCTCTGGCTCAGAAGTAGACGGGGACCGCCTCAGCAGTTCGCAACGTCTAGAGAGAGAACGAGTTCGCATCACGGCCAATTGGGACCCAATCTTCCCTGATGAGCAGGTCTCTTGGTATGATGAATACATACGCCGGCAAGGCCCGATAGTCGTATCGTGGTTTCAGACGCCATACGCTCATGGCACTGGAACCAAGTCCAGGTCAGCAGCCGATTTTGTGGAGACCAGGGGGGTAGCTTTGTACTATCCCGACGGCGAAGAACGTCTGGACGGAAAGGTACTGGCAGTCTCTCCCCTAGATGATGGGAGTGTCTGCCTCTGGCATGTCAGTGGCGGTTCTGCCACGAAAAGAGGTGCCATTGTTGCTCGTAGCCGACCGGGCATCTTGTTTGCCGGTCCCAAGACCAGATCTAATCAGATAGATTCTGGCGTCACTGAGTGTGTGAGCGTGGATAGCCAGAGACACAGGGCATTTTTTGCGGTACAGCAAAGTAAGTAGTCACCAACTTTCTTCGGTTGAAACTGGCTAACAACTACCTGTATCAGACCTTATCGAGGTCGACTTACCCACACTGTCAGTCATACACCGTGAGACATTCCCGTGGTCTATCGCGACTTTATCAGCCGCCAACTCGGCCGTTCCTCTCACTGTCGGCACAAGCCTCGGCCTTCACCTTCATGACTACCGATCTAGAAGCCCCCCTCGAGCCGATATTGTTGACACGATAGATGCCTTTGACGGGACGAAAGTACAACTCGAAGACATCAGCCAAGATCCATACCGACAGCTATTTGACGACTCGCCTCTACCCCCTTACGTCCCCCTTGCACAGCCAGGGCCTGTGAGTATCCTTCACCTCCCAGTAGAAGGCCAGCCCAGCAGCCTATCCGACGACATCTACGTCGCCGGTCGCTTCAAGAGCATCCTGCACTACGACCGCCGCCAATTTTCCCGCATCAAAGGAACAGTCTACTCGGGCGCCAATCTCTGCAGCATGACATCGCTACCCTACCCCTTTTCCTACGAAGACTCTCAAGCCCGCCGCCAGGCACGCCTCTCGTTGGAGCAAGTGGAAAAGTCCAAATCTGCCCCGGGAAGAACCCTCATCGCATGCGGCGAGTACAAGTCAAAGGGATCTCTGGAGCTTTACGGCCTACCACCTGTGGGAGAGCCGGCCAGAAACCGGCAGACATGTGCCCGCTCCAAACTAATGTCCGTCGTCAACCACGGCTCTTGCCTCGCCGTGGCAGATGGCATGGGGTACGTCAAGTGGTTCGAACGCGACGGCTTCACCGAGGTGCGCCGGCACAGAATCGGACACAGCGAGAGAACGGAGGGACCGTCAATTTTTGCCTCGATGCCTGGCTCGGGCGACCTGGCGCGGAAGCTGCTTGCAACAAGGGCCGCGGCTTTGTTCAGTGGTGGCGAAGCCCAGGTCAATAACAATGACTTGGTTTTCTGGACGGGGGAGAAGCTGGGGCTGCTGGGTTTTTCCAGCCAGCCTGGGTTTGGGCCTAGTGATTTTGAAAAGGGGGAAGAGCAGTCTGCGACCCCAGAGGAGCTGCAGCTGCAGGCTCAGGAGCAGGCGTATGGCCAGAAGATGCGGGAGGCGCTGCAGCGGCACGCAAACGATGTCCGCTTGGCTAGTTACCTGGGGGGGGCTTCGCGGGGATTTCAATGATCAGTTTATAGACGTCTTTTGGATATCGTTTCATGTCTTCTGCTTGATAGAATTTGATTTTATGTTTTACCTATCTTGCAATGGCTTGCACCATGTCTCTTGAACAATGATCAGTTTGCTAGAATGTGTTTTATACTTGTCTAGAAATAACACCAAATCACACCGAAATCAAACATCACATCGTCTTCCCAAAAAGAAAATCACATGGCTGAATTCATCATCACATCCGGTCATATCATCGTTCCCTACTCTCAGAGAACAGCCCTCAGTCAAGCCCCCAAAGCGATCGTCTGCGCTCCCTCAAACGCATCCCCCTTCTCCAGCGTCTGCCAGCCGCCTACCGACCCTGGCTCAACACAGAGCATCTCCTTGTACCCATCCTTTGGCTCGAAATCACCCATGCCCTTGGCCTTTTCGACCCAGGGGTTCCACACAACCACGTTGGAGAGGTTGTCCCTCGTGACGGTAAAGAGAGTCTTGCCGCCCTCGGACACAGTCACCGGCCCATCGGCGGTGTACACCCTGTCCGTCTCGCCCTCAATCCTAATCTCCCCCGACTGTGTCTTTGTCGAGGCAGCGTCAACCTTGTCGACATAGGATGAGCTGTCGAGGCCGGAAATGGTAACGTTTGTGATGTCCTGTTTTTCATTATTGTCAGCGTTTCTCTCTTGCTTCAGACGGGAAGAATAAAGAAGCGTACCTTAACCTTGAGATAAGTATGCATCAAAACCTGGCAATCAAACGCCCTCTCATCATCATTCGTCACCACCAAGCTCGTCGTCAGATCCCTCCTGTTCAGCGTCACGCTGTAGATCAGGTTGAACTTGAACGGCCAGGCCGCCTTGCCCTGTGGATCCAGCCCGTCCGCCGCGCTGGAGAGGCCGAAATCAAGCTTGACGGACAGGTCCCCCGTTTGCTGATCGCCCGAGCTCTCGCTGGTGGATTTGCCGAGGAATTCCCACCTGGACGTCCGGGCGAAGCCGTGCTGCGGGAGGGAGGAGGTCTGAGCGTGATCGGCGGGAGGGGGCCCGAAGACGGGGAAGACGAGGGGGATGCCGCCTCGGACGGGCTTGGTGCCGTCAAGCTTGGCGGCTGAGGAGAGCCAGAGCTTTTCTGTCGAGGAGGAGTCCTTCCAGGAGATGACGGTGGCGCCGTAGAGGAGGACGGTGATGGACTCGCCGGTGGGGAGGGTGGCGGTGACGAGGGAGTTGTCGTCGGAGAAGTTGACT
Organism: Podospora pseudocomata; assembly: GCF_035222375.1. Lineage (NCBI taxonomy): Eukaryota > Fungi > Ascomycota > Sordariomycetes > Sordariales > Podosporaceae > Podospora > Podospora pseudocomata. The sequence goes on along the minus strand of NW_026946363.1, from coordinate 264,338 downwards.
GTTGGTTGGGGGGGGAGGCCGGGGGTTGCGACGAGGGAGGAGGGTTTGTTGGGGCGTTCGACCATTTTGGAAAGGCTGGGGTTGAGATGCTGGCGGAGAGGTTTCGGTGACGCTTGGGATAAGGTGAAGAGAGAGGATATTGGAGTACAGAAAGGAGGATTGGGACGTTGGGATTGGAAGGGTTGGTGGTTTGAAGGGTTGTAGTTACTCGTCGTGGTGGTGGTTGTCCGCGTTTGGGAACTGCGGGGTAGGGATGATGCTGCAGGTAGTACAAAAGGGGGGAGCTCGAACAGGGGGCAGGGGCGCAATCGCGGGGTACCTGACGTCTTGGTGTTTGATCAAGCTTCTTGTGCTGCACGACTCGACCTAGGAGCGAGGCTGCTGATAAAGACAGATAGTCGATGACCTTTTATAGCTTTTACTTTCACAACAGGCAGAAAGGCGGACAGACAGGCGGCGAGTCGATCTCCAGGTCGCGGCCGTCACATCTGTTTGATCACACTCATGCTGGTTTGGAGCTAGGTCAGAGCGGGGCAAGCAGGAGGTTTGGAGTTCAGCTTGTTCAAGACCAAGTTCATGGTGCTTATGACTACATGATACAATGAGATATAGATAGACCCTTGGCAACCCTGAATATGCAAACAGCTTTTTAATATCAAGCTTGTAGTGGTGGTTTGAGGGTTGTGAAGATGTTCAGTTTGGCGTCTAGAGCTTGGGCCACTTCAGGTTCGTTTCACCTTCAAGGGTTAGGGTAGGCGACGGCCTTTTGAACCAGACATCGTAGACGTCGAGGTTGACAAACAGGCAAAACCAGAAGTTTATTCATAGAGCATAAGCTAATTCCAGTACTAGTCATGGGTTCCACCAGCTAGTATTCAGCGACAGCGACCTCTCACTGTTCCTCAGCACCCTCCTCGGTAGGCTGCTGCTCTTCTGCCGGCTGCTCCTCTTCGGCCGGCTGCTCAGCTTCCTCCGCAGGCTGCTCAGCTTCCTCCGCAGGCTGCTCAGCTTCCTCCGCAGGCTGCTCAGCTTCCTCCGCAGGCTGCTCAGCTTCCTCCGCAGGCTGCTCAGCTTCCTCTGCAGGCTGCTCTTCCTGGGCCGGTTCTTCTTCAGCAGCAGGCTGCTCCGTCTCCTGCCCATCCCCCTCAGGCGGGATCGGCTCACCATCATCAGCCTCCTCCTCAATATCCTCAGCACTCGGATCCAAACCATCGCCATCCGGAAACGTCAAGTACATGCAACCAACCGGCGTCTCCCTCTTGACATCCCCACCATGGGCACCCCGGTACTGAATATAGTTCGCCTCCCAGATCGGGCCCATCGGGCGGTCGTACTTGCCAGAGTTGAACATGTAAAGACGATACAAGGCAGACTGGCCGTTGGGAAGCTCTAGCTCGATGTTGGGCTGCGTCTTCCACTCGCCTTTGAAGTGCTTCTTGTCGCGGCCGTAGTCTGCGACGATGAGGATGTTGCAGCCGGGAGCTACCTCGTGGACGGCATCGATGGCCTTGGCGATGATGGTCTCGCGGACGGCGAACTCGTTTTGGTCGCTGAGAGCCTCGGCGGCTGCCGCGCGCTTGATCCTGATGGCGGAGCCTTGGATTTCTTCGACGGCACCGACGGCACCCTTGACGGCGTCGACGACTTTGTTGAAGAGTTCAACTCCGCCTTGTGTGGCTGGGTTAGTTTGGAAGCCCAGTGTGAAGGGAGGTCAGAGCTGGGGAGTGCAGCAGATGTACTGACCTGAGGCGGCTTCAACGTATGACATGATTGCAGAATTGGTTGGGCGTGGAGGGCGGGAAAATGTGATTCTGATGAGTTGATGAGAGCTGTGAGTAGTAGTGATTTCATATCGAACCCAATGAGCACGATGTGCCTTCTTATAACTCTTTGGTCTTGAATATCAGCAGCATGATCTAGGCCGTGGCCTCACGAAGCTGCCTGCCACCCTGAACGACACCTACCTATGCTCATTTCCAAGGCTCAGTGTGTATCAACACATCTAAGTGAATTGCATAAGCCAGACCAGATATGCAGCCTGCTGAATAAGTTGTAGTAGACCAATCAACCCGGATCAATTCATCTTACAAGCTCACTGTCTATCTCCACGCCGCCATCGCCACATCTCCGTCATCTCTACCCTGGTATTCTGGGGTGGTTTGAAGCTTCAAGTAAGCTGACTGGTAATCATGCCCGCTACCTTGACCTCTTGCTTGGAAGAGCCAAGCTAAAAAACCGTGTGATTTCGGGAGCTTGAGTGCGCTAGACATCTCACATCAGACGCTTCGCTTGACCTTGTGCCACAGCCTCACGTTTCCTGCCGGCTGAAGAGTTTGGAAATACTGCCGGAAATACAAAGGAATATTATTCTGATAGGATAAGTAGTATACGACCACTACAGTTACCGCCGGATGATGAAAGAAGCCTCGCAGACGACCCCGCGCGACTCGGCCTCCTAATGCTGACATGGTAAAGCCCTTCAATGAATACGTCGTGACTGAAAAGCAAAGAAAAAGAAAACTGCTATTTGGCATGACCGACCTTCTTCAACTCCCCAAGCCAACCCTCACGTAATCTTATGAATCCACCTCACCCTCGGAAACTCTCCCATAGTGTACACCTTCTCACTCAAATGCAGCCGCATCCCGCTCGTGCTCTTCTGGTACCCAGTCGCTACGAATTCCCCATCAATCGTCACCAGCCCGTTGGGACCATCGTAATCAACGACGGCAGTTACATGTGGCCCGGCTTCGTCCGAGTCGATTGTTAAATTCATGCCTGTGAAATGAAGCTGTCAGTAACCCATGTTGTGGAAAGGATAATCAAACTACCAAAGCCGTCTCTGGCGTGCGCCATGACATAGGTGATGATCTGGTTGTCCGTCCACTTGAAGCATTCGATTCCAGAGTTGGCGACATCCTGACAACCCAAAGTTATCTCCATTGCTGTTTGGTAACTAAAGGCTGTTCAAATGTCAAATAGAAGCCCAAGGGGTTGCGGAAGAAATCACCAGAAGGTTTCTTGATGCCTTCTCCCACAAAACGCAGACTGAGACGTGGGGTTCAACCAAGCTTTATTACTTCTTCAGCCTTGTCTACCAAAAACCCCCATCTTATTGGCCGCCACAGCCCAAAGCCGTCCATACCACATCACCGCCAAACTACCCATCAACCTCCATCCCATATTCCCCCTCCTCACACTCCGTCTCGTCGTCGTCGTCCTCCTCCCTATCAGCATAAGGCACAAACCTAAAGTCCAAAAAACACACCCCTCCCCCCTCCCCCCCCACCTCGACCAAAAACTGCATGCTCAACACCCCCTGCCCATCCCCTCTCAAACTAACCTTTGTCGCAATCCTCATCGCCTCGTTCGCCGCCTTGAGCATATCAAACTTGAAAGCCTGGCTCCACTTCTTCTTCCTCACGGAAAAAGTCTCGAGCAAGTCTTTTCCCTGCGAAAAATCGATCCCACCACTCCCCAAAGCACCCCCTACACTTGTAAGCTTGAGATAAGGCGCTGCTTTGCTAGCGGTAATTATCAATTTTTCTGGCGAAGCGGGCGCAAGTTCAGCCAGGGCATCCAGCAGCCACTTGGCCTGGGTGATGATCTTGAATCCCAAATCTTCAATGTCAAAGGGGATGTCCTCTGGGATTTCAGGAACATAGGTTGTGAGGTTGCAGGTCGTCTTCACGCTACCTTCTTCGAGGATGATGCTGAAGGGGTCACCTTCGGCATTGTAGGATAGCGAACAAGTGCCGTTGCTCATGCCGAGGATCTGGTTGGAGAAGGCGTCGGAGCGGTAGTTGCGGAGGTTGGTGCTGCGGTAGGGGTCAATGTCTGATCTGGCCTGGCGGGCGGCTGCGTCGGCGGCGCCAAAGATCTGAAGGGTTTCCAAGAGGGCGGGTAGAGATAGTTGAAATATGACCGAGGGGGGAGGGGCATCGTCTTCGTCGTCGGGGTTGCCGTTGGATTCTTCGGGGGCGGGAATATTTGTGGTATACGAGGTAAAGAGAGATTTGTCCCAATGGGTGACGCCTTGCATCACTCTGGCGTGGTCGGTCGAGAAGCGGATTCCTTTCTCGGTGATCTCGACGTGGACTTTATTGGTGAAATTGATCGCTTTGAGTAGCTGATAGAGAAGTCTGGTTGAGCTGGTGACGGCTCGGAGGATAGGGGGGTCTGGTGCGTCCATCTTGGTCGGTGGGGGTGGTGGAAACGAGGAATGTCAAACAGGAATCGAATTGCTTTTGTGCGAAGGAAAGAATTATGGTACAGATTTCGAGGGTATCTTAAACGTAGACCCCGACCGCACAGAACATATAAACCACACCAACCCTTTTGGATGTTAGAACGAATATCCCTATGGATCTGGACCAGATGGGTGGAAAACGTACGCAAGCGACAACGACGCAGGCACAGCCAAAGTTGGGAGGCTCACTACAGACCGGTCTGTCGCAATGTCAGGGTTAGCAAGATGGTTTGCGCGGAGGAGGTGCGGGTGCAAGCATACTCAGAGCGAACGCGCCACTGAGGCCAAAGCCCAGGACCAGGAGAATGAAGGCCAAGAGAAACTGGTTGTCCTTGCCGATGGCGGGGGTGAACGGCGAGCCGGACGCAGCCTGCCAGACCTCGTGCAGTGAAGAATCCATGTGCTGTGATGGTGCTGGAGATGTGGTAGTAGACAGATGAAGGATGCAGAGTTGGTGATTGCCTGTACGGATAGGCTGTCGGTGCCAGCAGCTCTGGGACAGCTTCACTGGACGTGAAGCTGAAGCTCAAGAACGGGAACGTGTTCGAACCCCGAAACGAACTAGTGCCATTCTCCATAGGCAGCGGCCCCCTGTCGGTGGGGCAGCCCTGCAGTCGCAGCCGGGGCCAGGCGCCGCAGCAAGTGGCAGCTTCGAGAACCGAGATCCACTTCTCTCCGCATCATCATCGGAGCCATCGTCAATCGGCAACGCGACAACTTCCATCAATCCCCGGCGCTTGCCATCGAAATGAATGGCGCCAGAAGCTTGACAGCTTGAGCCGTCGCCCATATACAGCCCTCACTCGCTTTCATCCCGGAATCGCCGCGCGCAACATGGCTAAGGACACGAAGCGCAAAGCGACCGACGAACCGACCTCTCCCACGGCGGCGAAGCGCGTCAAGGTCGACGAGTCAGTCGAGCCCGAGAAGAAGCCCCTCAAGGTTCCGGCAATCCCCTTTCCGGAAAAGGTATTTTCACTATTTGCTTTTTGTGTTCCTGCCTGTCCTGGGGCTGTCTACATGCTATAAGAAATATGCTAACTGACCCCTCAGCCAGCCGTAATCGAAGAGCGCAATGGCGAGATCGAGTTCCGAGTGGTCAACAACGACAACGAGCGCGAGAGTCTTATTATCCTTACCGGCCTGAAATGTATCTTCCAGAAGCAGCTCCCGAAAATGCCCAAGGACTACATTGCGCGCCTCGTGTACGACCGAACCCATTTGTCGATAGCCATTGTGAAGAAGCCTTTGGAAGTGGTAGGAGGCATCACGTACCGGCCGTTCAAGGGCCGCAAGTTTGCCGAAATCGTATTCTGCGCCATCTCTTCGGATCAACAAGTCAAAGGCTACGGCGCGCATTTAATGTCTCATCTTAAAGATTATGTGAAGGCGACCTCGGATGTGATGCACTTCCTGACTTACGCTGATAACTATGCTATTGGCTATTTTAAGAAACAAGGGTTTACGAAGGAAATCACGCTCGACAAGTCAATATGGATGGGTTATATCAAGGACTATGAAGGGGGTACCATCATGCAGTGCACCATGCTGCCACGTATCCGGTACTTGGAGATGGGTCGCATGCTGCTCAAGCAAAAAGAATGTGTCCAGGCTAAGATTCGGGCCTACTCAAAGTCGCACATCATTCACCAACCACCAAAGCAATGGCAGAAGAACGGCGTTGCCCCGATAGACCCCTTGTCGATAGAAGCCATCCGCGCCAGCGGTTGGTCTCCCGACATGGACGAACTTGCCCGCCAGCCCCGCCACGGTCCGAACTACAACCAGCTTTTGCACCTCCTCAACGATCTCCAGAACCACCAGTCTGCCTGGCCGTTTTTGATGCCCGTCAATAGAGATGAGGTGGCAGATTACTACGACGTGATCAAGGAGCCGATGGACCTCTCGACAATGGAGACCAAGCTCGAGGCCGACCAGTACGCCACGCCGGAGGACTTCATCAAGGACGCCAAGCTGGTGTTTGACAACTGCAGGAAATACAACAACGAGACGACCCCGTACGCCAAGTGCGCGAACAAGCTGGAGAAGTTCATGTGGGCGCAGATCCGTGCTATCCCGGAGTGGTCACATCTCGAGTCTTAGTTGGGCGCGAAGCCACAGAAGCAGCAAAAGCCAAAGCGTGGGAGGGGTCGCCCACCGACGAGGGTTAGTTCGAGGAACAGTACTGTTGCGGCTCGGGCAGCGTCGGCATCGGCATCTTCACAGCAGCAGCAGCAGCAGCAAGAGGGTCAGCAGCAGCAGTTGGGGCAGCAGCCGGAACAACAGCCGGAGCAACAGCCGGAGCAACAGCCACCTCGAGAGAGCCGTCTGCCCAAAGATGTCGGCGGAGATGTCGCAATGTGCGATGCTAATCTGAAGGCGTTGGAGCTCAGTAATGCGGATGAGAAGCAAGGGGAGCAGCAGTCAGCGGTGTAGGATACCAAGCGTCGCTCTACGCGTCAACGGAAAGTCGCCAGGAGATAGGCGTCTTGAGCAAATCAGTGACCCATTTATCAGCATTATTTAAGGAGCTTCGGAGTTCAGGGTTGTGTTATGTCTTTGGCGTTTTATTTGCTGGGTGGTTGGGGCAGGATATCTATTTCTTTTTTGTGCGGTTATCAGGATCAGGCTTTGGGCAGGTATAGGGTGGCAAATGTGTGTGTATGTATGTCTGGAGAATTTTGTTTTGGTAAGGGCACATGGTATTGAGATGCTATGAATTGTCTTTGTTTTGCAAGGTGTTATCTGCTCTAGTTGTTTGTTTATAGGAAACACATCAAGATAAATATGTACAGTGCAACACCCAAGCTGGGGGGGTTATTTCTGTCCCGTCTCCCAACTGCGTGCCGGGAAGGAGATGGACAACAAATGAGAGAGTGCTGTTTGGAATACGACCATACATCAAAGATACCTAATTGATGGGCCTTAGCCCTAGCCTCACCCTCCGCCGTGATCTCGATTAAAGAGCCCTGATGGATCAGAAAGAAATTAGCCCGAAAAGAGAAAAAAGACCCCAGAAATCGTAGTCCAACACCAACTCAGTAAAAGAGTTGTCAATATCCATCTTACTGCTGGATGAACAGTTATCCTCGGAAATATGCACAACCGGCTAAATATGGTCCGTGCGGCGACTGTCATACAGAGATGATGCACAAGGAGAAGGGTTTATGCAAAAAAAATCTTAATTATGCACCCTGCATAAACCTCCTCTCCCAGCAACCAGACACTTGGAGCCGCCCAGCGGTGAAAACAAAACACCACATGAGACGAAATAGATAACATAAACCGACATGTATCACCATACTCATCATGTACAGAGTGTGAGTGAGTATCAAGCATTACAACAGCGAGTACGGTAAAAGCCCCAGGGAGGTACAAAAGGGGACAGGCGTATATATATAAAAACTAACAACAACCCCTTTTTGCCTGCCGTGTGCTGGCCAAAAATTCTCTATGTACAACGAAAGCAACCCCCCTCCCTCCCCTATCTCAAACACCAAGTGTTGAGATGAATGCAGAATTAAGTTAGATATAATGATGATGATGATGATGATGATGATGATGATGATGATGATGATGATGATGATGATGACAATGACAATGACCAACTTCTGAAAACATTGCAAAAACGACACACACACACATAAACAGAAAACAATCCAAAAAAAGTAAATAAAAAAAAGACAAAACACCATCATGCCCACCTTTCCCCGTCACCCTCCAAAAAGGAAAAATGTTTGATAGTATTCCCCGTAATAAAAAAACACCGCTACACCTTATCTCTTTAATGCAGCCCATGCCTATCCCTCACCCTCCCCCAAACCACCCCTGAGATTTTATACAGCAAAAAACGAAAGACAACCACGCGCAATTCTTTTCGACAAACAATGTGTACAGAAAACAAACCCCCTTCCCCCCGCCTCCCTCAAAAAAAAAACCGGTTTCCAGGAACGCCAGCCAAGACGAGAAAAAGAATTCCATAGATTATGTAATGGCCCTGGGTATCGAAAACGTGCTTTTTTTTCTTCTTCTTTCTTCTCTTCTCTCCCCCATTTCTCTTCCTCCTTTGTCAGCACAAATATGTGTTTACGTGTATGTATGTATGTACGGAAATGTTGCTCTCTGCTCCGGTCCTGCCTGAAGCAGACTGACCAAGGAACTCTCCTCAGCCCGCAAAAAGAAAAGATCGGGATGCTGAAAAGCGAGCATCATCTCGGCATGTCACAAAGGGAGATAACTCCGCTTCGTCGTCGTCGTCATCGTCCGTCATCTCCGTGAGAAAAGCTCACACTCATTGGTGCTTGAACGCAAGGTCACCGGTCGAGAAGAGCTCAAAATGGACGCGCTGGGTCAGCACGCCCTGGCTCTTGAGGTAATCCGACATCTCCAGCATGAACTGCTCGGGACCGCAGATGAAGTACTCGGTGCCGCCGTGGTTGAGGTGGAGGTCGTCGGGGTTGACCTTGGCGAGGTCCATGCGGAAGTCGTAGTTGTAGTTTACCCCCACCACGTCGCTCCCAGCAAGGTGTGTCTTGAAGATGTTGGTGTGGAAGTTGGGGTTGGTGCGTCTCAGGTGTGTGATGTGCTCCTCAAACGGTACCGATTTCCTGGAGCCGTGGATCCACGAGATTGGCCTGTTGGGTTGTGTCGCAACGACTTCGTTGGCAATGGCGACCATGGGCGCAACACCGACACCGGCCGAGATGAGGACGATGGGGACGTTGCTGGAGTTGTTGGTGTCGAGGAAGAACTCGCCGGCGGGGTGAGAAACGTCGACCATGGTGCCAGCGGGCATCGAGTCGATCAAGAGGTTGGACACAACACCAGGATGAAAGTACGATTGTGAAACCGAGTTGGAATACCTGGCGCCTTCATCCCTCTTGACCGTAATGCGGTAGTAGTCAGGCTTCCACGCCTCACTGAGCGAGTACTGTCTTGACTGGAGATAGCCCTCCGGGCCGTTCACCCGCAAAGAGATGTACTGTCCTGGGAAGAACTTGGGCAACTTCTTGCCGTCTTGTGGCACGAGATAGAAGGAGTAGATATCCTCCGTCTCTGGCACCACCCGGTCAATCTTGAACTTGCGCCATGAGCTCCACGACTCAAAGTCTCTGTAAAGCTGCGCCTCCCGCCCAATGAGCATCTTGGCCAACAACCAGTACGCCTTCTCCCAAGCCGAATGCACCTGCGGTGTCATTGCTGGGCCAAGCACCTCGGTGAAGGCCATGATCAGGTATTTGCCGACAATCTCGTAGTGTTCAGGCTGGATACCGAGAGAGCAGTGCTTGTTGCACATGCGCTCAAACTTGGGGATCAGCTCACTGATGTGGTTGATGTTGGAGGCGAAGCTGAGGATGACAGAGGTCAAGGCACGCGGTTGCCGGCCATTCTTCTGGTTGACGCTGTTGAAGTAGTTGTTCAACTCCGGGTGGTCGCGAAGCATGTTCTTGTAGAAGATGGTCGTGATCTTCTCACCGTGCTCTCGGAGGGCCGGGATGGTGTCCTTGACCAGTTTTGATTGTTGATATGTGAGCGCCATTTTGAGCCAAATTGCTGCTGTCTGACGGCGTTTTGTGGGTGTTTGTGAGTGTACCTCCCCAATCGAATGTGTCCCTTGGACTTATTACCACTCGGGATGATGATGGTGATGTCGAGGTGGAAGTTGGTCAACCGATAAACCAAGAAAACGAACGAACGGATGGACGGGGCGAGAAACCGGCGTGGGTGCCAAGCTGCTGCTGCTATTCTCTTGCTTGGCCTACAAATACTACAGAGCTGCTACTGTGTGAAAGACCAGCGGTCCTGCGGGCGCCGTGATGGGACATGGTGTTGACTATATACCACACAGGGTGAAACCGAAAAAGTGGAAATTGATGTTTTTTTTTTTTCAAGGGCGCGGCGAGTCATAGTCCGGCCTAGGTCAGCTAGCTCGTACGATAGTCGCGGCTCGCAAGGATGAACCAGAAGATTGCCAGATTGAAATGTGTGCGCGAAGCGCTGTTTGGAAAAGTCTTTCCGTGTTGCGAGGGTCCCATCGCTGCCACTCGAGGCTGCCATGTGTCGTGCAGGGGGTGCTCCAGTCCCACGAGTTCCACTGCCGACACAACTTGGCGATGGCTTCAGCCTTGCAGGTCTGTGCCATGCCTGTCACAAGAGCCCATGGTCGCGTGGTTCTGTGCGGATTTTCGGACGCCACGCTCTTTCTGCTGCCCGAGAAGTCACCCATACGGGACTATTTGGAAATACACAATCTCCCATCACGACGGAGCAGAACCGTCTCCCACCTAGTGCCGGCTATTCATGAGGGACCTGGTGATATTATCCCACAAATATATTGCCATAGTTTCCACTCCCCGCTCTGCCAAGAGGTCGATTGCTGGCTAGGCCACTGTGTCGTCGGGCTTGCTGCCGTTTTGTGCGGATTTTCGAGGTTAATTTTTCTCCGAGCCCACCGGAATGGAATCGACGTCATCGGGATATGGGAACAGACAGGGATGGTGAATGGAAATTTGTCGATAGAGACAAATGAAGGGTTGACAGCAACGAGAGCCCGCTGTCATTGTCAGATTGCTGTCATATCCCCATCAAAAGAGTTGCACCGTGGCCATGGCTTGAGCCCGATAAATTCCGACGAACCATGGCGTAAAGTTTGACGCCAGCTCAATAGACGAAAGCGCTCTTCTCGTGTTGTTCAGGCAATCTCCAAGGGTCCTGGATGGAATGGCTCGAGTCGGGGTGCGGCGGTTCGGCAGAAAATCTAGAAGGACACAAATCGAAAGATATCAATGGAGAGACTGGACACGGGAGTTCAGGTACCCCTGCTGTCGCCTCACCCATCACCCACCGAGACCCTGGTCCATCATGGGGACGTCGCTTCGGCAATCCGATATCGTATGACTTCGCCTGAAGCCTCGGTCATGGCTGTTTCTTTTGCTGAGGAAGACGTCGGCGCGAAACCTAGCGAAAGCCGTGCAACTTGGCGGCTCCAGTTGCAAATCTCCAAAGAGATGAGCATCAAGCGAGGTGTCAAGTCTCCGTTTCTGTCAAAAAAGGAAAGCCGCGGGAAGCCACGCATGGCATGACGGATCGTTCCGTTCGGGCCTGATTGACGTTGCGGTTGGAGGGCTGGTGAGCTACGCCATGGCAAATCGTTCGAGAAGACGGTTCGAAGAGGCTAACGCAGACATGGTGAAACGTTGAATTGAGGGGAGAAGCGGTCAGCGGATTGCTGAAGCCAGTTTGGCGCGTCAGCTAAGCATCATCAGCCTCCACACAGGAGCCACTCTTTGCCCACTGTGCTAATGACCCTAACCCCCATCTGGCGGCATGTTCACATCACCATCAGCCATTTCTGAAGGAATTCGTGACCATCTGCTGAGATGCTCTCTCCACCAGAGAGTCTTGCCGTCTTTCCGATCGCCGATTCGTGGCTTCTAGCTGCACCGGTATTCGTAAAAAAGCAAATTGCTACGGATGAGGGTCCACTGTCGGGAATGAATAAATAGAAGGCTATCTACAGATCCCCTGATTCGAACGGCTGGGAACAACGTTAAACCACTCATCATGGCGCTGTGGGGATATGGATATCAGCGAGAAAAAAATGTCTGTTCTTGTTCCGCCCGTTGTGTAGTGTGCGGTGCCGTCCCGTCCGGAGACGGAGCTCCGGAGGTTGTCGTCAAGGCAAAGAGATCGGCGACCCGGCGGGTCTTCCCGAAAGCACGGATTCTTGGCCCGCACCGACACAACCCGAGTCCCTTTTGGGGAACCTACCGTTGATTAGCGCGCTCGTCGCAGCTACGCCAAACCCCATGTTAAAGGAACCATCAGCACAAACCTATGCCAGAACCGGACATTGCTGCTGTTGCTGCTGGCGCCGCTTCTTTTGCTCCGGCTGGCTCTCTTTGGGTGCAAAAGGAGCATCCATACGAAGGCCGATACTTCATGCTTATCAAGAGCAGCATGTTACAGTAGGCCGCTGAGTCATGATGAAACTCGGCCGTTGAGGTATTGGTGTTGATAACAGGACATAGGAAAGGCAAGGGCCGCCGCGGGATATTGAAAGGGGCATCTTGGAGGGCACCATGGCTCGTGCGGGTTGCCTGAAATACTGAAATAGCAATTCCATCGCAACTCGAGCCGGCGCAAAGAATGGGGGTTTCTTACGCAAGGTCGCATGTCGGAGCCGGAACGCGCAACCTGCATGCCGGATGGCCCCCCTGGACCGGGCACGTTGCGGAAGATGAGCCTGGTTTCGGAAGATTTCCAGGAGGCCCGACCTGCCTTTTAATTCCCTTGATCAACTCGCAACGAGCTCACGGAGATGCCGAACGCGGTTACGTTACCCGGCATGCAGAAGCGGGGGATCCGGGCTTGGCGACCGAACCCCCCCATAGAAAGAACATTTCAGCGAATGTCTCGCGAAAATATCAGAGAACGGGGGAACGAGGTTCGCGATGGCCATGTCTCAACAGGAATCGAGGATATCGAACTGCGATATGGTGGGACAGAGAATACAGCTGCCGAGAAGGTGTGTACCCCAAGATAAGTGGCGGGAGCGGCTTCAATCTTTCCGGTGGTGTAGACAATCTCTATGTGGTGGGTAGGACAGCATCCGGCCCAAGCCGCGAGCCGGCTGTTTCTCTCCTGTCCTACCTCACACTTGCCATGGCTCGAGGGGCAGAATCTCCTCCATTCACAACAGACTGGTGATCGATGTGATGGTGGTAGAAAGTAACCCAGCCTGTTGGCTTCAAGCCAATAGGCGCGGATACAGCGAGCCAGTCGCGATCTGGACCAACTGGGGACCTGGTTCGGGATTTATCAAGGTGCATCTCGTGCAGGTTGACTTGCCACCTTGAGATGTACGCCGCTCGATCGGGACGCTTTGTGATAGAAGGACGCTACTGAGAATCACACCCCTCTAGCTGCTTTCTCGACTTGCTGCAGCTATAGCTCCGCTCTCTGCACTTTCGACATCAACTGTGCGAGCGGGGTGCCCGAACCACTGGCCAGCGTCATTCTACCATCAGTCAACATCATGTTGTGTGCTGAGACCACTGTAGGCCACGCGCCCAGATATCTATTACCCCTCGGCCCTTCCTCAAGAGGAAAACCCGTCGCTGCTCCAAATCCAATGCTCCCTCAAGCTTTCCCCACATCGAGGTGATCGGCGTTTAGCTGGGCGGTCTCGAAACTGCACCTCGATGCCGTAGCAGTGGGAGGAGGCAACCACGCTTGATATTGCGTGCTACTGCGGTTCTTGATACGGTTCAAGCCCCGTTCTATTGGACTTGGGTGAGTGGGTAGGGTTGGATCTGAAGTTGACCGGTCCAGGGCCATCTCACCGGTTGCATGACACGGCGTTGTTAGCTGCACCGTATCCTGGGGTTGTGCCGGTTCGGACTTGAATCTGAGGCTTGAGGATCGAGTTGAGCTGGCAGATAGGGGCCGAGAGGGGAATCTGAAAAAGGGTGATTGATCATCAGAATTGGCGTATGATGTGTACCTATGTGTATCAGATAGATTCGCCCTAAGATGTGGTCTAATGCAGGGACTTGAGAGGCTTGAGAGCCTATATAACATTCTCCGTGTGTCATTGTTGCCTCGACTTCACATTCCTCCAAAGATAAGTGAGACAACTGCTTGCGACACAAAGCCTCCAGCAGACACACTCTCGGAAGCCCCCACAGACCCTCAAGAGAACAACACCTCAAGAACGCGTCAGAAAGCCACAGAAAATGGCCTCCCTCCTCCCCAGAACTGCCTCCAGAGCGGCCAGATCCATGACCTTGCGACCTGCCACCTCACTCCCCAGAAACAACCCACTTCATATCCCCCGTCAGACCACCACCATCCCCCTTCCCAACACCACCCGACCCTTCTCCTCCTCCACCTCCCTCCAAACCGACCTAACCCAACCCCCTTACTCCCCGCCGTTCAAAGACCTCTTCACCCTCCAAAACCACATCATCCTCATCACCGGCGGCGCCCGCGGCCTAGGCCTAACCCAAGCCGCAGCCCTCCTCTCCGCCGGCGCCAAAGTCCACGCCCTCGACCTCCTCCCCCCAACCCCCGAGTTCCTCTCCGTCCAGCAGTCCTTCCCCTCCGGCGCCCTAACCGCCCACCAAGTCGACGTGCGCGACCAATCCGCCCTGGCGACCATCGTCGGCGGCATCGCAGAAAAGGAAGGGAAAATCAACGGCCTGGTCGCCGCGGCGGGGATACAACAAGAGACGCCCGCGCTCGAGTACAAAAAGGAAGATGTCGACAAGATGATGGGGGTGAACGTCACGGGCGTGTTCATGACCGCGCAGGCGGTGGCGAGGGAGATGATTGCACGAAAGCAGAGGGGGAGTTTGGTGCTCGTGGGCAGCATGAGTGGGACGGTGGCGAATAGGGGGTTGATTTGCCCGTGAGCTTTTCTTCCCTCTTTTCTTATGAGCATGCTTGGGGATGCTAATGAGATGATCATGAATAGGGCGTATAACGCCTCCAAGGCTGCGGTCTTGCAGCTTGCGAGAAACCTCGCCGCGGAGTGGGGTGAGCACGGCATCAGAGTTAACTCGCTTTCGCCCGGGTACATCGTCACGGCTATGACGGCAGGCTTGTTCGACGCCTTTCCCGAACGGAGGACCGCCTGGCCGGATGCCAACATGTTGAAGCGACTGAGCTATCCGGAAGAGTACAGAGGCGCGGCCATCTTTTTGCTCAGCGAGGCAAGCAGCTTTATGACGGGGGCTGACTTGAGAGTGGACGGAGGGCACTGTGCTTGGTAAACTTGAGCTGGGGGTTGAGTTCAAAGATGGGTATCGTATGGTATTTGTACAGGAAGAGACGTCCTATCTCTTCGTTCTTCCTTTGCTTTCTAGTCTTACAAGAGGGTCTGATAGCTTACGCCGGCAGGAGCAGGACTTGGTATAAGAAGTTGCTTTCTTGTCCCTTTTTACTTGCTTATGCTCATGAGGCGATGGAGAGAAAGTCCCTTCCGAGCTTAGCCACGACCCCCTTTTTCAGCCCTAGTTGTTTCTCAATCGCCTGGTCTGACTCGCCCTGTTCACTCAGGACGAAGATCTTCTTAATGATGCCGATATCCAAGAGCTCCTTCCCTTGATGAGTAGACTTGCCCCAGTCCTCCATCTCCCGCTTTGCCTGTTCCTCTAGCCGCCTGCGGTTCTCCAGCGCTCCAAGAGTAGGGTTGTTCTTCGCCGAGGGAAACATGGGGCCGGAGATGGACTGGGAAATGCCTGAAGCGTCGACTAGCGGCGATGCTATTGAGGAGGGGGAGTATGTTGGGTTAGGCTGGACAGCACCCATTTGTTTGAGGCGCGAGGCAAAATCGGTGGATGGGTAGTCTGAGGGGGTCTTGTCTGGGTTTGCGGAGTAGGAATCTTGTTTCGAAGATGGAGAGGATCGACCGGCGGCTTTGGGTAGGTTGTTAGCACATAATGTTGGTTGGATATCGGTTGGAAAGGCAGTACTAACACTCATTCTTTGTGACAGAGGGCCGTGGCGCAAATTGAGTTGTGGACTTTGGGGGTACAGCCTGTGCTTGCGCTCGAGATGCTGGAGATGGCGCTGGTGGTGTTGTTGATTCTGGAGCTGCATTTCTCACAGCTGTGAGAGATGAGGGGGTCGCTGATCCTGGAGCTCTGGTCGGAAACTTGCGCACAGCATTCTGTGCTGGTTTGGAGCTTGCGCCGCCCATTTTGAAGCCGATATCTTCAGGAAAATATCGTGGTTGGAGAGAGTCAAAGTTCGCAACTTTTCCGTTTTGCGATTGGCGATGGGGTGCAACGTCATTGATGACAGGAAGAGCTTCAGCCACAGTCTATTTAGTGCATGTGGCTGATTTTTGAGCTCTCGCCACCTCCTTAGGTAAAAAAGGGGCAATCACCACCATCATCACTTTGCATCCAAATTAGATGTGAGCTAGGTCAATGCTTTTGAAATGATGATGAATGTGTTGCACATTCTATTTGAGTTGTATTACTATAGTTCGTCTACGAAGCTAACTATCCGAGTCAAAGCCCTCTAAATGTGCGTATGGCTAGAGGTACCTACGGTACCCCATGCGTCTTCGTTACAGACGGAATGGGCTTGAGTAATTGATGTTGATTTTGAAATCTTCGTTATAAAATCTAGTTATCTCAACGAGGTTCTTACTTTCCACTCTCTGTGCCACCAGAGCTGGAAGGGACGGTTCCTGTCACCCTGTCGGTTGCCTAAGCTGCCCTCTACCCCCTTCACTCTCACTCCAGTGAACGTGTCTAGCGCAATAAGATTGGTTTCACCATCGAAATAATTGTCAAAATTCGCAGGCCCAGCCGCACCCTGGAGACAAAATAACTGTCAGTAATTCTTTTGTCCAGGGCGTGGGCTGTAAAACGCACCAGCAAGGACAGGACATGACCATGCTGTTGCCATGACAGTGACGAAGGTATCAACCACCCTTGTACAGGATTCACTTCGATGTATTCTGCCGTGGCGGCCGCCAGCGGTCATCGTTCTTCGGCACTATTCGAAACAATTGGCCCCAGACTACCGTAAAAGGTTGCTACGGTGAGCTGAAATAAAAGGCAGCTTATCAGGCAGCAATGTGCCTTCGATCCACGAATCAACGCAACAACCACGGCCTCATAGTCTTCTTTTCAAACAAACGCGTCAAATCACCTGTGTCTGCCCTACATGCGGGAAGACGTGGCGGTGATATGCCCTCGCCTCCCTCCCCACGGTAGGTCTGCAGCCACCCCCGGAGCATCTCCAGATCCGGCCAGTTGCAGCGAGCGAAATAGCATTCTCGACAGATTCTTTGTTAAATCACCAATCCTTCTCGCGTCTCGGCGTGTCTCGATAGCCGCCAATGGCTTCCGGAGGGAGAACCAACAGCCGATCTGCAGAAATATGCATGTTGGCCCAGAACATCAACCAACAGCACACGTGGGTTTGCTGTTGTTGTACCGGTACCAGTACTGGTACATCTCCCACCTGATCACGGATACGCATAGCACTTGAAATTACAGACAAGTAACAGACAAGCAAGCACACCACAACCCCATACAATCTTCGACTCATGGCACCACACCCTCTGTATCGAACCGATTCGTCAGCCGTTCCTGCAAGCCAGAGCATGCTACATGCATTAAGGGGCCAGACCGTGATCTCATCTCCTAGGGCTGCGTCTTGGTTGTCTATCATCTCCGCCTGGGCGGCGGAATTCATCTCCACGTCGGCAACCCTCCTCCATGGCTCTGGCCCATAGCCCTGGACTATTGGACAGCAGCAACAGGAGATCAACATGGAACAGGAAAAGTCTCCGGGCCGCTGTCAGTGATCAGGGTGAATGATGGGGCGAGGACGCCCATCTTCCAGCCTCGAGGAACCCAGACGCAAAAGTCATTTTTGGAACTTTGCCATACTGTGCAGATACAACACAGGGAACACAGTGCTGATGTGCTGTGAAATTGCGACGTGGTTGTTCTCAGCACCATCACTCGGCCACCTTCACGAGATCCCAAGCTCGTAGCTGTTTCAAATATCACTCGTCGAACCAGGGGTACAAGGCGATGAAAGATGGTAGCCGCGAGAACCAAGTGCGGCGGAGGGGAGCACCATCAAACTGTGCCAGGTATTATTTCGGGTACCAAACTCCAGGATGGTCGACTGCTGCCCCCCTCACAGATCAACGGCTTTGACCGGTCGGGGAGATCGGCGAGGAACTTGTGACGAACCTTGTTAGCATAGCAGCCGAGACGTTACGGATACTGGAAGTAATAAGTTCCTATGTGCAGACCACTGCAGTCCAACCAGGCAGCCTGAAGGGTCTTCAAGATATTGCGAAGGGTGGCGGTGACGAGAAAAGTAGAAGAAAACCATTGCTCCTGGATATCAGGCCTCCACCAGAGTGCCCAAAAAGGTGACCGCAGTAATTAACTGATCTCCGTACGAGCAGACCACTTGGATATGCGTGACGTGGTGAAAGATTGCCTGCTGAATTCAGAAGTCCTCGGAAATTGATTGCCATGATGCCTTTGAGTTTTGCCGAACGTGAACATGATAGCTATTTCGACGAAAGGGCGGTTGATAAGGCGCAACGCGCCCAACGTCAAAACCGTTTCGGGTGACGGACGAGCGGTAATCCACAGAGAAATTGCGCCATGGCTAACGATCGCCGTCACCGGCCGCTAATTGTATAAGACGATTGAATAGCTTCCTGTTCGGGAAGAGTAGGAAAAGAAACGAAGCTAATGGACACCCACTTCAGCCTTGCGGGGAGGTTGAAGTCCGAAGCCAAAGATCCATCTGGTCTCATATGAACCCCTGGCAATCCAGTTAGCTCTCTCTCTCTCTCTATGTCCATGTTCTATTGTCACTGCAGGTAAATCTAGGTGGCGTTACAAAAGGTGGACGGAAGACCTTGATATCAATCAAGGGTTAGGGTTGTGAACCAAACCACCCTATCCCAACATCATCACCACCCAGAACATGGATTGACTTGGATTGGGCAAGTGACCTGATGCAGGAGGGAACCTTGGCAAAAACTCGGCGTGGAGGCACAATGGCCTTCTTGTCCCACCAATGTCGTTGACGACTGCTGTGTTTCTCTGTGTAGCCGTGTGCCAGGAATGTGTTGTCTGAGATGGGCAGTGATACGCACCACAGATTAAATGTCAACGACGAGAACGACTCTTGGAGTGATTGACATGGTGACATGCAGGGCCCATTGCTGCACACGTGGAGGGGAGCAACCGAGTCATCCTGTTGTCGAGATGAGGCCAGCTGGCGGCCAATCAGATGTTCAGATCAATCCCCGCACTTCTCGAAAATCTGTGCTAAAGCTCCCCCCGCTCGTTTTGAGCCCCCCGCCCATACAAGGAAAGGTTTGGCGGCCAAAGACTGACCAGCCTTCCGTAAATCGGCTTTTTCACCTCCAGAACTCGCACATCGCAACGCGCGAGACCGGACCACCTAGACTACCCGTCTGCCCGTATACGTAGTCTTGTTACTTGCCGCGGCCATCAGCCTATCTGGATACGTCCCGTTCCGTCACGGCCGATTGGGAGCCCACGAGCCCACACACGTCTGATCGCCTGATTACACCGACATTGGCCCCCCCACCACCACCCGAGACCACCCGGAACACCACTGCCTGCCTTGCTACTTGCTATCGAGGCCTTGGGTCGCCTTAAGTGAAGTTGGATTGGGCCGACATCGACCAGACCTGATCTGCCGGCAGCATGGAAAGCCCCGAGTTTGCGGCTGGCATGCGGAGCCATGGCGCGAACGGCGCTGGTCCTCACAAGCGGAAACGGAGCATCATCGACAGCAGCCCGGCTAGTCTGCTGGACAACGACCACGACGACCAAGACGACGACCACCATGTCATCGAGCGTGGTGATGCCTCCCCCGAGGCCAAGGGCCGCCGCCTACCCGGTGTCAAGCGTGCCTGTAATGAGTGCCGCCAGCAAAAGGTGAGAACAGCATTTCGCTTACTTTCATCCCCAGGCCCAGGGTCTTTTGAGTCATCATCCCATCCACATCCAACCGTCAACCCGGACCCGGTGCCGAGTCTGGCCCCGAGTCCACTTGTCTATATGCCCCTAAATTATACTCTGGCTGCCGGCCGGCCGTCTCCGTTCTCCGGCCCGGTCTCCGGAGCGCACCCTCCCGTCAGCTGTTTGGCGTTTTGTGTCTAGTAGTATTCTGCTGTTCGTTCTCGACTAACCTCTGTATCCGTATTCTCCCCCGTCCAGCTGCGCTGCGATGTCGTCCAGGATCCCTTTCAAGGCTGCTCCAGGTGCAACCGCCTCAAACTCGAGTGCAAGATCGAGTCCAACTTCAAACGCATTGGCAAAAGGTCGAAGCATGCCGAGATGGAGAAGGAGATCGACAAGCTACGTCGTGCCGTGCAGGCGGCCAAGGCCCAGGGCTTTACGGTTGAGGAAGATGATGAGGCTATCCACTCGCAGTTGCAGTCCCCCGTCGTCGCCAGCCAGTATACGCATACCCGCAATCCGTCCCTGATGGGTTCTGACGAAGCTGTGTCATCCTTGCTCCATCTCAAAAGGGGCGGCTCCTATACGATACCTCGCATTGCCCGCGAGCTTGACGACTTTCGAATCACAGAAGAACATGAAAGTCTGCTGTTCAGCCAGTTCTTCAACTGCTATCATCCATTCTTACCATTTCTGAATCCAAACCAGACACCAGACCAATATTATCAACAGCACCCGTTACTGTATTGGTCCATCGTTGCGGTTGCGAGCAGGAGGTTTCTGCCCGATCCCACCATCCTCACCAAACTCTCGGGTCCCCTGACAAGATATCTCTGGACAACCATCGGAGAGGTTCCACAGAGCTACTACGTTGTCAAGGCGTTATGTCTGCTCTGCACATGGCCGTTGCCTACCAGCACTACATCATCCGACCCCACGCACATCCTTTGCGGGGTGCTGATGAAGATTGCCACCGGCATCGGACTGCACCGGCCCAACCACATCAACGACTTTTCTCGAGTCGCCGTCGAACTCAACAATGATGGCCTGCACGACCGTATCAAGACTTGGGCAGTGTGCAATATTGTTGCACAGACGATTGGTACAGGGTATGGTCAGCCGGCTTCGACGCTGTACGACTGGACGTTGGCTGTTCGCGGCGGCGAATCAGGACTTTTCTCTTTGGGGCCCGAGCTGGAGGCAAGGCTGCAAATAGAACGCTTCTGCGACAAGGTATCCAAAGAGATGTATAGCAATGCCAGCGACCCCAGAGGTGTCGCGGGCGACGAACACCGCGCCATGTTGATGCGTGTGTATCGTCGCGAGTTCAACGAGCTCCAGGCTTCCATTCTGTCACAGAACCTCTCACCCATCATTAATCTTCACTTGCGGGCAGCAGGTCTTCATCTTCGCCTGGCTGGCTTCTTTGACTCCAGTAAAACACCCGCGTACCTGGACGACCTGATGGCTCTTTGGCGGGCCACCACCAGCTATCTTGACTACATTTTGGAGGGCGATTCGCAATCGCAGTCGCAATGTCCCCAAGAGTATCAGTACCAAGTCCGCGACTCCTATTTCCTTCAGTATGCTACCAACTACATTCAGCAAATGCTGGTCGCAGCCGGGTTCGCTTTGCTCAAACTTATGCGATCCTTCTTCGCTAAACAGATCGACTTTGAGCGGGGCAGAAACCTATTCCACGGCGCCATTCGAGCCATCAGAACCACCAGCGTGATTCAAAACGACTTGAACTGGCGGTTAGCCGAACTGATGGTGCAGATTTGGAACGGCGCTCGTATCGACGCCATCAGCCCCTCATTCCAGGCCAACGATAACCCAGAGATCGACGACAGCTTGCAGCTAAAAGTCCGGTGCCGCCATAGTATGAGCTTGGTATTTGACTCGATCTGGCATTGGCGAGAAGAGTACCAAGCAAGAGGTCGGGGTACGCTCGATGGTAAGTTTTGATGCTTTTCTTTTGCCTGCTCTTTCTTTTCCTCCCTCCCCTACCGAATCGCTCCAAGCTAAATGTCCTTGGTAGCTCTCAAGCAGCCTACGCATCCTGATTCAGCTAATGAATCATCAGCCTCTTCGACTCATCTCGACACCACTTTAGCTCCTCCACCGCACAGCATCCCCGCAAATTTGGGAATCGCAACGTCGAACGGCGCCCTCACGCCCAGCGCAGGCGGTTCCGCCCTCGGTGGTGGCGGTGCCATGCTGGACGGTTTGCCCTATGGCAACGCCACCACCACCTATGATGTCTGGGATCCACAGCACTGGATGCTGGACGGCTTGATCGACTTCAACTACACTTTTGTCCCTCCCATCGATGCTAATTAGTGTGCCGCTCATGGGAAGACCGACACATCGTCAGTTGTTGTAAGAAATACCTAGCTTGCGAAAGTAAGCGCACAGCATGGTTGGTTTTGCCGTCACTTTTGGCATCTTTTTTGGGCAGATTGTTTCTTTGAACGAAGTATATGTTTTTTTGTTTTCTTTTCAAAACCTCTGCGTTTCTGTGGTTATTATTTTTTATGAAATACCCCACCACTATATTTTGGCGCACATAGTAATGAAATGGGTAATTTTCTGGTTGGGATCTGGTCAGGTGGTCAGGCAGGTAATGTTATAACATTGGGTTTTGGTTATGGTCGGAAAAGAAAAGCACGGGTTCAAGTTTGAAAGATGGAAAGGAGTAACCTACCTGTAGAGGGTTGTTCGAAGCGAGAAGGATTGGCGTGAATTCATCATATCAGAGCCAGTTGCACAAGCGGAGCACGAGAAGAATGATACAGCACCTACTCATAACAAGACCGCCGGTGTGTTTGTTGCGAGCAAGGCTTATGTGACTGTATTCAAGAGCCCATTCTAGGAGCACCTTTTCAGGTTTCCAGGTCTCGTTCAAGCACATGCCAGACAGCCTCATGTGTCACAGCAGGGCCGCTCCCGCCTGAGACTCAGCTCTCGGCTCAGTCATGTCTCAGTTCTCCATGACTGGATAGCCGTGATACCTCCAGCCCCTTTCTTCCCCAGGTCTTGCCTCAGGGGGAAGTCGAAGGATTGGCGGAGGTGGCTTGGAGACATACTTCTAAAACTGCCGTTCCCTTACCAATCTCATTTTAGATCGCCCGCTCTTCTATTATTTTCCTCCTTATTACGAAACGTTCACTGCCCATTCCCTCCCTTCTTTCCATTCTTGTCAGTTTGCTTTGATGAGGAAAGATTGCATGATTGGATCACAACAAGTCAATTTCACTATTTTGATCCTCTTTTGCTTCTTGTTTCCCTTTTCAGACTTGAGAGTGGTTTGTTGCTATCTCTGAGGGGCTGAACCGTGCTCGTAATTGCTTGCTACCCGATAACGTAGATTGATCCATCTCGGCAGGCGGTGGTAAGGTAGTTATCATGAACACACACACACAGCCACACACTGGCCTCTCGGTAAGGTAAATTTGCAACCCTGAAAATCTGCCTCATGATACAGGCCACCACCACCACCACCACCACCTACCTCACTGCGCCAGGCCGCGCAATTCAAGGTTCGTACACTTTAACCAGACAGAATGGACGGACAAGACCGCCAACAACCACCGCCCGCCTGCCTGCCCTTGTTGTTCATCCCATGTCTCCGCTCAAGTGTCTCAACAGCGCCGCTTCTCGCGTGGCGACCTCGCCGCCGCCCCAAATCCAAGATAGGGAGGATTCTGGAAGGGTGAACTAACAAGGTTGGTAGTCCACCGCGGTGAAGGCCGGTGAGCTACTTGAGCTAACAAGAGACGGGAGGGCGCATGGCAGACGTTGGGGGAGGAGGGGGTGGGATGGGCTAGCTTATTGTGAATGTGTTTGTTTATTCCCGGGTAACAGGATATCATACTTGTTTCGAATGGAATCAAGCCTTGTGCGCTCCAAGCCGTCGTCACCTTCTTATCATGTAGAGATCTTGTGTTTGTATGGCGTGCCGCCCCCAAGATGATGATGGAGATATGTAGGGTTCTCAGCCACAAAAGTCATGTCTTTTTTTTTTTTTTTTTTGCGTTCATATTTACGATTCGATGGTCAGGTAAGGTAGGCAATCAACCCCCAAGATGCTGCAATGACAACGCTTCTGTGTTTAAGCGCCAAGACAGGACGTTAACCTCTGATGGAATATATCTCTTTTCAGAGCAAGAAATCTAACTGGTCGATCTGCTTTTGGGGTTAAAGCAAGCAGGTACAATGCCAGCACTAGGTATTTTGCGTGGGTGAGAAAAAGAACCTCGTCTCTTTCGGCAATGACCGTTGCGGCGGCGCTGGGGGTGCCGCCGGGCGGTTATCGAGAGCTAGAGCTAAAACTGTTTTAGTGCGCATATGTAATGTAAGTGAGCGGTGGTGAAAAGGGGAGAGGGAGGGAGAGAGAAAAAGTGCTACGCCACACCCTCGCAGGTGTTTTCTTATGTGTTCTCTCTCCCGTGCCGCTTCTAGAACACGAAAATTGTCTCTGGAACTTGTTGTTGTTGTTGTTGTAGTTGTCTGGCGACCCCACGTTGCATGCATTTTCGTTTGGTCTTACCGCCGGCTCACGGCACGAAGAGGCAGTTGATGTTGTTGATGTCCACATGCTTCATGTATGTAAGGTGCTTTTCTCGCTAGGTAGCCCGGCAGACATCAACAAATATGATTTTGAGGGTCGCTATTGGACATGGGTATACGTGTACCTTACCCACTAGCCCTGCATTACCCTGTCTCCTGTGCAGTCATATCATACTATACTACCGGAATGGGTTTAAGTGTGTAAATAACAAAAGTGTCAGGAACAAAAGGACCGATCAGCGAATAATACAGCGACAGCTAGCTACCCTGTAAGCGGGATATGTGAGGGCGTTGTTGTTGGCGAGGCGGTTAGTGTAAGGTATCATCAGTCTACCCCATAGACAGGAACAGGAGAGAAGCTAATGAACTCGAAAAGGGAGATAACCCTCGAAAAGTTCCCCGTTTGTTTTTTAGGGATTGAATATCAAATGGGTGAGTTCATGCCTCTCCTCTGTCGTACCATGAGGTTACCGTAGATATGCACAGTTCCATTTTGTTAGTCTGACAAGAGGGAAGAGTACGTATACCCATGTCTGTGAACTCTTGTAGGTAAGCACTATCGAGCTGCGATGGTTCGTCGAATCGTATATTCGAGACTAGAGAGTGGATGATGTTGGAAACTACAGTTTTTGCAACAGAGTAAAAAGTGTAGTAGTTGTTGGGCGCCGGTTACATCGTCGACTTACCGGAGAGGCAGCTCAACGGTCACCCGCGGGTGCCGATACCACCAGTTGTTCATCATCACCGCTTTATTCCCCGTCAACCACTCACATGATGACAAACTTGCTGCAGATAGGGGACAACGCCATGCCCGTTCGGTATCTCCTAGGGCTGAAACATAAACCTGTGGATGGTCGAAAGCGGCCGCAGAAAAAGCCCGCTCTCGACTAGTCTCGGCTTGCTTTGAAGGATATGTCGGTTTTCGTCCTAGGTTGTAGTATACCTAGTAGCTCCTCGATAGTGAGATTTGCGGTTGAACAATGTTCATACTGTGTGGACTTTGACAGCATCCTTGCCTTCACAAGCAGTCTGAAAGTGAAGTGTAATAAGCCCGATCTGCAGCCAGTCCAAGTGTTGCTTTGTGGTCGACATGATGAAGATCATCTGATCAGCTGATCCTCTACTATGCGATGCTGTCAGTCGTATTTCGATGGACCATGGCTGGCCGGATTTAAAGGGCCAGACCGGTGAGTGGTCGTAATTACGGTATGGTATCATTGATACGGCTGCTTTGTAAGGGTTCAATGACTGAGTGGCCACGCGTGACGTTACCACCAAGCTACTTCAGAGTCTGGTACAACAGGCGAGGTAAATGATCCTACCGGCGCTGTCTATCCTTCCGACTCCTCCCATCATAGACCCGAGCCCGACCGGTCAGGCGGAAAACTCTCCGGAAGGGAGTGGTGAGTATTCGAAGTGGTTGTTGAGGTTGCCTGATAATCGCTGTGACGAACTTGTGTTGTGTGCGGATAGGTACCCTCCCTTTGGCAGCCTCAGTTCAGTAGTGAGCTGCTTGCCTGTCGATGACGAGTCCCCTGACTGTCGCCTGGAAGTCTGGTTCCAAAAGGCGGCAGTTGCTGCTTCCCAATCACCCAGCTCACAGTTCCGCCGAACCTCCGTCTTTCCCCAGACCCTCACTCCCACACGACAGGTCAGATTCCCCGGCCCCCAGGTTTTCTCTGCTGTACGTGCCTCCGGATAAGGTACAGTCAAGTAACTGGTAATGTGACCTTCCCTTGCCGCGGCTTGTGGCTGCTCTAATGCAGGAGACATGCTTGTTTAGCTTGTTAGGCGCGCTTAAGTTTCTGCAGTCAGAGGATCAAGGTGCTTAGTCTGCTTCATTTCCCATCGAACGGCTGCATGGGACGAGTGAGATTCTTGTTTCCTTCGGCGGGGGGGGAGGGGGGTGCGCCTGTTGGGAGCAGAAGGGTGTGGAGCGGGCGCTTGTTTTTCTATCCGAGAATGAAAGCGGGCAGAGAACCAACAACATCTTCTCCAACGCCCCCACCACATGACTCTAATCATCCATCTGTTGACGACAACGTGGCGTTAAATCTTGGTTTTATCTGGCTTGACCTGTTTCTTGCTTGCTATTTGATGTTTGGACGGAGTGAAGCTGCAGAATCAACCGGCCGTCCACGCTGAGAGAACAGTGCGAATGGACTAGCTCTAGGGACGGTCAAGGAAGCAAGTCGGTAGCCGAGTTTCATCTTGATCTTGACGGGTAAACTGCGGATAGGGCTGGATGGCCCTTTCCTCGACGATCGCCCGCGAGTCAGGGAACCAAGAAAGATGCCATGAGGCCACAACCGGCCCGGGGTTACATCCCAGATAGGTTATGTGTGTATGGACTGGGACGGCGGCATGATAGATGCAGAGGGGCCTGCATTGAGTTGATATTGATGCTGGCCGTGACGACGGTGATGCTAAAAGGGGGAAATTGGGACCGTAATGCACATTAAGAAGTCTCATAGGACACTCAATGTACACCGAGAAGATCACCATGGATGACAACCACTATTCAGGCCCCCAAGCAGCTTGATCAATGGTGGAGAGGGCATGCAGATACATCGGGGCCTCCAGAATTAGGTATGGTCTCACAAGGACAACTACAGCCCCGTGCTGATATTCGAAGGATTTAGGCTCCTTAGGCACTGGCGGTTCATTCTGGATATGTCCGCCCGAAGGCCGCAGACATGACGGAACGTGGACAGACCAGAGAATGATAACACCTCCGCATGTATCCGCAGTGACGGGAAAGGCTCCAGCCTCCCGAAGATGTTACGCTCTCCGCTCCCACCCCTACACCGCGACTTGGGACTACCACGATTACATACGCGTCTTCTGGTGACTATGCCCTTTCTTCTGAATTGTTGATGACTGCATCTGCAATGTGATCCAATCGTCCTGCTTTCTGTCTCCGTATAGCACACGGCAAGACAGGCAGCAGGGGCCTCTGCAGCGCGAATTGGTTGTTCCACGCTGGAGGGAACCGGCTCCGGAACAAATGACCGCACCAAGGCGAAAAGAAAAACCCTGAGAAGATGGTGATGCTTCCGGCCCCCATGTCTGCCCGAGAACCCACTGCCTTGCAGGGCGTCTACCGAAGTGCTTGTGCCCATCTGATAGGGCAGCAGCAGTGGAGTAGGGACAGAACCCTCTCATAAGGCGCGGCCGCCAGCACGATTCCAAAGCAGGAGATGAATGTCTATTCGCGGCGATCGATTTGACTCCAAACCAACTGTGGCTTGTTAAACATGACCAGGTGCTAGCCTCCTGCCTGTGAAGCTCTCTCCGAGGTTACCAAGCAATGGCAGGCTCTCCTCGGGACTCGCGACGTCTAGCCACAAAAACAGAGACACCAGGGGGGCTCTGATGATCGATGAGCGGAAGATTAGGGTTGCGCCACCGAGCATTGAGGTGAGTAGAGTGAATGGTCTGGTTTCCGTCTCGGCGGGAGGGCTTTCCACTACCCCAGTGAGGATCAAACCCATCGCCGACCATCTCGGGTCCTTGACCTCGGTGCCGCCTTTCAGCTTCTGGGGGGCAAGGGTCGACAACACTCGCTGTTCAACTACGCCGCCGGTAATTTCCAGTATGTGTCTGGGAATGTAAATAATTTCTTCATAGAGAATGAGGGGATTGTGAAGAAGTCAAAGGGATTCTTCATTCCAATGAACAATCTCTTGGTCATGATTTCCCTTGTGTCCAAGATCTCGCCCATATGATGGTCAAAGAAACAGCGCCGCAGGCTTCTTTTCCAGCAGTGTAGGTGGTTAGAACGAAAATGATCATGCTTAATCCTCCTTCGTCCGACACCTTGGGCTTGGGAAGTCAGGAAAAGAGAACCGAGAACCAAGCGGGGACGAAGAGAGACCCTGCAAATTCGACAGGCCACAGAGATTGGGGCATAATTGTGAGTGAGAGGTAAGAATAAAGGCTGTGTAGTGGGCCCGCCAAAGTACAGTGACATGCTTCTAGTTGAGAGCTCGCTGGTAAGCATCACAGCCGGACGAGAACCGCACATGTTCCAGTACGTGAACCAGCTTTGGTGTTCATGGGCTGCTCTGAGAGAAACCGACCAATCACGGACCTTCTTCTGTAGAAGGAAGTTCGATTCTTGGATGGGCTGGCCAATAGGAATAGAGGACTCAGACGCTGAAGGTTGGCGGGGCTGACAAATGATTCGGCAATGTGGACTGCTGTTTTCGTAAGACCATAGCCATATTTCAAATATCGATACCACTCAGCTCCACCTCATCTTGAACAAGCATACGGGTGGCGACGACGACGCTTCAATATGTTGGGTTGCCGCCTGGTATCAGTCGGCGTGAATAAGACCACTTTTTGTAGATTTGTAGCTTTTCTATGGCTCCGGTTTGACAGGGCTGCATGATACTCGTACTAACCCTCGCTGGCCTCAGCCTCGGTGGCTGATAGGACGTGAGCAACTGGCTGCATGGTCAGTGTATGTACTGAATCATGGCCGAATAATTGTAAATGTTAGTCACCGCAACACGCGGTTGATCTTCTCAATTCCGATCTTCAATATCCTCCCGAGAAGGCTTGAGGGCTTTTCGATAGCCGGGTGTGTGTGTTACGTGGAATGACAGTTGCACAAGCAAGCCTTGTCGCACAAGCTTATCTTGAACCGCGGAGCAGCGCTCTCTATGACGAAGAGGACCTAGCTTTCGTTACACGACTGCGGGTAGGAGCTCGTCATCTTCGTCCACAACACTCTGTGACGCGCCTTCGCTTCTGCTGGGTCTCTATTCCCAATGTTGTGCAACAGGGTCATCCTTCAACTTGGTAAAATCGAACAGCCACCGTCAGCGACCCTGCCGTGCTTGACGGATGGTGATGTCCCGAGACGACGAATATTCGAACTGAGGGGTAGCAGATAAGGGCAGCGGTGTGGAGATCAACTCGATGGGCAAGCTGTATCCAGTCGCAGTCCATGAGAAAGCCGGATGTGAATCCTGGTTTCCCCGTCTGCATCTGGGTCCGAAGCACTGGACACGATAGGCCTATCCAACAGTTGTGTGGATCAACAACTTGGTCGTGATGATAATCTTTGTCCATGGGCCCCATGTCGCATTGATACATCGATTCTGACAAGAGCACCAAAGACGGGCCGACGCGAAGCCAGTGGGGATGTCATCTTCCACCATCCCTTCCTAGGCCGATAACAATTGGGGGTTTTCTACTCCTGCTGCCAAGGCGCGTGGGGTCAGTTTATGACCACAGCCGGGCGCAAGAAGACGACAGACGACTCGCTCCCCGAGTGACATGGCCGCATCCGTTGCAAGCTGTTGTGATCCTTATTGCATCGTTCCAAAGCACCGGGTCCGTGGAGGCGGCTTCACACGGGGCGGGACGGTACTTGACAAAGTTTGTTGGTGATTTTTGCGTTACCTACATTTCATCAAGTGTGCCCGGCGGCCAGCATGCAGCACAGCTGACGAAATGGAAACCCAAGCACACGGTGGCATGGCCAGGGACGAAAACCGGGCAAAATGCTGATGGCGGGATGCGGCGGAGAGTTCTCGGTCCCTTAGGCCCGGGGCCGGAACTTCGGATTTCAGGGCCGAGACTGAAACCTGGAACAGGCGTGAGGTCGTCTGCTCCTCCATAATGAACTCGTGGTGTGGTCCGCTGCAGTTGACAGCCCGTCGGTGACCAATGGGAGCAAAGATTCGCTCCCAGGAATGCTGCGAGGGCGCTTGCCTGCAGAGTTCTCACATCAACTGCAACTCTGCGGCCCAAGCTTGCCCCGAACGGGCCCCGCTGCTTTCTCGAAGCTGGACAGGCACTGGGTTTCCGTGAGAAGGACGCGTCACGGGTTTCTCGATAAGAGAAAGAGACTGTCAAGTTTAGACAAGCTGAGTTGTATTGCACTGCCAGCAGGGTCAGATAATGGCTTCATTTCATGACTGTGATGGAGCATCTGCCGGGGTGGGTGACAGCCAAAAGTAGAAAGTCTATCTGTCGAGGACCCTGTAGTGGAAGGCTTGATTGGCGAACTGACAGAGCTAGTTGCGGGACGGGACAACGCCCAGCATTAGCGCAATGCCATGTCATGACAAGCTGAAGGCCCCGATGGGTTTCGGCGTGGAACATCATCTCAGGACCAGGTGTATCTCGTTTTTCGTTTTTCGTATATCTCAGTCTCTGGGAAGCCCTTGAAGGATCCAATGCCTTCCATACTAACCTCGCCCTTTCCCCGCGTTTTCCCACAATGTGGGCGCGTTAACCAGCGGCTGTTTGTGGTGATGGCTGCATAAAGTCGCCTCTGCAGCCAATGGTGGCTCTGCTTAAGCGCGATGGGCGAGAGTTCATCATCTTTCCTGATTTTCGAAACCTTATCTCAACTGGTCGAGTCGCACACTGATAGTAGATAGATCCGAGGGCCCCAAACTCAATAGTTCTCAGGCAGGCGGCTATCATGCGGATTCTTCGAGTTTATCATCTCAGTTGTGAAGAGGTTCAGGTTGGCAAACGCGCTTAAGCGGGCTAGTGTACCCGGCGGGCCGGTAATCGACGAGATTGGCTCCCTTGACGATTGCCGCACCTCAAGCGCCAACCGCCAAAGCTGTGGTGCCCGGGCCACACAGCATCTTTCACTGCCCTGAAGGACGCAGATGGCCGACCGGCCGACCGGCTCTGTGCCACGCTCGGCGAAGGGTTCGAAACAAGCCATGGCTGTTTTTAAAGCCCGTGAGGGAGAAGAGTGAGAAGAGACAAAGCCTCGAGGTAGTGGAAGGCACAAGACGGATTTCTACACAGCGTCTTGGAGAACACTAAAGAGAATCATAGTCAGCAGTGGTGGTTCTGGGATAGCCGAGGAATACGTAAGGTTCTTTCGTGTTGAGCATTTGTCGTGTCTTGGATGCTTGGAGGGTTGTTGTCGTGGCTGGCCCTTGAGCCTTTGGGGGACAAAGATTGGCCAAGATGTTGCATTGGGGTGCAAGCCCAAAGGCGAACGAAACATTGTGGAAACATACGATGGCCCATGCACGATAGTCATCGATTTCCTTCTTCAGAAGGAGTGCTACGATTGGCTCGATGATTCCCCACTCTCTCCTCCAGCCTAAAGCCGGCCTAATCCCGCGGCATCCACCATTGCATCGACGCACGCAAGACAAGATGGCCAATTTCAAAGCAGCATCTTGCACCATCAGTGATGGCGCTTGCATGTGGCTTCTATTCATTCACCCTGTGAGCCATCTCTTCGGCACATTTCTCTCTCTGACCGCTTTTTTACCTCGATGGCATGCCATAAATCTTCTACTACTGCTGCAGCTCGGCAGCGATTGTCGGGCCAGACTTGAAGGTGTGGTTGAGGTGACACAGCCTCTCTCCCAGTACGACAGTCTCAGGGTATGACTGGCACAGCCGTTTCATGGTTTCACAGCCAGTTCTTCCAAGAGGCCATTTTCTCACCACCTTGCGGCTACACATCATCCTCACGGTCCCGTTTCTGGCCGCCATGGGCCGGTAAATGAAATGGAGTGCAAGCGGTGAGCAGAAAGGCACCTTCACGGACTCGAAATTCTACACCATACAGTTCTGCGGGGTAATTCTGTCTAGTCTCGTACAACCACCTCTACCAAACTCCCCACGTCTTGTCCCCGACCCTGTGACGGCTGAACGGTCGATCTCTATGCTCACAATCACCAGTATTTACCGCAACTGGGACTCGGCATTTGTCCAGCACTTCTGACAACACCATCTGATAACTCACCATCACTTTGTCGGATATCATACAGACACACGAAATAGACGCCGGGACAGCCCTAAACTAAGCAGTTGGCTGCTAGCTCGCGGTTATAGCAAGCATCCACGATGAACATATGCCAGGCGGGCGGACGGTTCCTTTTGGCGTCTATGAGCCACCAACAACAAGAAGGGCGGCTGTTTGGATAGGGTGTCCCACATTGGTGGCGCAACAAGGGCTCTGGATTAAGCTCAAGCTCTCTGTCGTCCTCTCCCAGCCAGGGGGTCTACACACCATCTCGGTGGTGATTGTGGTTGTTGTCACGGTACCTACTCCAGCTGCTCGGTAACATGCTGTTACGGTAAATACAGTATTCAAGGGTTGATTCAACACCCATGTCGTGCACCCCACCTTTGGTGACACCTTATTAGCACCCTGCAGCTCTTGTCTCCGCCGCCTTCACAATTGGAGCTCCCGGGGAGACTGGTCTCCTGGCCAAGAACGCGTCCCCCTTGTTCGGGTTCAAGGACCCCTCTCGTCCCCCAAAGCTAGAGCCCTATCGCCGCCTGAGCTCGGGGCTCAATTTTGGGAGTGGTGCTCTCTGCCCGATCAAGCAAACGCTAACAGGTACATTCTCTGCCGTTTCTGCATTAATAATTTGTCCTGGAATTGACTTCCCTGCGTGCTGGATGCATCCGAGACAACGTTCCGTGTCTGCCCTGTCGGGCTCCAAGCTCCATGGATTGCCTCTCTCGGTCCCCGCGGCGCATCCCCACGTTTACTCGTTCTTGAGCCAGTCTGAGCTTGCGGAGCAAGCCGTCTGTCTAGCCATCAATCAGGATGATCTTGGCTACGATACACCCCTCCTTGATGGGCTTGTTCCTGGGCTGCTGCATGGAAGATCGCAGGCCTGGGGAAGAACGCCTTTCGAGACGAGAGATGGGCCATAGCAATGGCGACCAACTCTGGGAATGAGCCTCGTCTATGAGCTGCCAGTGTGTCTTCCGGCTGCTCTCACTAACCGCTCCGTTCGAACAGCAGTGGCTTTGTCGATTTCTGTTTCGGTTGCGATTCCAGTTGGTATGGGCTGTTGCGTGTGTCTGCTTTTGTGAAGACACAGTATATGTCGAACTGTGGACGGGCGGTTAACTGCCCCCATGATTGGGAAAGCCTTGTCACTTTGGTGCGTACTTGTTGTACCTGGGTACCTGCCTGGGGCCACTCCCGCATACGCAGTGCGCAAGTACAAACACGGCGAGGTGTGTGGCACTGCTCAAAGAGTGCCCTCATCATTCACATGGGGTGCTTCCTAGTGTAGCAAAAGCATTCTCGAACTGGGGAATACACACCCCCGACGTTGACCCCCTGGGCCCCACTGGCAAGCTCCGATCTTCCCGTCCTCTCTCTGAATATAGATTCCCGGCATCTCCTCCTTGCCTGTCAGGTCAGCTCCTCTGTCTCAAGCTTCCCCCTTCTCTTCAACGCCGCACTCTGCCCCACGCCTGGGCCGCACTCAGAATTGTCTCCAAGACATTGAGTCCAGCGTATAAGGTGAGATCCCTCCTGCTTGCCCCGGTGTCAGTGACTGTAACATCACTACAATCTCGAGAGAACGCCCTTCACAACCCCGCCATCTTCTTTGGATCTTTGCTTGAACCTGAGGCTGAAATAATGGAACAAGACAGATCGGAAGCCGTCGAATCACCCCTTGTTGAGGATTTTCTCGATTGCCACAAACTTGGCTCGGACTCGGACGAAGCCGTCAACTCCAGCTCCAGCTCCAGCACTCCAAGCGGTTCTCCCAGGAGGTCTTTCAAACGCCTCCGGATCACAGTCGACATGACCAGCGCCCAGTATCTCATGCCAAGTGCGCACCACCATCACGATAACTTGCCCGGTTCTACTGCTTGCACCAGCGGCCCTGCCTCTGTTGTTTACTCGTCACCGGACCTTGACCCCTACAGTGCTGTATGTGGCAGCCAATCTCACGGTATCCACCCTAGGCTAACCAGAACAAAACAGATCTCTGGAGTCTCTTCTTTCAACTACCCAGCCGCTGCAGACTCGACACTCCTCACGCCAGTTTCTGGAGCCGGCAGTCCGCCTTTGCAGCAAAGAGCCACCTCAAAGCCACCGATGAGAAATTACCATTCGCAGTCGGCCATTCCTGGACCACAAGTCCCAACACCCCCAAACTCATCCAAGATGTACTACAGCGGTTACGACGTCAACAACAGCAGCCAGGGATCCTCTCCTATCACAGTCCATCCTGCGGCCACCGAGGGAGGGCATTTTGACATGTACATGGCTCACTCTCCCCCAATGAGCCACCACCCATCCTCTCCCAAATCTGAGGTTCCACCGCCAATCGACCCCTATCTTGGATCCTACAATGTTTCGGCCAACAACGGGGAGATAATACACCAGCCTTTCCAGGAGTACCACGCCTTCAATGTTGACGTGGGGCCGTCGGGACCGTATCTGGGTCAGCCGCCACACATGCACCATCGCATGCCTTCCAACGGCGGACACGCTCCCGTCTTAGCTCAGCCAAACCCATCCCACTTTAGGCCAGACACGACCCCCAGAATTGGAGGCATTGAAGACTTACGTGATCCCTCTGTATTACTCGGCGGCTACCCGTCCCACGCGGCTCTTAGTCCCGGAAGAAGACCCCAGCAGCGCAAGAAGCCGTCACCGGCACGAAAACCAGCTCGCACACCCAAGTCAACACCTCAAATAGGTTCAGAATCAGGCGCGAATGGTCAATTGGATGATGGTGATCAGGACGAGCTCACACTGCGGGACGATGCACCCGATGATGACAAGTATCTCTTCCAGCTCCGGAAAGAGTTCATCTCGGAGAAGGGGAAGGGCATGTGGGAAGAGATGAAGGCCAAGTACTCGGAGAAGCACCAAGGCAACTGGGAAAAGGCGGCTCTTCAGATGAAGGTCTCGCGTGCCGTTGCCAAGTATGGTGTCTGGCCGAAGAGAGAGGTAAGCGCAGTCTGATGTGTAATGTTTGACTCTGTCTTCCTTTGCTAACCAGTGCTTCCAGATCGAGCGACTTATGGAAGCCCACCGATACTACGAGGAAAAGAGATATCAACTTATACTTGCACGCATGAAGGAAAGCGGTGGCTGTCGCGTTTGGGACTGGAAGCCACAGCACATCGAGGCCATGCTTGTCAAGCTTGGTATGGAGGAGCCCACAGTTGATGAGAAGACTGGTACAAGACGGCGCAAGAACAAAGCAGCCCGTCGAAGGGCCACTTCGCAAAACAGCCATCACAACACACATGTCATGGGTGACTGGTCGAACGGGCTCGGTCTCCATCACCCTGCCTTCCAGGGTCATGCTCACCACGTCGCAGCGGCGGCGGCGGCACGACAGGCCTCTTACGACATGATGAGCGACGACGCCAGCACCGCCCCCCAATTTAGCTCGGAACAAGAAAACGACTATCTCGACCAAATCTTTAACAAGACCCCCAAAGTCGAAGACAGCATGAGCCCCGAATCTATGGAGCTTGCTTATGAGGACGACGCCGCATCGCAACACTCGGCAGCCCGCGAGCCGAGTCATCACCGAAGCGAGCGTGTCGCTCGACAGGCCTGCGAACAAATGATGCAGACAAGAGCCACATATGCCCAATAAACAACACTATACCTGTTTTTTTCACACAAGAATGCACATATTCTGTACTTTTATTCGTTCATCTACACGTTTCACAGATCGGCTTTACATTACACACTCACCATTGGGTTCGGCAAAAGAGTGGAGAAATAACTAATGCTCGCGCGTACACAACCCTCAACATTTTCACATATTCAACTTTGTCTTGTTTTGGGCTCAAACACAAAGCCAATTCAGAGTAGCTTTCAATTTTTTGTGTGGTTCGGGAACGGTGGTGGTGGGGGGGCGTGGTGTTTCGGACGGCGTCACCAATATAGGATGGATTCACACTTGGGGGAGGCAAAGCACCGCAGATACGTATAGATACCATTGGTCGGGCAGGCTATTTGTTTTTTTTAGTTTTTTTTTTTTTAGGATATATGAGAAGGCTCTCTCAAAGCTGTATCTCCCGAAACTTTTGTCGCAAATTGACAGAAATTGAACAAAAAACTTGAATATCTCTGATTCTTCTCGCATCTTGCTGTACATTTGCTTCACCTTTCGCTCCCACTCTCGATCTGGGCAGAATCACCGAGAGCGGCTGCCTGTTTTGCATGCGGAGTCGCGCCAATCCGAGAGGAGAGGGGGCTGGGTGTCACTGTGGAGAGGGTTCGTGGTAGCACGGGATGGCTGTGCAACCACCAGTTTCTGCTACAGATTTGTCGTGCAGCATGGGCAGAGATGATGTTTTAATGCGGTCAGACTGAACACCCGGCGCAAGACTGTTTAAGGATCTGACATGTCTTGTGGAATACCAATCAGAGACATTCTTCTGAATGAAGAACCGACACATTATTTCGAGAGGCAGAGAGAGTGACAGACTCCTGATGCTTTCCCCCGCTCTCAGTTGAGAAACCCACCTCTCAATGTCCGTGTCAAACCCCGTAGGGCTGGTGGATCAAGAAATAAGCACCCAAGAATTTCCATTTTGGGACATTGCTCTTAAACTGCAGACACGCATCACCTTTTTGCCAACTTTAGCATCTCCACGGTACGACCGAACGAATGAGAGGAGATAGATATTCTCGCTCGAATAAGTGATGCCTATTCGGTATGATTATCCCCTTTCTCTTGCATTTTCTGTCCCTATCTCTCTCTCTTTCTCTCGCCGCTGACAAAACCCAGCAGTTGTGATCCAGTATAAGTCTCAGACTCTCTATTTAACCCACAAACCGATAACCGACGGGGGCTAAATTGCCCAAACCAGACCCTGCTCGTGGGGCAGAGCACAAGAGCCTCACATACCACGCTACCGGTTTTAAGCAAGTGTCAACGACAAGTTGCGCCCCTAAGCCCACGAACGGTCACAAACGCTACGCTACCAGCCTTGGGGGGACGACTCGTCATCTATCACGTGAGCAACTCATCATGATTTTCTGCAAGCTGGGAGCGGAACCCCACGGGAACTTTTCTAACCGTATCTCCCTCAGCAAGCCACTGTGACTTGCTTAGGCTAGACTTGCTGCTCAGCGGACGGCGGTGAGCTTTCTTTGTCGAAGAGGAAAAGATATCATCATTCCTATTGGTTGTTGTTCTAATTTCCGA
The DNA here is from genome assembly GCF_035222375.1 of Podospora pseudocomata. Classification (NCBI taxonomy): domain Eukaryota; kingdom Fungi; phylum Ascomycota; class Sordariomycetes; order Sordariales; family Podosporaceae; genus Podospora; species Podospora pseudocomata. The sequence continues at coordinate 227,088 of NW_026946363.1, read as the reverse complement.
TGATCGTCGGGGACAAGAAAACAACAACAAACCATTGCCGTTAAATGCATGATGATGCTTAACAGTAAGCAAGTAAGCCCCAGCGGAACGTCAAGCAAAGGAACCCAAGGCTAGCTAAACTTGATTTGAAAAAAAAAAAAAAAAAAAAAAAAAAAAAGAAAAAGAGAAAGGGGAAAATCTTGGGGGTCGCTTTCGAACAGCGAAGAACGAAGCATTTCCCCCTCTGCCGTGCCTAGTGGAGAATTGATTGACAACGACAACGAAATCAGTTGCTGCAAGGTCCTAATGTCTCTGGCGCGCCGGCCCTTTAGCGGCGCGTCGTCGATGAAGTGGCCTGCTTGCTTGCTGCTCTGGTTTTTTTTTTTTTGGGTTTTTACACAGCCCCCTTTTCTTGGAAATTGGCAAGCAAAAACATCGTGTTAAACCCGCGTTGCTACGGGGTGAGCAATATCCATCAGGCGCATTTGACCCAAGCGGACCTTCTACTCGAGGACGAGGTGAGGAAGGCTTTGATCTTTGATATCACACACTGTAACTGTATTGTGGCTTTTCCCCCTTGTTCCTCGAGAAAATAACCCCAAACCCCGGACCATAAAACCATACCTACCCAGGAAAACAAAAGTACTGTGCACCATCACCGGGGGGGGGGGAGATTGGGGGCTGGTTCTTGGGTGGTGGTTTCTGTAACGTTGCCAAAAAAAAAAAAAAACACGGCCTGGTATCATAGTGTACTAAAAAACCGTATTTCAAACTAATACAACTCCCCCTCGCCGCCAAGTTAACGCTATCGTCACTGGCGTTACCCACCGTGGACAGTGTGTTTTAGCGCCGGGCGGGTGGGCGGATCACCGCCGAGTCGGCGGGGTCCGCCCCTCAAGCCCAACGCGGGGGTTTCCTTGGCTAGGTCACACCCCGGGATCCGGATTACGGTCCGGATTACGGACTTTCCCACACCAAGTGGGAACGGGGAGGGGGGGAAGGAAGGAAGCCCGGACCTCACCTTAAAGAGCTAAAACAACTCCCCCTGACATGCACTAGAAACATGAATCGGGGGAACTGTGTTGCATACAGGTTACGACACGAGATTTACGAGGTGATAGTTTCCTTGGGGAGAGTTGTAGTGCTAGGGTCAGAAAAGGGAAAGAGGCTCGTCGCTCTATTAAAAAGCATGTGAAGTGTGATTTTTGGTTTTTGTTTTCGGGAGATGGGCGGGGAATGGGACCGAAAGTTATCGGGGTTTTTGTTGTTGCTGTCGTTATCATCAATGTTGTTGCCAGCATCCTGCATCGATCTCGATGAGGCCCAGCCATTTTCTTTGGCGAAGCAGATGCAACTGTGTGTGAGAGAGAGACACACACAGTCAGGCGTTTCGGTATCGCCTATTTTTTTCTTGGGAGGAGCAAAGTTCACAGCCCCAAGGGAGTTTTGCGCCGCAAAGAAGGACCGAAGGCTAGGCGGGCGGTCCTTTTGTCTGGGATCTTGCGAGGCACACGTTGGAGAGTAGAGAGGCTGTAACAACATATCACACAGTCTCTGAAGACTTTTGCCGAAAGGCGTTGAGAAAGATGCTGGTTGACAACACCATGAAACGAAAAAAACAGGACGATGTGGATTTCATGACGGATACGGCGCCATGTTGCGGCCTGCCTGTTCACCAAGTTCTCGAATCTTTCAACTCGGAAACATGGTCGGAAACAAGACAGAGATCCGAGAGCCGCATGTGCATCTCTTTCCTCGGATATGGATGCTTCCTGAGCAAGAAATTGGAGATCGCGAATTGACAAATCATCCGGTATCATTGTGGCTCCGAACCTCGAGATCAGTGTCAGCTTTGACAACGACCTCGGAGGTGAAGTGATGAAGATGAAGGACATCACGTGTCGGGTCCCATGACCACCTCCGTCTGCACCCCACACCGAAGCTATGGGTGTGTGAGGTGTGTTTGTTCTTTCTGTTGGTAAAATACCGAAAAAAAAAAAAAAACACCAACAAGTCTCAGTTCATGAGACAGCAGCCAACAAACACTCTCCCGTCATTCCAACGGACGGGTTTGCGGGAACAAAGCTTGTTGTGAGATGTTCGTTACACAAAAAGTGCGGAAAAAGCTGGGGGATCGGACCATGTCGCAAACACAGTGAGAAAGCAGTAAGCCACCAACGGCCAAAAAGTCATCCCAACAGTGTGGAATGGAATCCCGAGATGCGGGTTGCCGTTGCAGGTGGAGAGCGGGAATGCAAGAGTGCGAGCAACAAGTCCGATGTGAAACAAGCGCCGTGAGATGTGTTGGTGGAGGTTTCTGTCAGTTGTGATCTGTAACAAAAAGAACATTTGGAGTTGGTTGGACAAACTAACGCTTAGATATGAAATGAATTAAACGATACACAGTGTAGGAAATCAGTTATCGTACAGCCTGTAACGGGACAGAGATAGAGAAAAGGGAGCATGATGATTCATCATGGGATGCAAACTCCATTGGGTTTCTACTGTCGATGAGCGGGTCAAGTATACCAGACCAGTGTGTTGATATTTCCAGTCCTTTGCATATGGACTGCATGTCGATATCATGCTAGTACGGACCTCGACAACGAACCTCACGCCTCGCATCCTACATGCCGGGAAACAAAGCTGGTGATTCAAACAATCTCTTCCCGAGGGGGGGCTTATACCTCTGGGAAAGTGGAGCCTCTCTTCGCTACCTGCCCGTGGTTGATTTCAGGTTCAGTTGGGAGCCCAGTCCAAGGGAAAGAGCGGGCTGATGAACCCCGTCTGCGCTGCTGGGAAGGCGAGAACGGAGTACCTACTGTGAAGACAGGAGCCCAACTGCCGCCATGGAGCCTCGCGGACACGTGCCTCGACCCACGGCAGATACAGGCAGCGCGAGGTAAAAAGGGGAGTAAGCCTTTAAAAGTCTAACGGCGGGACAGGAATTACACTTGCCGCCTCTGATCACTCTCATCTGATTCCTTCTGTCTCTTCCTGCTCCACCTCGACAGGAGATGCTTGCTCTTGTTGGCCCTTGCCGTATATTTCTTGAAAATAGGTAGATAACAGCAACTGGTCAAAACTCCGTTTTTTCGACGTAAAGCAAGTTGGAGTCAAGCTTTCTTTTGCTAATGCCTGACGAGTAACTTACCGTCTACTCTTGCCAACTTGAGAGTTTGCGCACCTACCAGCGAATTCATACTTGTTTCAAACTGACAACTGCACGTAGGTGATGGGCAATCAGATGCCAGTTCCGAATAGGATACTGATTCAGCATCCGCAGTGATACCTGTCTGCATAACCCTCTCCGTTTGGGTGCACATGTATAGAGTTCAAACGCGGAGGCAGTTTAAGTTTCTCACACATTGAACGCTCCTGTTCCACAACCGATAACACCCGGGCGAACCCCATCGACAATAGCTATCTCGAGGATTACATACCCACTCACGCGGTTTTGAGTGCAATGGGGCCGAAGGACTCTGACCAGCATGAGATAACGGCAACTACCGAGCAACCTCCCCCCCAAAAAAAAAAAAAAAAAAAAAAAAAAAAAACTAAAAACTAAAAAGAACCCGAGCCTAATTCCGAAATCATTAGGCGCCTGAACCACTTTCTGAACTGCTGATCATGGAGCCCGTACCGCTCCCCATCCATCTGTGCAATCACCCTCTTCCAATCGTAGGTAGGTACTCGGAGTTAGCTGAGATAGCTCCTTTCGACCACCCACAAGCCGCTGTGCCGCATGCCGACAATACTGAATCGAGACGAGACAGCCGGACGTCGGGTAACTCGGGTATTTTCACACAGCTCAATCTACCAATATTAGAGCATTGACCTCAGTGAATCCTTCTCGTCTGTACAATGTGCACATGGCACAAATTACTAAGGAGAAAGCGGGACATCTCACACGGCCGCCGAACGACGGACAAACGGATTCATCCGCGAAAAGCTGAACCTGGACTGATATGCATGGGCGTGGACGGCTCGAGATCATCCGTCCGCGATAGCGTGGTGTGATAGGCCTGGACTGGACTTTGTGCTCTTCAAAATCCGCCACTCTGGTTGCTGGAACAAGCCACGCTGCTAGCTGCCTTGAACAATTCTCGCAAGTCCATACCAGGTGCAGGTGATGCCTCGGCGGCTTGTATCTTGAGTTCTGCCGAGGATTGGTCACCATGTTTTCAGCAGTTGGGGGCGAGGACTGGTCAGAACTTTGAAAGCAACGATCACTGTTCGGGACAGCGGCTTGCCTGTCGCAGGTCCGGTCCACGTGGTGGTGAGGTATTCTTACCCGTTTGCCACTTTGACAGAACAGAGTCATCCCACACATAACTTCGTCAGTTGGGGAACGTAAACACAAAGAAGGTGAAGATAACGAACTGGAGATCGGCGGCTGATGTGGTTGGGATAGGTGTGTGGGTGTGTGCATACAGCTTGGTAGAAGGCAAAGAAACGAGCTGCAGCAAAGTAACAAAAGTTGTTACAAGTCACTGAGACTTGAAATACTTGAGAGGGCTGGCGGCTGTTCATTCCAGTGGGTAAACCGTCGACCAACGGCCGCGAACTCCGAGAGGGTGCACTGTGTACAACGAAGGATTAGTCCCGACTATTAGAGTAACCACCTATATTTTCTTGACCATAGAGACTCGATGGTCGCCTCACTTAAGAGAGCCTTTCGATCTATCTCATAATAGCTGGCTCGTTCCCAGCGTTGCGTTTGTACGACAGCCGAACCTCGCTTCTTCATGGTGATGTGGCTGGCGGCTTGGTGGATTGACAATCTTGACATTTCGGTCAAAGTTTATGTTGAAACTATAACCACGAGAGCCTTAGTAGTGTCAACTCATCCAAAGTCCCATGAGAGCTTCGGTTGTGGATTTGCTCTGTGGGCGCTCGTTGTCACGCACACGGGCACCTTGATGGCCTGGTTTACGTAATCCATCTCATCAGTGAATTGCCAAGTCTCGAGAGCAAGGAAAAGCGGGTCCTTCCAGAAGGACAGCAACGCCTTCCTTGACACCACAGCAGCAATGGCTGACGCCAAGCCTCCAACAGCTGGAAATCGCGAACCTTGAAAGCTGTCCAGGTGGCATTATTGGTGACGGCACGATCGCAACGACACGACACTTGGACAGTAACCCCATGTGGTCACCCGGGCTTTACTTTGTATGATGCCCTTTCGGCATGGACCACGACCATCGCGATTTGCTTAGCGATGGCGGCTCCCGATCCGACGCAACCCGAATTCCCATTGACGCATCTGCCCGCGCCCCGATGCCCCCCGAGAGTACCATGACATTCACACGGCCGATTCTCCGCCCAATACCATGGATAGGGTGGAATATGCTACTATGGTGTCTTGTGGCGGTGATGCTGGCCCCTGGCCACGTCGGGGTTGCGGCCATGTCAGCGGACAGGATAAAGGAGTTACGCCAGGAGACCGTTGACATGTTTTACCATGGCTTTGATAATTATATGGATATTGCCTTCCCCGAGGACGAGGTATGCATGCATATTTGCGCCACCATTGATTACTTTGTAACTTTATCATAGCTAACATCTAACCACCCAAGCTCCGTCCAGTATCATGTGTCCCACTGACCCGCGATGCGAAAAACCCACGAAATGTCGAGCTCAATGACGTGCTGGGCAACTACTCACTCACGCTAATAGACAGCCTCTCAACCTTGGCTATCTTGGCTTCTGCGCCACCAGATGAACGAGGCACTGGGCCGAAAGCCCTTGCAGATTTCCAGCATGGGGTAGCCGCCTTGGTCGAACAGTACGGAGATGGAAGCCCTGGACCTTCAGGAGTAGGCCAGCGTGGTCGTGGCTTCGATGTCGACAGCAAGGTCCAAGTCTTTGAGACGGTGATTCGAGGCCTTGGTGGGCTTCTCAGTGCCCATTTGTTTGCCGTGGGCGCGCTGCCGATAACCGGATACAAACCTCGCCATATCGAGACGGATGACCCCTTATATTCGCAACCAATCGTTTGGCCAAACGGGTTCAAGTACGATGGGCAAATTTTGAGATTAGCACTGGATCTGGGACAGAGGCTCTTGCCGGCCTTTTACACCAAGACGGGAATGCCATACCCGCGTGTCAACCTCCGTCATGGCATCCCCTTTTATACCAACTCACCCATGCATGAGAATGCACCCATGAACCCACCAGAAGGCCCACTGGAGATAACGGAAACGTGTAGCGCTGGCGCGGGGTCACTGGTGCTCGAGTTTACAGTTCTGAGTCGTCTGACCGGCGACCCGCGATTCGAGCAACTTGCAAAACGTGCCTTCTGGGCTGTCTGGTACAGAAAAAGCCAGATAGGACTTATAGGGGCTGGTGTGGATGCCGAGCAAGGCCACTGGATCGGAGCTTATGCCGTCATTGGTGCGGGCGCTGACAGCTTTTTCGAGTATGCTTTGAAGTCACATATTCTACTCTCTGGACATGAGCCCCCTAACCGGACGGCTCCTGCACGCAAACACAGGGGCGGCATCGACAGTGACAACTGGTTGGATCCCAACGCTCTTTTCCCTCCCCTAAACGATGCCGAAAACTCGGCCGATTCGTTTTTGGAAGCATGGCATCTTGCACACGCAGCCATCAAGCGCCATCTTTACAATGAAAAAGACCACCCCCACTATGACAACGTTAACCTTTGGACAGGATCTTTAGTATCCAATTGGGTTGACAGCCTGGGCGCGTATTACTCGGGGCTCCTTGTCCTCGCTGGTGAGGTTGAGGAAGCCATTGAGACAAACCTCTTATACACCGCCATATGGACGAGGTATGCTGCGCTTCCTGAGCGGTACTCACTTCGTGACAAGACAGTTGAGGGTGGACTCGGCTGGTGGCCACTGCGGCCAGAGTTCATCGAGTCGACATACCACATATATCGCGCCACCAAAGACCCCTGGTATCTGTACGTTGGTGAGATGGTGTTGCGGGATATCACGAGACGTTGCTGGACCCCTTGCGGCTGGGCAGGCCTGCAAAACGTTTTGGATGGCGAAAAGAGCGACCGCATGGAAAGCTTTTTCCTCGGAGAGACCGCCAAATACATGTACTTGCTCTTTGACGACGAACACCCGCTAAACTCTTTGGATGCCCCTTATGTTTTCACAACCGAGGGACACCCACTCATTATTCCCAAGGCTCCGCCAAAAGATGGTCCTCGCCGACGACGGTCACCTCGCAAATACTTGACTGTCTATCCTAACGAGGAGTACACAAACACATGCCCGCCACGGCCCCAAACCACGCCATTATCAGGGTCGGTCGTTGCAGCAAGAGATGACATTTACCACGCCGCGCGCTTGTTGGATCTTCACCAGCTTTCCCCAACTTCCGCCTACGCTATCGATGCAGGGCAAATGTCTGGTCAACACATGGCTCGCTCAAACTACACGCTTTATCCGTGGACACTCCCTGCAGAGCTTATGCCTGACAATGGCACCTGCGCCAAACTGTACCAGCCAGAGGAGGTGACCCTGGAATTCGCCTCGAACGCGCAGCAGGCTGTTGGAGGCAGCTCCTTCAACTTTCTACTGGGCAGTCAGAATCTGGAAAGATTAAGTGCGGATCGTATCCGTGTTTCCAGCCTATCGGGACTCAAGATGTCAATGCGTCTGGAGGATAGTGGTACTGGTGAGCGTGAGTGGCGGGTCAGCAAAGTTAATGGCGTTTTGCTGGGCAAGGACGAATCCATCATCTTTGACCGGGCCATACTGGGCGAGATCCAAGATCCAAGATTCTCGCTGATCAAGGACCCCGTTCTCGCCAAACTCCAACAGTTACATCAAATCAACCTGCTTGATGATGAGCCCGCGGCTAGTGACGATGGGAGCAAAGCTAGCCAACAACCACTGTCTCAAACAGAAGACACCCATGAAGAAGAAGACCTCGAAGAGCTCGACGCAGACCTCCTACAAGACCTTCTCGCCAAGGCCGAGCTTCCCCCCGTTGCCTCTCCCCGGGTCTCTGTTCCAGCTTTTGGCTCCATGGTCAAAGCACTCTTCAACCAAATTGCTGCCTCATTGGACCTCCAGCTCCCAGACGCCACCTCCATCCCGGGGCTTAGGTCGTCCACCCCCAAAAAGGCCCTGCCCTACAACCTGGTGATAAACCGAACAGCAGTCACCCCCACAGGGCTGGGCGCCGCCCCTCTACCAGCGCACATCATCCCACCCCGCGCGCCTCGCATCCCCGAGTTTGGACCCGTCCCGATAGAGCACTTCCCCTGGTCGACGATTTACGCGGCCGGCACTGCCTGCGACGCCGTCCTCCCCGACTCTGCCCCGCGAGACCACCAGGTCATCGTCATCCGCAGGGGCGGGTGCAACTTTTCGACCAAGCTGGCCAACATTCCCGCATTTTCGCCCTCGTTCAGGTCACTGCAGCTGGTGGTGATTGTGTCGGATGATGACGGGGCCGAGTCGTCGTCGGCGGCGCATCTGAGGGAGCAAGCGGGGTTGATCAGGCCGTTGCTGGATGAGGTTCAGGTGACGCCTGCTGGGTTTGCGAGGAGGCACCCGATTCCGATGGTGATGGTTGGTGGGGGGGATGTTGGGTATGAGCAGCTTGGGGCTGCGAAGAGGATGGGGTTGGCGAGGAGGTGGTTTGTGGAGAGCTCGGGGTTCAGGGTCAGGAATGTGATTGTTGATGAGGGGGATAATGATGAGGTTGATTAGGAGTTTAGGTGTAGGTGGGGGGTTAGGGTTAGGGAGATATGATTGATGGGTGGGAGTGGGTGGTGTGAATTTTTAAGGTATGGAGTTTTGTATATATGGATTCTTTTGGTGAGCGGTAATTGTGTTTGGGTTGATGTGAGGTTAGATGATGGTGGTTAGAAGTGTTTATTTTTTGCATTTACCGTTGGATGTATACGAGTAGTATGTTTTTCCATCCCATCTTTAGAGGCCGCTGCATGCTGCCCTTGCACTTTATGCTGGGCCGTTGCCATAGTCGACATTGGATTTACCCACTATTTGTGCAGTCAATCAATCTAGACTGGTTGTTACATCTCGAGGGTAGGACTGAGAACCTTGATGTTCGGGTGTATGTGCGAACTTGCCCTCTGATGATCGATGCATGTGATGTGATATTGATTGATTTGAGGGAGATGCAGCACACACTTACTTGATTGCAGTACGAGAAGATACTATTCTGGTCCCATATCTCACATGAACCTATGAAAGAGCGATTCATATGTTTTTTTTTATTCATTTTTGCCCGTCGCCCACAACCGAGGCAACGTGGCGAGAGTGTAGGTAGTGGTAGTACAACAAGAGAAACAATCAGCAAGCCCCAAAGTCTACTTGATTACTTTCCTTGATAGTGATGATGTCCTTGCCCACAACCACATCACAAATCACCACTCCGGATTTTTGAACAAACCACAACGCCCATCCAGTAAAGCTCCCATGCCGTTTGCCTGAAGATCACAGTAGGAGTAGTAGTCTATCGGCCAAGAAAAATCCACACGCGCACACACCCATCATTGACGAATAATCATCCCGTGTAAGAAAAAACAAATGTAGGGGTATTTAAACTGTTTCATGTTGAAAAATAAAAAAGCCCGGAAACCGTTGAATATGGATATGTCGGATAAGAGCCCGCCGAATTGTGTTGTTGCGTGTGTGTTGTCAGTGTGTAAGCACCGATGTCGGCCGAGCTATTTTACTCATCCGTCTCGAGGAGAGTAATGGTAGGAACGCCACCGAGCTTCTCACGGCCCTTGAGGAAGGCAATCTCGAGGATGAAGAGATAGCCGACCAGCTCACCTCCGAGCTGCTTCACCAAGGTGCCAGCGGCCGCGGCAGATCCACCTGTGAGTGAAGATTGTGTTAGTCTAGGCTCGTTTCATTTGTGGCTTTTTAGGAAGCTCGGAAGAACCAAGCTTTTGAGCGGTTTCCCAACGTATGACCGCAACAGCGGCCGGTTTTTTTCGAAAGCAGGGGGCGGTGCTAAAAAATTTGGGAAACCCATTGGCGGGGATGTTCCAGGGGTGGTGAATGGCCGCCGCAATGGCGCAATATTCCACTTAGTTCAGTTCAGGAAAAACGTACCGGTAGCAATAATGTCATCTACGACCAGGACCTTCTGGCCCGGCTTGATAGCACCCTCTTGCATCTGGAAAAAGTCGGTGCCGTACTCCTTCTCATAGGCAGCCGTCACGCAGGGGCCGGGCATCTTGCCCTTTTTGCGGACGGGCACGAAGCTCGCATCGAGCTTCAGGGCGAGCGAAGGGCCGAAGAGGAAACCCCGCGCATCCAACCCCACAACCACATCGGGCTTCAAGCTGCCAACAAACTCGAGCACCTGGAGCTCGAGGGCGCGGAGCAGGGCGTTGTGGATGGCGGGGTCCTGGAACAAGGGGAGGATATCGATGAAGTTGATACCGGGAATGGGAAAGTCCTGGAACGACTTGAGGGCGCCCTGGAGAGTTATCTTTGTACGGGCGAGTTCGGAGGCACTGGCGGAGGCGGAGGCGGACTGTCCTCTCGAGGCATCGCTGGTGGTGATATCAGCAGAGGTGGGAACTTGATCGTTGCTGGTCGACGCCAGAGGTTGGGCAGAGTCGGCGGGGGCGCTCATGGTGAAGAAGAAAAGAAGAAGAAGGGGAGGGCGGAAAGTAAGGCGAGGAAGTGCTTCTTGACTCCAAGGTCCTAGAGCCAGGCGAGGTACGTATCCTGCTGCGGCCGGAGCGTACGAAGAATGGACGGTTGTAGTAAGCTCGTGTGTGGTTGCAGGAGAAGGAGGCTTGGGCTTGGGGGTGTCAGCGTTGTAAAACCACACTCACTGGTCAACCGCAAAAAAAAAAGGCGAGACAAAAAGAAAACTAGGACCACCCCAAGCGGGAAGGAGTCAAATTCCATGCCGCTGGTGGAGTCGGTCAACAGGATGAGAGACGCAGGCGCATCGCTGTGCATCACACACCATGATGAGAGGTATCCCGGTCTGTGTTAGAGGTGTCTCCTCATGGTTAGGCTGCCCTCGCGTTTCGCTCCGTGTTCTGGCTCATCCTGATGGTGTCGACTGCCTCTTTGGGATGGTTGGGACCTGGCATATTACAACCTCACTTTACCTCTCACAATGTCTTATCTTAGATGGCCGCGTCTTAAGGAAGCAGAATGTGCATAGGTGATAGCAAATGGCAAGCCTCGAAATGCTGCCCCTCGCTGGCTTGTGGTGCCTCGCTGCCCCTCGGCTGAGAAAAGGTGGGGTGTGAAACTTGGAGCTAGAGGGAACAACCCCGCCAAAAGCCATGTCTTGGCGCTCGACTAAAACCAGGGCAGCCCACAGAAAAAACTTCGCTGCTTCCATCCGTGCTGCAAGGGAAACCAGCTGCAGCACAGCTTGTACGCACAGCACCCGTCAACTCAACTTTCTCTCTCCCGCAGATGTCTCATCCGATTCCTGGTGCTGGGGATGCCTGCGTCACGGCTGCCTGTGTTCTCTGGCCGTCAACAGGCGGTCGGTCTGCACTCTGCACTTCCAGGTTGCCAGCTCGACAGGCCCGGATAGTATGGCGTTTTGACCCATCACATTTCCCTGTGAGCTCTGAGGTGGCTTATCGCTCTGTGGAGAGTTCCCCGGATTACTCTCGGGCGTGGCTCGATATATCAAACATCCGCTGCTCGGAGCTTATCGGATGAGGGAAAACTCATCTTGCCACCGCTCGGAAAGAAGGGCCAACTCAGCAAGCAGTATCACAAGCAAGAGAGGCGCGGACGACCTCCATCTCACCCGGATGTCAATATCCCTCCCTCCCCCTGTCGAGCCTCCATGAGCGATATACATCAAACTCCATGCCGGTTCTAAAAGCGTGTACACAACTTCCCGGGATTCAGAGTAACGTCGGTCAACGCACGATGGTGCGCTGAACTTGGCACACACTCTGGTCGAGGCGGGGTCCCTCTCAGCCTCTCCCCTCCGGCATCCCCCAATCATGCCACAAAAGCACCTTATCGGCCTACCCATTCTCTCCTTTACCCCCACGGGTCTCACCACACACATCTGTAAACCGCTACCCGTTAGTATACGGAACTAGGCAGACAGCCAGTGGTTGTTGTGTGTTCTGAGACGTAATGAAATGGCATTGGAGTTTTGGGGACGGCCACTCGTTCTACCTTTGGTCGTCAACCAGTTGAGCCAGCAAATAGCTCTGGATGCCACCATGACACCTGAACCGGATAGCTTTCCGTTTGGCTGGGGTCCTAGGCCGACAACATTTGGCATACGCCCAGAGGCAGGTCCCGATCTGCCCGGGAGACTGACGTCCACTCCATAGCCCGCGTGGGGTACCCTCCCCCGGTTTTCTCACCACCATCTCCGTGCCAAACGTGCCAAAGGGACCGCTGGCTGTGTCCCGTAAGCCGTAGAAACCGAGAAGGTGGGAAAACTTGGCTATCTAATTGGACTCCATGTTCTTGTTGTCCCTTCCCCACGGAATAATATTCCTTCGCCAATTGGAAGATACCCCAAAAAGCATTACTAGGGCGCAACATGTTGACCGCCATCTCAGACTTGCTCATTCTGGACCAAGATTGTGGCTCGGCCAGCCCAAGTCAGTAAAGCCGGATGCCCCTCCACCACACCAGCTTCTGTCTTTCTGGATCGGTCGATCAAGATGTCATCGAGGGTCCTCGGCCCCATTACGGCATCGAAGAGGTGAGGTCGATGCTCTCCGGAGCTTTCCGGCCAGACCGGTCTTTTTCTCGGCGGAGGTTGACATATGAAAGGCAGACATATGCTCATGATGCCGAGACGGCCATGACATACAGCGGGTGTATACGCATCATCTAGATTGTGCCGACATGGATTACATACATTCGCCGTGCCTCGCACACTTTGTTCATTGTCCAATCGTTCTAGAAGCCACATGGGTGCTCACAGGCATTGAGCGCTCGGCTATCTCTCGTATCAGACTATGGCCCGTCCGGCGTCTGCACCTCTTCATATTCGGGTCTTATACCTCCACCGGCCCCTCAATTAACAGCTCATTCACACCCAATTGCGGCTGTTCCCTCCGAGGATTTGCTCGATATTCACGCCAGAGCAAAATTCATTTCTCATTCGTGCGCCACCGACCTGTTTTATTCGTATGAATCACCAACGGCCCAGAGTGCTTGCATCCGCGGCCGAGGCGGTGGTGGTATCCCACTCGGTTTCCCACCAAAGCACGAGCGGTTCAATGTCCGTATCATTATCGATTGGTTATCGATGGCCCGGTTCAAATGCCTATCTTCCGGTTCCAATCTACGACCAAGCCATTTCTAGGTAGTGCTCGCCATGACGACCATCCAATCCATATAGCTTTGGTGTCTGTATTCCCCCCAGACGGCCCAAAACGATTCGAGATCTGCTGCATTAGCCTAGCGTGCTTGCTGCAGCTTCATCTTGGCGGCCATGGCAGCATTTGAGCAAGTAGCTTTCCGTCCCAATGCACATGCCGAGATCTCCCTAGCTATCCATCCAGCATCTCACACCAAGGGAAGCTCTATCTGGCTTTCTATGACTCAATTTTCCGGCGCCTCACCGCCTCTCATCCAGTTGGCCTTTTGCGAATTCAGCCGTCATCTTGTCTCATTTCGAAGCCTCTTTTCTTTTTTTGGAAACTTGACAACCGTCTCTAGGCAAAGGAAGGCAAAAGCCGTGCCGATATCGCCATTTGTTTATCAGATCTCACGATGAGGGGCCGACTGCTTACATTACATCAGACCTGTTTGATATCAAGGAGCAGAGAAGCGCTGGCGTGTCTCCGCAAAAATGACTGATCATAGAAGCAAGTGTGTTTGCTCAAATCAAGCATCCATAGTGGTTGGCAGGAAGGCTGCAACCAAGTCGTAATACGAAGAATGGTGGTTGATACTGGACAAGGCAACACACAAACGCACACGCACCTCGTCGGCAACCCTCGGCCTTGCGTTATGAGCCAGTAGTTTGCCGGCCGTGGGATGGAAAACAAATACTACCACCCCACCCCTTTCCCTTCTGCACATCACTCACAAAAAGAGGGTGTCGAGCCCATCTATCTTTCCTCCCCTGGCTATCGGTTTCTATCTGCTTCAGCGTCGTAGCGAGGCCTGAGTGTGGGATGGGCCACATATGCACTAGGCCACATCGGACAACATGGCAATCTGGAGAATATCGCATTTTTGGATGCATGCAGCCGGATCGCGTCCGCTCATTCACCTAACACTCTGTCTGCCTGGGTGTGTGCGTGTGTGTGTGTCCCTGATGTGGTCGTCCCGGGAAAGATTGGGATGAGGCTTGCAGATTCTGGCCTTGCCGTCCGCCAGTTAAGCTCCTCATGGCCTGCCGTCTCCTGCCGCCTCAATATCTCGAGTGGTATTGTGTCATATCACGCTTGCATGTGTGATAGGGTGTTCAACTTCGGAATACGAACGAGGCCATCAATCAACCTTAACCCTTTCTGTGTGCTTCACGAAAGACGAGAGGACCCTTTGCGTTGAGCTCTTGCCCGGATGTCAGATGGAGTTTATGGTTGCAGATTGCTCGATTTTGTCATGATGCGCAACAGACATACCTCTTCTGTTGAGCGCCCCTATCAATAGGCCCGGTCTCCCTTGGAAACATGATGCTGATCTATGATGGGTGTGGAAGCAGCATAACATCAGCAAATAGGGGTCAAAAAGGGGCAAGACCTTCATACCCTAACCCCTAGCTTGTCGCCTGGAAGCCCCTTTTCCTTGATCCAACGCTGTCCCTGCGGGGATTTATCAAGTGAAGCACACGCATGGTAAGTCGACGGTCAATACACGTTTATACTGACGTGTATCAATAGTTCTGTTGTACAACCAACTTGTCACCAGGACCATCAATAAAACTTCAACACAACGTTCAATTCACCAAAGCAGCGAAATATAACAAAAAAAAAATACTGCGAGAAAATCACCCACATAAATTACCGCATTTCATCCCCCCTATCAAACCCCCAATCACCACGCCAACTCCTTCTCACTCGCCAACCCCCACTTCACAAGTTCCTTCAACCCAGCCCCCATGGCCTCCAAATCCCTCCTCGTCAACCGCCTGCACCCCCCACCGCACCGACAAACAAACCCATACATGGCATACAAGCAAGCCGAAGACCCAGCCCCATAGTCAATAAACAGCTCCGTCCCCGCCTCGATATCCCTCCTCGCCGTCATAACCATCACCTTTCTGTGATGATCATACTTATAATTCACATTCGCCGCACCCCGACAAGCATGGTTGAACCTCGAGGCAATCCCAAAGAAGCCTATCCCACCTCCCAGATCAAAGCTACACAGACACACATCATGTTAGCTACCAACTCGCCCTCAACTAGGTAACTTAAGATCCAGTATATAAACTCACCAATTCCGATCCTTCACCCTGCTCACCCACCCCACCTCACCTCCCCCATCCAAGCTCCTATAAATCCCCTTCCCCTCCTGCCGCATCGCCAACACATCATCCTCCACCCTTCCATGCGTGGTCAACAGCAGCGGCCTCTCCAGCAAGATAACCCTACCCATCTCAATATCCACCGTAGCAAACGCCCCCAACCCCCCAAGCCCCGATTTGCGTATCTCAAAATATTTCTTGAATCGAAAATCCCTGTTTGCGTTCCCCGGACCGGGCCACCACTCCTCCGAGTGGGGGGGAGGGTGGAAAACCCTGTCAGAGGGGTCATCGGAAGGCAACAAGCTGTCTGGCTCGTCGAGGAGGAAGCGCTTCCCGAACGGGGTGGCGTATTCTTGGCTTGCGAGGAACTGCTCGGCGTGGGAGAAGTAGTGGTAGATGGGGATGTTGTTTAGCGTGCCGATTTTCACAGTCCGCGGCTCAGATTTGGAGACCGGGACCGGGTGCGGGAGGATGTGGTAGTTGTTTTGCCCGGGTTTTGTCTCGGTGGTGGTGGGTTCGTCGGTGGTTGGATGACTGGGACAGGCAAGGGTTGTTGTGGTGGTGAGGTTTTGGTCAGAGCTGACCGAGTCGTTGCCCCCCGGGTCGGAGAACAGCTTCTGAGCTGATCGGTCGGAATCGTCGCCTGACTGGATGGCCAGGGCATCGTTGTACTCTGAGGGGGTTAGTTGGGAAAGGATGGATTGCATCTCGGCCATGGCTTTCGCCAAAGCGTCGGCGGTGAGAACGGTGGTCTTGATCTTGATGGGCTCCATTATAGCGAGAAGTGAAATAACAACGGAGGGATGAGAGGTGAGAAAAGACGTCAAGATCGGTGTATTGATACCGTTTGTAGATGAGAAATGCGTTGGGCGATACTTTATAACATGCAAACTGCTAACAGAGAACCAGATTATGAATAGGTGAAAAGGGTTTTATGTGAAGATGCGATGCTGTAAAATGATGAAAGTCGTGGACTAGATTTTGGGGTAGGCGGTGTGCCGTGATCGAGAAATTGCGTTCGACAAACGTGTTGGTGCTGAATATATGGTATGATGATTTCTTGACTTAATGAAGCTCGTACTCTGAAGCACTTGGAGACACAATATGGAGAATAAAGTAGAGGTGATGTGTGGATGGAAAAGCTGACGGACCGGAAGGTTTTGAAGAATGGAAGAAGCAAGTGTTGAAGGAGAGAGGTGAGGGAGTATTATAAGCTTGAAAAATCTCGGCACTGTTGGGCTGGCGGTGCTGGTAAGTAACCAACCGATTTCCCGAGTGAAGCCAGAACAAAGAATCTCTAAATACCAACTGCATGGGAAGTTGCGGTCACGGTGTGCGGTCCTGTCACAACTGGACGCACCAAGTTGGCCAGGCATCTTCATGATTAGATCAGTCTTCTCATTGTTGTAACCAGATCAAAATCTGTTTGGCGGCCTTGTCGTAGAAAGGGGCCGGTTGACGATGTCAACAGCCGAGACGACACATGGGAGGTTGGATCCAATCTGGAGACAATGGAACTGACTCGATGTGTTACAAAGACATGCAAATTTCTGAGGCACTCAAATAGAGCGCTTGTGGGGAAGGCTAGGGGCTGATTGGATGATGGCATTATTGGTGGCTCTCAGGCAGTGTGTTCACAGGAGGGAGCAACCATTTCATACCATACGATACCACCTGGTCGATATGCTCTATGAAGAGGATGATCGAAATCAGCCAAAGAGATGCCAGGCCGGCGTGGAGTGGCTGCCAGGTGTGTAATTGAATAAAATATACCTACGTCATCTGAAGCCGATATCTCCTCTGGCAAGGAAGGAACGATGCTCAGAACCGCCTTTTTCACTGCCAGGCAGAAACTGGACAGGACAGCCCGCCGCCTAAGTAACGAGAGAAAGTTTCCCGAGTTGCCGACTGCAAAACTGACTGCCATCTCGAGTTCAACAACTGCGTACCGATGGCGCCTCCTTCGCAAGATCACAACCTGAACACTTTTCAGCCACATCCAGGAAACAGTCTGGAAGTCAAGTCAATGGAGAGAGACAGAAACATCCGGGAAGCGTCTCTTTCCGAAAACTTCCCCCCCTATGAGGCTGTTCCTGTTTATCAGAATTCCATTCCCTTGGAGTCTCGCTCTCCTCACCCTTTCTATCATGTCGACCTTGAGAGCAACAACCACCCAGTCGAGACCAATAACAACCCGACTGCCACCCGCCGCACCTTGACTGTCCGTGTTTTTGCCCCGCGCACAGAGACCGTTGAGGAAGAAGAAGAGAGAAAAATGCGAGCTATGGGTCTCATGCTTGCATTCCTCACGATTTTGGGAATAACTCTGGCGGTGGCCACCATAGTTGGCATGTAAGTCTTCAATTACCATCGGTTCTTTCGGGTGCACGATATTTAACAGTTTCTAGCTACATACTCCAGGGCTGACCAAACCCATATCACATAAGCGGCGTTACGGCATGAAAGCTCACTGGCGCGTGTGCCAACAAGGAGTACACTGACACACAACATCTCACGTTCAGACCATCTTTTTGCATTGGGAAGATGTGGATGGCAATCGAACAATGTATATTACACAATGGAAGGCATGTGTGGGAGCTGACGAAGGATATAACAGAAAATGATGGGGCTGCTGGCCGCGTGTTCAGAGTGTTGATGTTCCCTCGGTGTGGTTGTGAAACTTGTCACGCAAGGACCGCCTATACGAGCTCCAAAACTCCCGTGATACGACCATCGGTTGACGTCCCGACTTTCCAAATATGCAGGAACAAATGTGATTTCCCGTGGTTACAAGTTCTTGCCACAGGTCCCGGCTTGCCATACCTGCCATGTGAGTACGTTGTGGTACGGTGACACAGAAAGAATGGACTGGACTGACAAAAACACACAGGTGATCTCCGGCCATGCGTTGTCTCGGATCGAGATTCACGTCAGCACGATGCCTTAGACAGTGTCATACTGCCTCCGCATTTCGAAAATCTCCCCCCTACACCACAGAAACCCATGTCTCGTCATACTTCTTCAACATTATTTCCACGATCCCCAGATATTTGTCTTGACAGGTGACTCGGAAATGATGCGTCAGGAACCAATATGTTGGTTATACAGGGAGCATTGGGGTGATGTGTCAAGGACACGGTGCACATGAACTCCTCGACATCGGATGCTGGGAGCCGCCTGTCCAGTCTTCGTGAACCTCAGAGAGTACGATTTGTTTTGGATACTAACTTTCTTCCAGGCCTCAAGATGTTCCCACGTGCAACAACTTCTCATCGGAAGAGTGAAAACAACGCACTTTGGCCACATTACGCGGATAGTTCGGCTCAAAAAAGAGAGCTGAAGGTCTTTCATCATGCAGACAATACTTGGAGTGGCTGGATAGGTAGGCAGATATATTATTTGCGGAAGGCTGACCAAAGTCGTAACCTTTGACGTCAGACCAAAGTACTTAGTTGAAACACTCACTTTGAACTCTTTACAAGAAGGTCCCATGTCTTGATCAACCCAAGTAGGACCTCTCGGGCTGCTTGTAAAAACCAACGCCTTGCTGCTCTTCTTAAAGCCTTCAAAATGCATCTATTACTTCTTATAGTTTACATCATTGCAAGCAGGGACATCGGCACCCTGGCTGCTCCAGCACCCATTCTCAACGGGGCCTCATCTCAAGATGTCAACGAGAAGAATGGCGAGAACAACATCTTTCCCCGAAAGATCTACCACCGAGCAGATGATCCGCAGAACCAGACGAGCGTGCTCATAAGCCCTCCTCTAGGTACAGGTCCACTCAACTCAACAATCGCCAATGCCACATCGGTGGTATCTCTCAATATCACACTATCCGCGGTGACTGCCTTGACGACCACTCCAGTTACTCTTACCTTGGCCAGTCCTTCCTCAGGCCCTTCACAAGGTCCTATCATCGTTACTTCGGAGTCTCCCCTGGTCTCACAAGGTCCACCAGTGATCACATCGGTATCCCCTTCAGCCACGGTGATAGCCGCATCAACAACAGTACGAGTCGGCACCCCTATTGCTCCCTCGCCTGCCGCCTCTGTCTCAGGCTCCGCACCCTCCCCCATAATCCTCACCTTATCTCCACCTCCCCCAACACCCATACTCGTCACAATCACGCCGATCCCAGTAAACACAGTGACGGTCATCCTCTCTCCCATCTCAAACCCTAGCCCCAACCCAACTCTAGCCATTCCACCGTCTGGAAGTACCATCACCGTCACAGCCCCTGTTGCGCTCTCGCCTACAGCAGCCGGCAGCACGATCACCGTCACTCTCCCTACTGTCATTGCCTCACCTTCCGGCGCGCCAGCTAGTACGATAACCATAAGTCTTCCAACTGTTATCGCCTCAACCCCGGCACCACCACCAGTCAGCACGATAACCGTCACCGTCCCTTTCCCCGCACCGCCCATCTCATTCATCTCCACGAAAACCATCACTATCATTGGTTCACCCCCTTCTCCCGCACCCGGAGACACAACAATCATTGTCACCGGTCCAACCTCTTCTCCCACCATCGGAGACACAACAATCACTATCTCCGCCATCCCCATCAGCATACCGACCACCCCCTCGCCCCTACCTCCTCCTCCTCCAACCCCGGTCATTCCACCAGCAGCAGGAGAGGAAGGAGGCCGTACTGTCACTCTTGTTGAGACGGTGCCCGTGACATCATTCTCCAATGGAATGCCTGTCAGCACAATCTGGCAGGAGTCGACGTCCTTGGTGGTGATTCCCCAGGTAGCCCCAGATACAGCTGTTCCCGCGCCTCCTCCTCCATCCCCGGTTGCCAGCGATGTTAACACGGCGATGACCACGCCAGCGCCGGTTGTCCCAGGAGGGGTGCTTACAGTGACTGTTACCGCCCCCCCGCCACCGTCGGTTGTCCCAGGAGGGGTGCTCACAGTGACTGTTACCGCCCCCCCGCCACCTTCGGTCGTCCCAGGAGGAGTGGTGGCAGATGCTTAGACTATTGTCGTTTTTAGTGCGGATAATACCGAAGGGGTGAGTATAATTTGGCTTTCTTTACACAGTAACTGGAAAGCTGACCGAGACAACAGGTCCCCATCCTGACGACCGTAGCACTGGCAGCAGCTTCTCCACCTTAGGACCGCATGCCAGAGAAGAGAGAGAAACCACACAAAAACATATCACCAAACGAAAATAGGGTCAAAGGGAGAAAGGGGAGATGGACAAAGAGTGGGTTAGGGTTAGGGTCAGGGTCGGAATAAGAGGGGTCATCTGAACAGAATGTTTACTTTCTTTCGTCCGGCAACACAAAGGATTCCTTTTGTTGAGCTAGTCACTACGCAATAGCAACTGTCAACTCTGATGCCTGGAAATGCACCGCTTGTGTCACCGTTGCATCTCCATCGCCCAAACAGGTCTCAAGAGTCTCGACAAGGGAGCCTCCCAAATGAACTGAAGCGAAGGGTTTTTATTTTTTTCTGGAATAATTCGAACCCGAAAGCAATTGTGACAGAAAGATGTAGCCATAAAGGGAATCAGGAAATGCACACCAGCCCGGAGCCGGAGATCAAACGGCGGAAAAGATTACAGGATGCCATCAAGATGCGCAGGACGAGACCAAGATCCGGAGTGTATCAACTCTCAAAATCAGCCCGTCTCTTGCTTATCAACTGCAGAAAAAAAACCTATAAAAAAAACCTAGGAATCACGGTCAAAATCGAAGGATTGCTGACGATGCCTTCCAATATACCGGTGCGGCAAGAGTTCTCCGTCCAGCCAAGCCCCCGCGGGGAAGCGAAACCGAAGCCGAAGCCCCACCGTCCTCCGGACCAACACAGGTTTTCCGGCCCCGCAAGCATGGAACGTCTGATGTGAAAGCAAGGCACAGCCCATTTACCGACATCACTTCAAGCCTGGTATATCCTGTCGATCTGCCCTCTGCTCAACGACACACTACAACCTACCGGTTCTAAATTCCGACGACGACCGGATGTTGACGAGTGAGGTTGCTGCGCCTTGAGGGGGTTGAGGTGACCCCGCGTTGTGACGTTGTTGAAGAAAAGCCGAGCCTACCTTAGGTAGCCTTAAATATATGGGGCAGGGGGCGGTGATTGGAGGAGATATCTGGCGAGAAGCCTGGTAGGTAACTGTGATTTGGATGGTGTGCCCCGCGGCTGCGTTGATGAGGCTTTTGCGTCTATCCCAATCAGAGGATGTATCTTGAGAGAATGATCTCGCTCGGGACAGGAGGTTTCACTCCACGGCGGATGTTGTTGTCGGAGGTTCGGGAAAGGGTTTACTGGAGGCAGGCCATGGAGCGAAACTTGCTGGCCGTCATGTCATTGCAGTAAGGCATCTTGTACGGCTTTCTCAAGCGCAGCCGCCGTGCAGCCGCAATATCGAGACTTGATTTAGGGTGGAAAAGATCGGAGCTACTGACACTAGTCCCCGGTCCCCCCGCTACACAGCCCCGAGCAGTGAATTTTGAACCGGCGCCGGTAAACCACACAAAAAGTTGCCGTGGACATGCCGAGAGACGGGCCGCATTCGTCGCGGCCATGGCAGTGAGAGTGGTGAGCGCATGGGTATGGCAGGCCTCCCTCTCCACCGTCCCCTTTCCATTTCAGTAACAACAGGCAGAACATCACATTTATCCCAGATCTCTCAACTCACTCATGTAACAAACCGAGGTCCACCGACGCCGAGTGGTACAAGGTTGCAGACGCAAGTCCGTTCTCTTACAAATCACGGGACGTTCGATCTCAACAACATCAACAGTAGATATGCACCCTCACACGCTAGAGGACCCGACAGACTGGTTCAGCGCTTGCAAACTGCATGTTGTTCGTCGATAGCTGGCTCTGCCACCTCGTCCCTTTTCAGAAGTTTGAATTTTACTCGTCGATGCCACTTCCAAGGCCCCCTGCCACCGGTCCCATCCATGATCAAAGCATACAAGGAGAGACATTTTGGATCGCCAAGACCAAGGATGGTTCCCAAGGTTGGAGGAGCAGTCGGTCAGCGCTGCATGATGCTGTCCCCGACTCCCACGCCGCACAGCTGAGGAGAAATGACACGACACCTCGGTCCTCCGTTTGAAACGGCGCCAGAGCCTCAACAGCCAGCCCTACGAGTATGCCCCCAAGAAAGTCGTGGTACCAACTGCATGAACAAGTATGCAGCCATCACGGTGTCATCCGATTAAGCTCGGCACCGGCAAATATCAGTCGCAACCGTTGATTTTGCCAAAGAGCTGCGCCGCCCTCTCGCCGCGAATTCTACCCCATCATGTCGCCCACCGGCCAGTATCATCTCATCTTTGTTTTGGTGATTTGTGGCAGAACTAAATCGAGTCGACGACTCTGGGGCGAGCGTATCCTCTTTCGCTGATAGGGGAGGTCAAGATGGATAGCATCACAGGGGCTCGGCAACGGGGACATGACGCTGTGCCACGCCACATATGGGAAGGAAGAAAACCGCCCGTACGGCAAGCGCGATGCAAGCACCGCACGTTTTGTTGACAGCTCATTTTTGTTGGAGAGTTCGTTGCTATGTTTTCCATCACTCACGGGGGGAATTTGAAATAACGGCAGGCGCTGCTCCCAGCAGACACAAAGGGCATATATTCTTGAACACGCAAATCTTGAAAGCATGAGACCCAGAAAAGGACAGGTTTTCAAATTGAGGGGGATGTGTTCTTCCTGGAAACCTTCGTTTTCTGGGACCCACCACACGTTGAATTAGCGTTCCCGACAGTTCGGGCCCTAAATCTACGCCAATCACAATTCGCGGCCCGTCCCGAGCGTCTGGGTACACTGTGTCAGTGGATCAAATATATGCAAGCTGGTTGGCTGCAGCTTGGTTGCCAAGATGCTGTTGGTCGTGCGCTTATTTCTGGATGGAAGGCTTTGCTCCCTCATAGGCCACATTCCCGGGCATAATCTGCACCGGACTGCCATCTGGGGGTTGTGGTTGAGCGGCTTGGGGCGGGTCCTTCGCCTTTTGGTGGTTACCTACGCCCTACTCCTCGCGATCGGCCGGGTTGAGATTCTGACGCTGTACCACCTCCTTCCTCGCTCGACCTTCCCACTCCACACTCCAACCCGTGGAAGCTTTGCCGGGATGTGGCCCTTTTTCTTTCCTCGTCTGTGCATGGATCAAAATATGGGCGGGTTGACGGACGGCAAGTGGATTTTGACCGTTCGTTGCCGTCATTAGGTGTGTGGGAGATGGCCTGAGATTAGGGTGGCAGGTTCCCCCCTCAACCCTACACAGTGCGCAGGCAACTCAACGCACTTCATCACCTCACCTTCGTTCCCACCCTCCCTCCTTCCCACATTTCGTGCGTAGCGGTGTGCACCTTCTTTGCTTGCAAACCGATAGTGAGAAGCGAGAGGAAGGAGGGGACCTTTTGAACGTGACATGGCAGCTGCGCTCAGTAGATGAATGCAAATCAACTCTGGCTGGTGTGGGAGACGGGCGAAAACCACACGCCAAAGCAAGCCAAGATGACAAGCTTCCCGTCCAGTCTGACATGCTTCGGTGCGTAAAAAGATCTGTTATGCATGGGGTTGTCACCTCCGTGACAGGACCCTAGTCAAGTCCACTTGGCATAACCACCATGCCCTGCCTTACTGTGTATGCCCCCCTACCTCTCTGGCTGCACTCTGCGTTGTTGCTGTCGCATCAATAGGTGGGAAGGAAGCAATAAAGTGGACGGGCTAGTAGGGCTAGTCGATACGTTCTTGTCCAGGAAGGTACCGCCCGATGAAAGTCTCACTGGCGCCATTTGGCGGAAACGGGATAAACCCCACGAGTATCCTCCATCCTGAGCCGCACATTCCACCCTCTTCCTGTGGTTTGCCTGATTGCTTGCCCGTCACCTGCTTTCTCTCTCGTCTCTCACCTCCTCACGAGGACAGCGCTATTTCGAGATATCATTTCTGTTTCTGCTTCTCGTCGTGCATCTCACGCATAGCCCGTCGACCTGGATTCAAGCTACCACCACAGTGAGTTTCCTGCCCTCCGGAGAGTACCCCAGGTGAGCTGTTTGGGGCTGCGGGTCCAGACTCATGCCTAGGCCACGCTCGATTTCGTCCTGCAAGTCTCACAGGGCCAGTGCCAATCAAAGCTCGGGTTCAAAAAGACCATGTCGCTGGACATTTCTGATCGCGCTTGTCCCTTCTAGAAAGGGCTGCGTGGGCTGATTTGTGTCCTCCATCGAGACATCCGTTTCTTGTCCCTCTGTCTTGTTTGCCAAATGAAAACGCGACTGAGGAGCTCACAAAGGTATCGGTTGCAGATCACTACAGGACAAGGTGTGGTGTGTTGTTCGGGTGGATAAGGTACCTCGACTGCTACCTGACGCCTCAAATCGGCTTGATGAAAGTCTCTCCCCCGTTGCGACACAACCCGCTGCAGGTCAAAGTGCGCCCCAGCCCAGCCTACAGCACATCTGGTTCCCTCACCCCTCCATCCCTGTCTGCAGGGCTCGCCGTCGAGGTTCCTGGACTGTCGCGGTTCAAGCAGAGCCTGAAGAGAAAGCCCCCCCTATTCAGTCTTCATCCACGAGTCCTGCTCCCGGTGCCGAAGCCTTCTCCCGCCGACCACTCGGTCAACGCCCCAGCTGCCGTCTGCATCAACACCACAGCTCCCGCAGCCAGTCGCTCAAGATTCATAAGAGGGACCCGGTTCCCTTCCCAGAACCTGGCTATCAGCCCTGGTCCACAACCCTTCTACCTTGACATTTCTACCTCGACACCTTTCAACCAAAACCATGCTTGAAGTAACGGGCTACCCGCAACAGCAGTATTTCGGAGGTCCTGCACACCGTGTATTCCCTCCTTCGCCTCCGGCAGTGCCGTTGTCATCCTCGACCCCTGAACTTCTCCGCGAAGTGGCCTTCAATGCGTCCAATTATTATTCCTCCTCGAACCCAGCCACAAAGCAGCAGGCAGAGACTCGCTCGGCATCTGTATCTTCTGTGTCGTCGTCGACATCTCTCACAAGCCCCCCAAGCATGCAGCATGGAACCAGTTCCCGGACGATATCACCGGTGCCTAGCATGACAGATTCAGCAATCGGGAACGCTCTGGTAGCCGGCACTCACTACCAGCAGTCTCCTCAACCTCAGTCTTACACCCCGCAAGCACACACAACATTGTCGCTGCCAAGCCCATCCCAATATTTTCAGGCGCACATGGCTCCTCCTGCGACTCTCTACTCGTCACTTTCTCAGAGACAATACTCGCAGTCGCAACACTACGGTTACCAAGTCGGCTCGATTTCCTCCCATCCTTCGCCACTATTGATGCAGAGCTTTCCTGGACTGGACTTCACCCACTTCGCCACCTCGTCTTACCACTCTCCATCGTCGGCTCTTCACTCGTATCAAACGTCCCCATTACTCCAATACCGGCCAGAAGTACGAGGCCCGTCCCCATTTCTCAAGGGACTGCAGAGCTTGCCTCCCCATATCATCAGCCGGATCCACAGGTCATTCACCTATCTAGAATGCTTCCAGGTGTCCAAAGTGTCCCGCTGGTTCAAGGAGAAATTCGACCCCGCCAACCTCCCAGTCGAAGACAAGATTGCTGGAGTTCGTTATGCGGAACAATACTATCGCCGTTATTTCCCCGGCCGGGCTTCCTCTTCCAATGCGAGTGGAAGCGGCAGGGAGTACGATGCCAAGCACCCTGGATCATTCGGGTGCTACCACTGCTTCCAAATCAAGGGTCCGGAGTGTTTTGAGCAATTCAAATGGAACAACCACCCAGAGGACGACGGAAACAGCGAGACAGGCTCTTCCGCTAGTACGCCGGGGCCCGGTGCCGTCTCGGCTCGCTCGACGCCGCCGAAGTCTTCCGTATCGGCCTACTCTTCGACAGGTAACCCGCATTACGACCCGAGCCTTACGAGAAGCAGCGTCACGGCGGCGGCAAACAATAGTCGCCGGGCGAGCAGAGCAGAACGCACTGGAAGTCCAGCATCGACTTCCACCGCGGCAGGTGGCAGCATGCCATCGACGGACTCTCCGCGAATCAAAGAGACTTGGGGAATCCGCCGGTTCTGCATTGACTGCGGTATCAGGAAGCAATACTATCGCCCTGGCGATCTGATTGAGCTTTGCAAGACCAAAGAGGCGGTTTGGGTGTGCCAATGCTGGAAAATTCACTGGCGGCCTGCCGAGATCAAATGCACTGACTGCGGGTCGTTTATTCCTCTTTCGACACCAAGTAGGAGAAGAGGGTGATTGCTTTTAGTGTCTGTGGTATGTTTCCCTTCTATACCTCTCTCAAATCATCAGAATGCTGACATTTATATCTCCACACAGGCTTAACTCTCAAACGATTCATTGTTTTTTCTTGTCGATTCCGCCTTTTGCTCTTTAGAAGGATATACCTCGCTCGCATCTGGCTGCATGTTTTTCCAATGTCTGGGCTGGCAACTCTGCTTTTTGCGCATTTATTGTCACTCACATACTTTATACTAGGAGAAAGATGGGAGGCGGCAGCCTGTTTTTGCATTTGCGTATTTTTTTTCCACGTTGATAGCTACCTACACGGTTTTGTGTCAGATTTCCTACGTATTTTTAACACCTCAAACCACCTATCTCGTTCCGGATGTATTGAGACGAACCAAACACCATGAAGCGTGGTTTGTCACAGACTTTGTTCAGCCGCGGTGTAACGTGTAACAATCAAACATTTACGCCGCAGAGGCGCTTGTATGCTACAGTTTCCACTATTTGTTGGGTATTGTTCACCAAAGAAGAAGGTCGTAGTAGACCAAGACATTTTGTTTCTGTTGGTTGTTGTCCTTGAAAGATTGTCAGCCGCAAGCGAGAGCCCTCGGCTTCGCGGTAAATCTTTTCAAATGAATCAAAGCGTGATGAACCAACAGCGCGCTTGAGACGGGGGCATCGATGCTTCATTTCCCAGGATAAGGTAGGTCTCTTCAGGCTTTGCAACAGTAGAGACCCAGACCTATCCGTACTGTGTGGGCAGATCAACAGACATGGAATCACTTGCTGAAGATGGCACCTAGTCAGATCTCAGATTCTGTCATCCCGCGGGAGTTTTTGAAAAAGTTGCTGGCTGGCTATTCACATTTTGCAGTAGCGTGTTTGAGAAGCAATCTTGATGGGTTTGGGTAGCAAACACGCACAACATCGTCAGCCCTGAGGGTGTGGGTGGTGATGGAGGGTAGGCAAAGTCATGTAGGCAGGATAGTAGACGCACACGATTCACACAACGCGGCATGTTGGTTCGGCGCTTAAAATGCTCGAGCATGGTGGTGGTGACTGTTGGGGGGAACTACATCAGCCGAGCCGGAACCAGGAATCGTGTGTGCACGCACGCCGTTTTCTGCAATCTTCGCCTCATTTACCTGGTTCCCTTATGTCCGAAAATACCATACCTGAAAGCCGTTGCATTGGAGAGGCAGTTCTCGTTAGCGGTGGACATCGAAACAAAGGCTGAGTGAATCGGCTGATCATGGCCCCTGGGAGCCCTCAGACTTGGGGCTGGAAGGCGGCCATGGTGGCCTGGATGGTTCCCGGAGAAATCCTAGATGCTGTCAGTGTCGCCTTCGCGTTGAAATGGTAACCCATCCACTATCGCCAGTCGGGTACTCGGTCAGAAAGTTGGTGAAGACGCGGGATGACCGTGATGGTTCAGTGGGATCGACCCTGCGCACACAGGGGTGATCAGGTCGTTGAAGCTGGGGAAGCCACTGGTGCCGCGGTGGTGTCTCCTGGCATGTGCGAACACTTAACACCGAAAGCACTGTGTGGTACAGAAGGGCATGGTGTTAGTCAGATGGGTGGCTAAAAAGGAGCAACAAGCTTGCATGAAACCATCTTGGAGGGTTGGGGTGGGACTGGCAGACGATGGTCAACGCTCTGCCCCTGTTGCCTTCCTGTCCGCTGAGTTGCTGATCAGGCGCCACGACGCAGGGGGTCCTTGTGAAGCTGTGGTGTCTACCCAAGCTGAAATGGGAAGGCAGACATGCGCCTGAAAGGTCGTGCTCGAGGTGAGTTGTCGGTGGACCCCTGGTGCGGGCGAGTGTCAACTCACCGCCAGCCACACCGAGGACAAAAGAAGCAACGAGAGAACCAAGATGGTTTCGTGGAACGGGTTTTCTTGATCGATGTGCAACGCAGGACAGCTCAACATGCAAACGTCATGTGTGGCACTTCCATAGCTTCCATCAACGGTTGAATTGGCGGAAGGATTTAGCTCCCATCACCGTGCGCGACCCATCTGATCGGATGACAAGACGCCAGAGTCTCTCCAACAGGGTATGGTCTGTCAGTGGTACACGTCCTCCGTCTGAAAATGCCAGCTTTCGATTTCGTGTCAAACCAGTCTCATATGCTACCTCCCTCTCCCATGAAAAGCGAGGGGAAAGTGGTGGCGCTAGGAACCAACAGCAGAGCTATGAACAGGGCTCAGCGACTGTACCAGTCTGTCGGGACAGGGGGATGAAGGTAATTGGTTGTGGAAAGCCAACTTTGACTTGTCATATCAGCGCGCACCCCTCGAACATATTTTTTTTTTTTGGGATGATGTTTGAAAACGCATCAGAACAGGGCCGGAAATCCTAACGTCTGCCACCACGGTGAGCTTTCCGTTCCGTCTAGATGATCTGCCGAGAAGGTTGGGGGTCCACAACCTTGCGCAGAATTGCTCTTCAAAATGGGATTGACGTGGGTGGTGGCGCTTAGATCAGAGCCAAGTGCGAGCTAGTGAGGTAGATGCAGGTTTGCCTCGGGGTGAGGGAGTGCATGGCGTTGCTGGCAGCAATACGACGGCGTCTGCGGTCTCGACCTAGAGAAACACCGCAGAATGGCGCGATGGGCGAACGGAGGCTGGTGTTTGGGACCCCGGGAAGATAGCTTGTCGCTTGCAGCGTAGGTAACATGATTTGCTCTCTCTGCGAGTCAAAGCTGCAAGGTCCACTTGTACCAAACAGTGCTGTTGCATGGCGGTATTCTTCCAGCTCCGATATGCAATAATCGATGACAGACCTGGCTGGGCATCATGCTTGGCTCGGGGAACCAATGTTACAAATAATTATGAGAAAGCTATAGTATATCTGTCAGAATATGATTGTACAGCGATAAAGTGAGTCTAGGGATCCCAGTTCGGAAAGATAATGCTTATGGACAGAACCGCTCTGCATACGTAGACCGCCTATTGCGAGATGGAGTGGACTGAGAAACAATGTGTTGTCCATCCAGGTTGTTGTGTCAGAAGAGCCGTCTTTTCAGTTGCTCGTTGGTGGTAGAGCAGCGGGTAGAACTGCGAGAGTAGCGTGGGTTAGTTGCATAACCGCCACGGCTCCTCGTTGAGACTCTGGGGTCTTTGTCATCCGAGCGGCTGTGTGTAAGGCAGAGGTGAAACGGAAAGATGGAATCGGTGGTGTTTGGTCTTGGATAAAGGGCATTGTGCTGCCAACAAAGCTTCTTACCTTAGCTTGGGCTGTGTGGATGAAACTGTTGTGGGGTGTGGGTCAAAGTGCTCTGCGCCTTCGCTCTCGCCTCACTCACATCTCAGCGCTCCGACTGCCTCGAATTGTTTCTCCTCATGACAGTCTATCAACTGAAATCCTGAAATATCTCATCTAACCATGGATAGTTCAACGAGTCTATGGAATAAAGATTCAAAAACGCTATCCTTTCAAAAAAAAAAGAAAAAAAAGGAAAAAAAAACCATCTACACCCCTCATCTATACCGTCTGATCATGCTCAACGGCTTTTAGATTGCCTGTTCTCCCCAGACAGTCTTAATGTACCACCCCGCAACAATATCTTTTGTACAGGCTCCTGGTGGGTAACAAATGAAGGGTGTCAACCTTCGCTTGCCGTTATCGATGTGCAACTCCACCTCCCCGGAGAGGCTTTTCCGTGGTTCAACGGGTGATCAACCATACTCACCTACCACTCAAACACGCCAGTCACAATCTAAACACATCCCACGCCCTCTCGGCAGCTGCTCAACAAGATGAGACAGAAGAAATCGGCTGCTCGGCACCCATCGACCTGTCAGGGGTCAGACATGGCCAAACATCGTGGCATTGTGCCTCGGACAGCCACGGAAATCACCGCAGTTAGCCGCCGGCGAGGTCGAGCAAAGAATGAGCCGGTCACCATCAACACTAGCGCCACATCCGCAACGGTGTCAGACGCACTGTGCCCTGTCAATCAATTAAGGGAAGACTCCGAGTCCTGTTGCACCTCTATGCCCTCTGGTGTATCTCACGATCTCGCGGCCTCCCAGCTCAGTTTCTTTCTTCCATTCTCAAGTAACCCAGTAGCAAGGATTCCCCGAAACCAAAAGCCTGCAAAGTGCCTTATCACTAACGACGCCGGTGAGAGGCGACATCCCCATCTCCACTGCGGAGTACCAGACTATCCAAACCATAACGCCACCTCGAACCGTCCAAAGCAGTATGAGCCGAAGAAGATAGATACTTTGTCCCTGTAGAGTCCAGACAGTTCGAGATCTCCTCAAAGTACCACCATGTCACGTTGACCTGAAAGTACTTTCACACTCTTCCCCCTGAACAATCTTGATTTCTTCCAGCCGAATGCAACTCGGTGATCGCAAAACATGCGCATACACAGTTGTCATCATCACGCCCCATATCTTGTTGAAAAGCCACGCTACGAGCAGCCCAATCAACGAGCGCCGGAACGGATGCCGGCTCATTCCGCCCACGAGACATAACCGGCTGCTGAAGAGAGATGCCCAGCTCACGAGTGTAGTACTCTTACATGAGCCCCTTCAGACTGATTACAACCACTTTGAGCTACATGTATCTCATTCTCTGTAAATAGTGTTGTGAAAATGTATGTATCCCTGATAATCAAAGTCTGTTGGTCCGTGCGCACTGTTTACATCGTGAAGAACCACCCCTTTTGCCCCTTTTCGTTTCCACAGCAGGCTCAGCAGTATCCACTTTCAACCACCCACCACAAATCCAACATCAACACCGCAACAACAATACAACTATCAGCAATCTTCAAGGAGCGGTCTGTTTGATTCAAATTTGTCTAGTCATCAATCTTCAATCTCACAATCTACTTCTTCTCTCCCTCTACGCTCACCTCCTCAGCCCACTCCCCATGCTCCACAGTCCTAAACCCCCACCCGCCATCCTCCGCACTCCTGTACATCGCCACATTCTCCCCCGCAACCCTCTTCTCCAACCCGCCTGGAATCTCCAACCCAGCCCTGCCTCGTTCATACAACCCTTCATCCACCCTGCAAAACAACAGCGGCAGCACCTCTCCCTTCCACGCCCTGACTCCAGCCATCGAGCACGCCAGAATGGTGTGAAACAAAAAGTAGATGCTCAGTAGTATCATAAAGGCAGGGTACATCAGCCAGTACCACCTCACCTTCACCACTGGCGTCATCTGCGTGGCGTCTCCATCGTATCGTTTCTTCGTCGTCTGTGTCACCGCTCCATGAAGCCGGAATTCGTTCGTCAGGCTGGCGGCAAAGGTGTTGATCCACTGATTTAAATCGCCCGTGGTGGCGTTCCACATGGCTTCTACCCAGTCTGATGACGAATCAAGCGTGTTGAGGGTCGTGGTGACTGTGCCCATCGTGATGGACGACATGAAGTTACGCAGGGCGAGCATGGCCTCGCGCGTGACGACGTATTTTGTGGCATTGTCTGTGTTGAGACTGGGAGGAATGTTGATAAAGACGTGCTCTGACCCATGGGCGGCACTGGTCATTGTCAACGAGGTGAGGGAGTGGTTGGCAACGCGGGTTTGGTTCTGCTTGCCGTCCTCTACCCAGATCTTGAGGCCCTCTACGCAGAACCACAGAGCGCATTCTGAACCCGCCAGAAGCAACCCAGTCTCTTCAGTTTGTGTTACAGAGAGAAAGTCAAACACCGAGTAGTAAGCCCGGGAAGTCGAGGAGATCTTGTGGACGGTCCCGTTGGTTGGTGCGACCTTGAATATGCTTCGTTCGCCCGGGTCCATCGAATTTACGATTGACGTCCCAGAGCCAGTTGTGTAGGTGCAAGTATTGGCTGTTTTGTTGCACTTGGTGTATATCTCGGCATTGACACAGTCGCCACAGCTGGCTAGTGTAGGTATGATAGGCCACGAGCAATTGGCAGTCCCGCAGGATACTGGAATCATGGGAATCTGACCTTGATACTTAGTTATCTGGTCGACCCTACCAAGTTGAAGACTCACCTCTGTGGAGATAATTCCGGCATAGACAGCCGCTTTTGTCGATAAAGACAGAGACGTATCTATAGTTTTTGTAAGCCGGCAAACTTCTCTGGAGCAGATGAACATGCTTACCACCAATGAACCCGCGGTGTAGATAAGTGTCCTAAACCTCTGACCTAGCCGGTGCTGGTGCCGGACTCAACGTGCCATTGTCTAGATGCCTCGGCTGCTGTTCAAAGCTGACCATTTCTTGACTGAAGGTCTCAAACCCAACCCCAAGAATGGCAATGGCTGCTCCAACGCATCCAAGGTGCCTATATCCCCATGTCAGCATCGCAAGCAATTCCGTCACATCGGGCCTACAAACCTCCCCTTCAACCTCCAAATCAGCTTTATTGCCCCCCTTAACCCCCTACTCGCAGCAGCAAACTTCCCAAAATCCTCCAACTTTGCTCCGCACTTTCCATCCTCCCCACCCTTCCTCCTCATCTGCGCACTCTCACTCACCCACAACCACGCCCCCTGGCTGATGGCCGACCCAACATACGCATCCATACACAATCTCATCGCCGTCACCAACGCAACAACCCCCGTCTCAAAGCTTATACCGGACCACCCAAATTCCTGCGGCAAAACCTGCCCATCATACGTCCTCAAGAACCCGGCCAGCCCCACCACAGCAACCACACTCAACCCAGCATAAACATACTCCTCCTTCCACCAACTAAACGAGCTGTAATACTTCCTCCTCCTCCTCCTCCCCCCCTCCCCCCCACCAGGCGAGTTACTCTCCTCCATCACAAACCCCTCCCCTCCCCCCAACTCCACATTCTCAAACCTATCATCCTCCTCATAACGCCACTCCTCTTGTTCCCCACCCGGCCCAGTCATGACAATCGCCGGCCTCGGCGTCCGACTCCGATGATGATGCCCCGTCTTCGAAGGCGTAAACCTCTCCCCAATAACATGATCGTACAATCTCTGCGTATAAGTCGAAGCACCATCATCCTGCTCCCTCCTACCACCACCCCCATGCTGCCCATCACCACCACCATCACTCATCGCCCTCTCCGACGGCGCAGAAGGCGGCTCAGCCTTGTGTGACCACGCCCCAGACGAGGAATTCTCCCCTTCTTTCCGTCTATTCGACACAGAATGATATCTCTCCCTTCTCGGGTTCGGCGGCCGGACATTGATCGAGGATTCGTCATCTTGTTCGGTATTCCACGGGCTCCGCTGGGGATTAGGCTCGGAATGAGGGGATTCGTTGCCAGAGTCCGTTACTGGTCGTTTCTTGGACCGGGTCCGGGGGGATATGTTGCCCGAGTCCGTTATTAGTCGTTTCTTGGACCGGAGGGATATGTTGTCGGGGTCCATTATTGGTCGTTTCTTCTTCTTCTTCTTCTTCTTCTTCCCCCTGGTGATGGAGGAAGTGGGGGAGAAAAAATGAGCGCTCCTTGCGTCAGGCCGGAGGAAGGTGACGAGGGGGAGGAGTGATATTGTGGCGGTTCGCTCGGAGAAAAAAGGAATGTGTGTTAGGGTAAAATAATCATTGAGAAAAAAAGGAAAGCGTCTACCTATCTCAGAGGTATTGATGGGAGAGAATGACAGGTAGGAAGGATATAAGGAATAAAAACGCGGAAATAGAGGCCAGAGAGTGGCAGCGTGAGTCGAGATGAGAGAGGAGGGACAAGAGGGGTCCCGAAAGCATGGGCTTTGAGAACTGGAGTGGCATGGAACAGGTATCAAGCGGGCACTGGCCTCCTAGAGACATATAAGGAAGGAGCACGTTATAGGAGAACCTGGGAAACCGCGACTGAGCGCTTGCCACATCATTCCTTCATGGCCCACCAGCAAGACCATCAATTTCACTTGGATGTAAAGTTGAAAAAAAAGACCTTTCAAGAAATTTACAAGCCTTTAAACTATCTTTGAAGGCTTTTTAATTATCTTTAAAGGCCTTGTAATTATTTTTAAGGCTTATTAAATCCTCTTTACACTTAGTAATTATCCTTCACAACACGAGGTAGTTAAATTATATACCAAGCGGGGCAAGGGGGGCGGGGCGTGGGGGAGCCTTGGTTGGATACATAGGGGGCTCCGTAAAGGTTCTCTCTAAACAAAAACAACAATCTGCCAAATTAGCATCAAGGAAGACATAACACCGACACAATATCGCATCAATTTCACTTAATTCATAATGCGCTTTTATTTTCCGCTATGCCTCAATAACCAACGCCATCGTACAATGCTCACTGACTCCTCATCTCATAGCCATTATTCGCGCCAGTGGTCAGTCAACTCCACGCGGCCGGCCCCAACCAGTTTGCCATGGCGATATGAAAATGGAGGGGGTCATAAAAACACCACTGCTAGTGATACGGGATGCAAAAGTCGATCCAGGTAGCCAGATAGTCAAGCCGGCTACCGTTGGCTTCCTCCTCCTTGTAGATACGCTCAAATTCCTCGAAGCTGAGCCTGCCCCATCCACCGCGATCGCTTGCCTCCTTCTCAGCCAGATCCAGTCGTTTCCACTCCACCAACTGTTCATAGGATGGCGGAGACACCGATCCATTCTTCTTGCTGGCCTTCTTCTTGGATTTTTCCGCCTTCACCGCGGTTCTATCGACCGGGGTAGGGTCCTCGTCAGAGGGTGTCTCGACGGCGGGTTCGGATTCAGAATCGCCATTGGGTCTAAATTGCGGCATCGTTGGATCGCGATGAGAAGCCGCCTCTGATGATGATGCTGATATTTCCGCAGGCTCCTCAGATGGCAGAACAGGCAACTCGTCCGGCACAATCTCAGAGGCTGAACCCACCAGAGTGGTTCCGTTCCCCTCACTCTGGTCAACGCTGTACCCGCTAGCAGCAAGAAGCTCTTCCAAGGACAGCTCAGCAGGCTTGCGCTTCTTGGTAACTTTCTGCTTGTTCCTGTCGACCTCTTTGAGATTGATGGATGTAAAGGACGGTCTCCATTTGTCGCGCGCCTCCTTGGTTTCCGCCGCCTTTACCGCAAGGTCCTCCTTGCGTTTGAAGAGGGTATCGAGTATTTCGTTGAACGCCTGCTGAATGACTTGGTAAAAGATTTCCTTGCCCACGTCTCTTTCGGCATCAGGGATTTCCATTCCGCCCCATCTTTCTGGTATACTCCGTGAAGAGTTGGAGATGTTGGATCTCGCATCAGTATCGTAGCCATGGTCATACTCATCATCATCATCAGCAAATCGCACTTTAGATGAAGATCGTGACCGCGAGAAAGGAGGCTGTTGAGGAGCCTTTGAGCTTTCTATTGACGAGTTCGCCTGTGCCAAGACGTCAAGGCTTTCAGGCCAGCCGTCAGGAGCCATAGCACCTTCCTCTTCATCCAAGTAAAACTGCCGCTTCTTCCAACGATCAAATAGCTTTTTTCGTGCTTCAACCCTTACACGTCGGCTAGAGGTGGCAATATAGGGAACGCGAGCGGAGTGACGGTCCCCGGCGCGTCCTTCGCCCTCCCTGGAGTTATCACTGGCCTCCTCACCGGGTGGGGAAGCGCCATTCTCGACTCGGTGAGATGTTTGCTCGCTGGCTCCGCCGTCTTGACCATCACCATTTGTCATGTGAGCTTGTGGGCCGTTCATAACAAGCATCAACTGGTCACCGCGCGGCGACTCCCCCACTATAATAGTCGGTAACTCGCTGGTCCGGGTTGGTGGGTTCAAGAGAGCGTTCAGGTATTCGATGCCGCTTTCTCTGTTCGCCGGTGGCCTACTATCAGCCAGAACAAACAGGCTTTCCTGGGTCTGGGTTTGCTTTGCGAACAAGTCATTCAAAACTGACTGTCGGTCGGAAACATCAGGTGAATCCGTTGCCACAGCCCGGGGGTTTCCGTCCGCAATGTGAACTTCGCCCAGGCTTTCGTTGACAACCTTTCCTTCCAAGGGGCGATCGGTTTCGGGCGGCTGGAAAATGCCTTCGCGGCCAAAAAGACTGCTCAACGGTGCTCTGCTTGTTCCTAGCTGTTGGACCTCAGTCGAACTCATGACCTGATCGTCCAGCCCTTCCAGAATGTCCCTATGCATCTGCTTGAAGAGCACGTAATAAGCGCGGAACAAGCGTAGGAAGTCTCGGCGGCTCACGAAACCGTCGTTATCCACATCGTATCCGTCAAAGATCTTCCTGAGCCTGTTTTTTCTTTTCCTGTAGGATGTGCCGCGGAGAAATTCAGAGAAGCCGATGAGGTCGTCATTATTGTCGTCATAGAAGGCAAACATCCGGTCGTGTAGCAAATTCGGAATAGGCTGTCTGTCTCCTGAGGGTACGAGATATCGCTCAAAGGTCTTGCGGTCCATAGCCAAGCACAGCTCATCCGGATCCTCCTTCCATTCCGTGTTGGCCATGAACGTCCATTGTTCCCAGAGAGCTTCCAACTCTGGGCGTTCGAACCCGGTTTCCTTGGACAGCTTGGCCATCAATCTCTTAGGAAGCAGTCTCAGGCAGTTCTCGGGGTCTCCAGGGTACCACACGGGTTGAAGCTGGCGAGGACCGAGGCGCGGGGCCGGGATCCTGATCTTGTAGAAAATGTGCGTCTTGGTGTGGAGGCCTTGGGATTCGCATGTCTCGCAGAGGTCGAAATCGGCACAGTTGGCGCAGCGGTAGCGGATGCCACGAATCGGGACAATGCCGCACCCGTTGCACTGGCAGCCTCGGTGAACATAGGCGCTGCGCCGGGCGTTGTCCTCGGAGACTCGAAAGAGCAAACTCACGATATTTTGACCGGCTCGTGCCTGAGGACCATATTGATTTTGATCGTCATCATACCAGTTATCATCGAGCTCCTGGGCATCGTCGGCGACCGTCTCGCCATCGGCCAAGGGTCGAACTGTGGTGTCGATATCAGCGTTCTCGTCGGCATGGGATTCAGCCGACGTGTAGGACGCCTCGGATTGGGCGCGACCTGGCGATTCAGCGGCTACGGGGGTGTTCACAGAACGTCTGCGATGTCGAACGGCGTTGCTCCTGTGCAGTCGACCACTCGGTTCGGGTTGTGGGTTGTATAATCGGTAGCAGTATAAGCCGACTGTTGCTGTAGCCGCGAGTGAGAATAAGGCCACACTAATGCGTTGCCTCGTCAGCGTGGATGCTGCGACAGATGAATCCATGATGTCGGACGTGGCATCCTGTTAGCTCTGGGGTTGCAATATTTCCTGCTGTTGAAACTGTCGCGGTTGTAGATGATGGTTTGTTGAAGCTGGGTAGATAGCAGTTGAAGGTCAGGGCAGCAGCAGACAGCTTCAGCTCCAGTTGCGCAACAGTGTGGGTCGCGCCAAGACTTTCAGTTGTCGCTCTAGCTTCGAAATGATTCCAAATTCATTGACCTCAACATCTATAAATAATCTGTTACACGCCACCTAACGACATAGACGGGTTCTATCACTGTTTTGATTTATCTACAGGAAAGTATAACCACTGGTACCATCTCCAGATGTGTCATTTGCGGAGAAGGCTCCTGCTTGAGTCTGGAAATACCACTTAGATATGACTCGATTAGGTTAGTCACTGTAATGCGACCGCTTTTCGGGCGGCCGTTACTTGGCATGGCCTGTGTCCACCTTACCCAAGCTCTCGGCGACGTTCCCTAATAACGAATGCTTCTTCATGGCTGACACGGCAGCAAGTTTCTGGCTCTCAAAACGTCTCCTCTTCCAGCAAGGCATCTTTACAGCCGGTGCGGCCTGGATGCCACCATGAATATAACCGTCGCGGATTCTCTGTCTCTAGACTCAGGTAATTGCCCATTCTATTCGCCACTAGCTTGAGCATGCAGGGAACACATGGTCACTGACGTTGGACTGGGCTGGCAACTCATCAGTGGAATACGAACCGATCGCACATCTCAACCTCCTATTCTCCCACCCGTCCACTGTATCCTCGGTCTCGAGCGTATCCGCGACGATTCAGAAACACAAAGATGAACTCTCCAAGTCCATTACTTCGCTGGAAACGGCGCAAGCCTACGGCCCCGACTCCTCGCTAGAAAGAATGCAGTCGGCTCAGGCCGAACTGGCCTCTCTATTCCAGCGCATTGAAAGCGTGCGAAGCCGAGCTCTACAGACCGAACGCGACATCACCACCATGACGGCCGACATTAAACGTTTGGATGGCACCAAGCGCAACCTAACCCTCAGTATGACTGCCCTCAAGCGGCTCCAGATGTTGACCACCGCCTACGAACAACTTCGAGGATTGGCTCGGACCCGCCAGTACCGCGAGTGTGCTGGCCTTTTGCAAGCTGTTTTGCAGCTCATGCGCCACTTCAATAGCTACCGGAGCATTGAACAAATCGCCGTGCTAAGCCGAAACGTCAGCGAGCTGCAGCGGGAGCTCTTGGAGCAAGTCTGCGAGGATTTCGAGATAGCATTCGCCAAGGGAGAGGTCGGTGCCCGTCGCGCGGTTCTGGTAGAGGCCTGTCTCGTTATGGATGCGCTGGGCGATCATGCGAAGACTCGACTGGTGACTTGGTATGTCAATACAGAGCTGCGCGAGTACCGTCAAGTCTTTAGAGGCAACGATGAAGCCGGGAGCTTGGACAACATTGGGCGACGCTATGCATGGTTCAAACGCACCCTAAAGACGCACGAGGAAGAGCACGCTGTGATCTTCCCGCCCCATTGGCGCGTCAATGAGACGCTAGCCATGTCCTTTTGCGACGGGACCAGGGAGGACTTCAAAGGCATTTTGGAAAAGAGCATGCGGAGACCCGACGGTCCCAAACTCGACGTGAACCTGCTACTTAGCTGCCTGCAGGAAACCATGGACTTCGAGCAAGGCCTTGAAAGGCGCTTTGCGAACGAGCCAAGGGCTAGCATTGATACGCTCAGTTCCGCAGACGACAGGGCACAGAATTTCAACGGGTCAATATCTGCGGCATTCGAGCCCTACCTGAGTTTGTGGGTCGAGTCGCAGGACAGAGCATTGGCAAGCATGATACCAAAGTACAAACAACAGCCCCTCATTCCGGCTGACGAGGAGTTTTCGCCTCAGGCGGTGATACCATCAGCCATTGAATTATTCCACTTTTACAAGGTCACCCTATCCCAGTGCGCCAAGCTATCCACTGGTGAGCGGCTGCTCGACTTGACGAAGACGTTAGCAAAGTACTTGGACGAATATGCTCAGCAAGTTCTTCTTGGCTTCCTCCAACGTGGTGGAACTCAAGGGCCACCTATCGAGGACATCATACTTGTACTTAACACCGCGGACTTCTGGCATACCAACACTGATCAGCTGGAGGAATTTATCAAGAAGCGCATTGACCCGGATATGACATCTCGAGTGGACCTCTCTGACCAGTCAGATGCCTTCATGGGGGCTGCTGGCGCTTCCGTCATGGCTTTGGTCGCCAAGGTTGAGTTAGAATGCGAGTCCGCTTGGCGCGAGATGAGGAACACCAACTGGTCACGCATGGAAAGTGTCTCGGATCACAGCTCCTATGTGAGCGAGCTCCTGAAACATGTCAACAGCAAGGCCGAGGAGATATTGCCGCTTGTTGTGAAGCAACAATATGCTCGCACGTTCTGTGACAATCTCGTCGACCATCTTGCCAACGCCTACATCACCAATGTGGTCCAGTGCAAGCCTGTTTGCGAAACTGGCGCCGAGCAGATGCTTTTGGACAAGTATGTCCTGACAAAGTCGTTGGAGAATCTCATGTCCTTCCACACGGCATCCTCCTCGACTCAACCGCCCGCTTCATTCGTAAAGCATGTCAACACATCCATGACCCGCATGGATCCGTTGCTTAAAACCCTACAAGTTCGCCCTTCACCACCAGAGGGTCTCGTTCAGGCCTATCTTATACACATCGCTGACCGGTCCGATACCAACTTCCGCAAGATTCTGGAGCTCAAGGGTGTGCGGAGAGCAGACCAGGCACATCTCCTTGAGTTGTTCGCCATCCATCGGGAAGGTCCTGCAGCGGCGGGAGGCAAGCTTGTCCAGAGCTCTCCTCTTTTAACACCACTTCTCAACTCTACCTCTGGTGGACTGGGAAGTACTACCGCAGCAGGTGGCAGTGGTCTTGCCTCGGGGTTGGCCGCAGGTGGTCTGCAAACTCGTTTCGATGCCGCGTCTCTTGGTGAAAGGCTGTTGACTGCAGCCAGAGATAGTGCAGAAAGAGCTGGTGTGGGGGCGGCAACAGGTGAAGGTGTCACTATGAATGAAAATTTGAGGAATATCGGAAACTTCTTCAGAAGGGATATTGGCGGTTTAGGGGCACGGTTTGGGAGAAGAGATATCACTCCTACAAATAACAGCAGGCCTGACGTATAGGGGTGAGGATAGGAAAAGTGGTTATCAAAATAATTGGGTAGTAAAAGCGATATTGATAGAGTTATGTGCTTGAATGGCTATATATCATGGAATGCAAAGCGTGGTAACCAACGACAATGATTGTGACCTGCTTCGAGTGAATGAACCCAGGGGGCATGTAAGGGTTAGGGTTCCTACCGGACACAACTCATCAAATGCGGTGTCTTTCATCCCCTCAACCCTATCCCCCATTCATCGGCTGACTTGAACTTCAGAGTTCTTTCACCCAGTCTACGGCACGTAAGGAATTGGTCTCATATTTCACCACTTAGACTCATCAAAATCATATCTTTTTGAGTTTTGCGCAGTCACGCCAAACACTCAACTTCTTCAAATCATAACTCGGGTGGGAATTGCGGGGCTTCCAGACGACACCCATTGAAACACCATGATTCAGGGTATTTTCTATGCCCGCTTCCTTCCCCAAGAAGGTATTTCTCGATATCCTCCAGCTTAGAAAAAACAGAGATTGACAAATTCAAATAGGCACAAAGATTGTGGCTCAGTCACCGCCCGGCTGCATTGTTCCAGTCACAACCCCGGGTCCCAATACGGCTCCTGTTCCCTCGCAAACAATCAGCAACCTCAATGCTAGCATCACATCTTCCTCAACGACGCCTGGCACCTCAACAACCACACCCGCCATAAAATCTCCATTATTTGACTTTGCGGTCCTGTCCGAGTACATCATTCCTAGGGAGCCGTTCCGCAACAGGTACATCACCGTGACCGACCCAGACAACAAATACCTTGTCCTTGGTTTCCCTGTTTCTATCCCAGACCCCCGGTATCACCGCAATGAGTTCATCTTCAATTTTGGTCTCGTGGTCGATCACGATGTCGATCAGGTTCCTTATGAGAGGGTTGTTCGACGGCTGGCGATTACCTTTGCGGAAATGGAAAGGCAGAGCGGGTATCTCAGCCAAGACCAGACTAAGGCCCAGGGAGAGTGCGCGTGGGAAGAAAGGAGGGACAAGATTGAGGATGGGGGCTTCTTTTTGACGAGGAGGCCGATTGAGAGTTTGTTGGAGATCATCAAGGAGGATTTGAATAATTATGGAGAGTGCATGATCCCCGTTGGTATGTCCGCCTAATCACCCCCTTCTGATGACCCTCCAACTAACACAACGACAAGACGACGCCAACACCATCAACATGAAGCTCTTCCCTTACCACCCCAACCCACCAGAAGTCAAAAGCTGGCACGTCCCGGTAGCAAAAATGAAACTCGCCGACATCGTCGACCCAACCTGGGACCTGACCCTCCAAAAGGTAATCGCCCACATCGACGGCGTCTCCGACGTCCGCCGAATCGCCTTCCAAGCAGACGTCTCCCTAGAACTAACCCAACTCGCTCTCCGCCACCTCCTCTACTACGACACCATCCTCCTCCTCGACATGTTCTTCTTCTCCTCCTGCTACGCCCCCCGCCCCGGAATCCACGATTTCATCGCCAACGTCGACGGCATGGTAGATGAATGCGCCAATTACGTCTGCGTGGGCGCACTGAGAATTAATTCCAACGACAATGACAAGTATTCCAACCCCAGGTCGTCGTCAACCACCACCCTCAACAACTCCTCCGCCATGAACTCCTTCTCCACCACCCCTCGATCCTCCTCCCACCACCTCTCCACCTCGCCCAACAATTTGTCTCCAGAAACTCACTCCCACCACCCCACCTCCCCCTTCCACAACCCATCCTCCTCCTCCTCCCTCCTCTCCATCGAACGAGACCACCGCCTACCAAATTATATACTCATCAAACTAATGACCACCTTTGCCCCCTCAAAAACGGTAATGGAGTGGCTAAAAATGCACATGGACGCCGGGATAGACGTCCTCAGATACGTCGACGTCCGGAGGTTGGTGCAGTTTGGTGTGATAAAAGGTTGTTTGTACCGTGTTCACAAGCATGTGGTGTCGAAGCAGTATCTAGCCTCGTTAGCGACGGGTCAAAGTAGGAGGTTGACTGAACGGGAGGCCGCGGCTAGGGGAGGCGGGAGAAGGGATCCGCTGCAAAAGTACACGGATGGGTGTCATTGTTTTGATGAGATCATCACCGAGATGGACATGACGGAAGCGGAGGTGATGGAGCGGCTGAAGGGGTTCAGGGGGGCGCCGGCGGGGGATTTGACGGTGCTCCATCGCTGATGATGCGAGCAAAGGGATGATGTAGGCTTTTGGAAAAAAATGATCAGAAATCTCTGGGGGGAAATACTGAGAAGGTCTAGCAGCGAGGAGGCCTACCTATTTGGAGTAGCAATCTTTCTTTTTTCTTGGTCCGCAAACGTATTTGGATTGGAGCTTTTTTATTTACCTACGTTTCTACCTGCAACACTTCATCCGGGTTCATGTGCACACATACAATAATGTACAACAGAGTATAATGCATCTGATATAATACAAGCCATTATCGTACAACTCAGATGAGAACCCAGATCCACGATGGTTATCCCCTACAACTCATCATCATTCCCCCCTCTCTTCCCTCGGCGAACCACCCCCTACCTCCTTCTGGTGAATCTCATCCATCAGCTCCTGAGTCGCCCTCCTAATAGCATAAGAGTCCTGATCCGGGAACTTCATAAACCCAGGCGGCGGCGCCTCCTCCTCGACATGGTTTTTCAAGTTGGTCTTGACCTCGTCCGGCGTCAGCATCCCCGACTTTAGCATCTTCAACTGCTGGCGAAGCATGCGCAGCGCACCGGTCCCCGGCTCGCCAGGGTACGTCTGACCAGACTCCTTCCACTCCTCGTCGCTGACCATCTCAATGATGCGAATCTGGACCTTGCCCTTGCGGAGGATGAGCATCTTGCCGTCGATGAGGTAGTTCCTCGTCTCCTGGGGGAACCAGAGCTTGATGGGTGTGAAGCTGAGCTGGGAGTAGTCCATCACCTTGTTGTCCTCGGTGCGCTTGTGGCCAGGCATGGCGCCAATGTAGGCACCTTGCTGGGTGGCGAGGCGGTGGCCTTCTGAGGCGCTCTTTGCGAGGCCTGCGGCGTAGAGGATGCGGCCGATGGATTTGCCCATGATGAGAGATTCGGGCAGTTGCATGTCCATCTTGGGGGCGTCTAGAATGGAGGGTGGCGTGTCCTCGGTTGCTGCCTTGGGCATCCTGAGCGTGACGCCGGGGATGTCGATTTGCTTTCCGTACCTGGCCTGGTGGTTCAAGGCGGTCCTATGCGCCGCGTTTATGCCGTGCACCAAGCCGACTACCTCAAAGGCCAGCAGATGTTGAGCAACTCGTCGGGCGGGGTTCTCGCTGTGGATCTTCATGGCCTCGTTGATGTTCTCCATAGGCAGGAAGGTGAAGAGCTTGAGAAGCTTCTCGACCTCTTGATCGGATCGCCGCACAAAGTAACCGTAAAGGTCGAACTCGGAAGTCT
This sequence comes from Podospora pseudocomata, assembly GCF_035222375.1. Taxonomy (NCBI): domain Eukaryota; kingdom Fungi; phylum Ascomycota; class Sordariomycetes; order Sordariales; family Podosporaceae; genus Podospora; species Podospora pseudocomata. Next base: position 182,784 of record NW_026946363.1, on the reverse strand, counting down.
GGAACTTGTCGAGCCAAACGGCATTGCCGGCGCTCTTTCCAAACTTGACACCGGCTGAGTCTGTTAAGAGGGGGACGGTGAAGCCGACCGGATCGTTGAAGGGACCACCTTCAATTTTTTTCGCCGGATCTGGCTCGTTATCACGGACGACTTTCACCGTCTCGACGCCGGTCACGATGTTTCCATACTGGTCGGAGCCACCGATCTGCATCTGGATTCCATTTGCCTGATACATATGCCACCAATCCCAACCTTGCATGAGCGGGTAGGTGAATTCTGAGAAGGACATGCCATCGCCTTTCGACATTTTGTTCTTGACCCTGTGAGAAGGTCAGCAATGCGCTTGCCGATGAATTCCTGAAATCAACACTTACGTATCTCGGGACAGCAAGGGACCCATTCTCATACTATCCCCTAACCTCTTGAGAACCTCGATCAGAGGAAGCGAGTTCCACCATGTAGAGTTATTCACAACAGCCCGTTTCCATGCCCAATCCTTCTCGAAGCCCCGCCTCCTTGCCTGTTCTTCCACATTCATCCAGAGGGCCTTGAGTTGGTAGTGTATCTTGGTCAAATTCATGGTGAGGTCGGTCCTTTTGAGAGGCGTGCGGCTGACCAACCGGTCAGTAGGGTCGCCAATCTTGGCCGTCGCGCCACCGATCAGAGTGTAACCAGCGTAACCGTGCATATACATCCAGAAAATCGGCATGAGCGGGAGCAAATGGCCAATGTGTAAAGAGGGCGCCGTTGGGTCAATGCCAGTGTAGGCGCCAATCCGTTTGTGAAGCATCAGTTTGCGAATAGTTTCATGAGATCTTTCTCCCGAGTTGAAGTCAGCCAATCTGTTCCGGAAAACAGTGCACTTCAAGTTTACCTCAGCGCCAGACTTTGTAGACCTACCCAGCTGTGTCCTTCACATAGCCTCTCTCAACAAACATATCCCATGTGTTTTGAATCTCCCCCTTCTTGATCTTTTCAGCCCGCTCTTCCCAATCAGCCTGTGCCTGGTCAATCTTCGCCTGGTACTTGGGGCCGTGCCATGTCTTTTTGCCGCGTTGTTGAGCGTATGTTGATATTGGCCCTCCACCAGCCATGGACTTCATCGTTAGCAGGCATCTCCGGCAGATGGAGCCTCTGCTCATGCTCATGAGCGCTCCTTTTCCGAACGCCATTGCGGCGGCTGAATGTGGTGAAGTTGCTTCACCGCCAACGAAGTCTTACGAAGATCTGATCTGGCACCTTGACCTGCTGAACAAGGGTGAGAGCTCGTGTAATATGTCGATATGTTGAGTGAAACGTCTAGATTCAAGACCCACCAGACGTCTCGATGGACGCTGTCGCGGGCTCCAAGCTCGAAATTTTTGGGCCAAAAGCTCGGGCCACCTCCCACCTAGAACAGGGGTCCCTGCACTGGGCCCGCTCTGGGCTTGTGACAGTGACGTCTGGAGGGGTGCTGCTCGGGGTCTAGAAAATCCGGTCCGACCCGAAGCTTGGCTTGAAGCGGAACCCAGGTGGGGTTCTTCGGCTGACATCAACGACAAGACGATTGGCAGAGAGAGGTCCCGATTGCCGAGGGATCATTCAGTTGGCATTGGACATTCGGCAACCATTTTCGCAGGCCTGTGTCTCCGTCGTTCCGAGTTCGTTGTCGCCGTCGTCGTCGTCGTCTTCAAAGCCCGCCCAAGCCGTCCCAGTCCCGGCGTCGTCTACCCAGCCAGTCAGTTTTTCAGTCGAATCAATTGGTTGCCGTCCACCTTTCAGTCATCATGGCCTCCATCGCCCGCTCTTCCCTGCTGCGCCAGGTTGCGACAAAGCCTGCTCTCCAGAACAGCATCATCGCGCGTGCTGCTTTCCACACTACCGCCAAGAGGGACCTCCTCCCCCCTCTTCCCCGTGCGTTTTCCTACCCACGTTTTGGTTCGGGGCTTTATTTACTAACATTTTGTTGCAGAGCGTGTTGTTGGCACAGGTACGAGCGCATCTTTTTAAGCCGAGATGGGGCCGGAATCGACGAATATACGGCACTATATATGTCTTTGTGAGGACACCAACTAACCCATACAGTCAACGATGCTGCCCCCGTACCGCCCCCTTCTCCCTCGCACGGCTCCTACCACTGGACCTTTGACCGTCTCGTCGCTGCGTCCCTGATCCCCCTTACCGTCGCTCCTTTCGCCGCCGGCTCACTCAACCCCACCATGGATGCCGTCCTGTGCGCCACCCTCCTCATCCACTCTCACACCGGCTTCCAGAACATCATCGTCGATTACGTTCCCCAATACAGAACACCCCGGGCCCGCAAGGCTGCCATCTGGGGCCTCAACGCCGCCACCGTCGTTGTCGGCCTTGCCCTCTACGAGTACGAGACCAGCGATGTCGGCATCACCGAGACCATCAAGAGACTGTGGAAGGCTTAAGCAGGAGGAGTAGAGATTGTGCTTTTGGGACCCGAGGCTTTGAGGAAAGAAGAGCGGGGGCTCGTTTTGTTTTATTTGTTCCCTGTATAGCAACCCCCTACGACTACGGCAACAACCAATATCCCAGTTTTTGGTTCTGCGAAACCACGTTTTCCATTTGTTGTCCTCCTTGGTAACGGGCGGTGTTAGTGTTGGCTTGTGATAAAAAAAGGGGGGTAAAAAGGGGGCATGGGCCTTTTTGGTGTCTTGCAAAATAGTTCGACGCTTACTCCAAGGTTGTAAAGCCAAAAACGTGTATAAGATGGCCAATTTTGATAGAACGAAATATTGAACTGTTTGAAAGGTTCAACAGCTTTTGATACCGGAGAGTGGCGTGTTGAACTTTTACCCAGTCACCTTCTCCGCAAAGTAATCGGCACAGCACAAGTAAGTCAACACGCATCATATTGTGAACTATGCCTCAAAAGAAGAATTGATAGGCCTATCAAATATCCTCAAGGCATATGAACTATCTTTAAAGGCCTAAAAGTTTCCTTCCAAGCCCCTTTTTCTCTTTAAATGGGTGTAAGTCCACAATAATGATACGTTTTACTTGCTTGCAATGCCTGTAATTTCGGGAGGAGCGTGTCAGTTTATAGTTTGTTCAGGAAGCAGCTACTTGGCCTATCTGTCAAAGTTTATCGCTGGCAAAGCCCGATCCGTAATAAACCCATCTTACCGTACCTACCGACAAACTCTCAACATCAATTTCTTCTCGACCAGCCGTTCGCGGCGGCACTATCTCTCGTGCTCTTGGCCGTGACATCAGCAGAGCTCGCCAGGAGGCACGCCAGAATATCACTTCGGGGAGGCGGGGCATCAATGTACCCAGGGAAGAAAAGAATGTTAGCGCTCTTCAGTGGATGTTTACTCCGCCAGAGCCAAAAGATGAGAAGAAGAATTAGTGAGACGTCTTAATTGGATTACTACAGTCTATTCGGCCAATGAACATATACTCATTCAAGGTGATCGGTCCTCTCACTCTTCGTCTGAACTGTTTGCGTCTATCATGAGGGAAACCAACAAGCTCTCATTCGACCAAAACCCCCAGCAAGACATTGATCAACTCGTCTGGGGCCTATTGACGAGGCCTGATCATTATCTTCTAACGCGCTTCGACTATCTTTGAACACATTATAATATATATTGAATGCATTTTCATCATGTCCACATGCTTTCCAACCATCTTTTAACACATGTATACTATCATTGAACGCCTTTTCGCCATGGTTACAGGCCTTCAACTCACTGGATTTGGTGTTCAATAATTGTTCCTAGGCGTGTCAAACTATCTATCGAGACGTATTGCCTATTTTGGCATGCTTTTCTATCTTCAACTAGGATTTTTGTGTCACGTTGAAGTCTCCATCATTTTTTTGCCCATGATGCAACGCTGATAATGTGATGATGGTGGTTAGATTTACATATGCAGCTAAGCCCAGTTGAAGAACCAACGAGCTCTCTCATTCGACCAGCTTCCCGCCCGGATGTTCAAGCTTCCATCTGCAAAATAATTGTGGCGCACACCGGAAGCTGACACTCCCGGGAAGCGATGCAAGTTGTATCCCAACGGCACGGTCTTTCCGCAGCCAACCGGGAACCAGGTTCAGCTTCTCCGTCGTGGGTTTACCCTTGTGTAACCCTACGGGTGCCGCATCGACCCATGTTCTCGGCAACTAGGTATCGTCATGGGATGAACTGTTTTTGTGTGGGGGGCTTTGTTGGTGAACAAAACAGTTTGGGGTGTTATCACTGGTGTATTGGAGAGTTTGTGTCGGAAGTCGGTAATACGTGACGCTGATACCACGTTTTGGCGATCTCCCGCCCCCTCTCTGATCAAGGGTCGCTTGGGGGTTGGGGGATTAATTATCTTTCTGGAATGGGTAAGGAGGATGCCGGCATCTTCTATGATCCGAAGGCAAGCAGGTGGATAGGTCACCAACAGGGCGTGGGCCTTTTTTCCTGTTACATGACCCAGAAGAGGGATCCATGGGACTCCTCGGTTGTTCTCGTTCTCGTGGCACTCATTGAGGCTCCCTCTTCTCTTACTTTCGCCATCCTTCCTTGTTAAGTGTGTATTATGAAGTCTGTTGGCCACCCGGTCACCAAGGGTGAAGCAGCACCAAGCTCAACCCGCCGGGCATTGTAGCCCCTTTTCATTTTAACAGGCGCTAGCAACCTCATCAGCCTCACTCGTCGGTTGCTCTTCACCTTTCAACCTGTTCAAACCACCAATGGCCATCTGCGGGAGCGGCCGCTTGGTTTCCTCCCGGCCAGTATGCCACGCAGGTCCGAAGTCAATGGATCCCCTTCAAGGCAGCAAAGGCTAGAATAGGAGCGTTTGTTGGGACCCTGGAGTATGAGGATGGTTTGTTGGTGGCGTGGGGTTACGTTGTTGAACATGGTATGCTGAAGCTCTTTTTGTATAATATGTGTGTTTCCTTGCTCCGGTAACTATTCATCTTCTTTTTGCTTATCATTTTCCCTGCTTCATTCTTCTGTGATCCCTTCATTTTTTGCTCTGCATGTTTCCATTTTCTCTTGATCTCTGCCAAAGTTTCTACTGTCCGTCATGAGTCGGATTGTTCATGAAGAAACTCGACTCTCCTGACAGAGCTTTGTTTCCCGCCGTCGTCATGCCATGAAGGAATCTCCGTCCCCAAATCTGGGCACAATGTCGGACGTATCATCCACGATGAGGCGATATTTCATTGTGACAACCCATCTCACCAATTTAAAAAGCGAGGGGAAGTAGCACCTCACATGATCGGTCTTTCCTTATTCACCGAGACAGGTCTAAATGCTGTGGCTGATTGAGACAATTTGAAGACGCCGCTGATAAAAAGCTAGGAAACTCTAATTCACATCCCCAAACACAAGGAAAGTACCATGCAAAGCAGAAACCCAACCCTTTCAACAACAAAAACCAGTCGACAGTATCCAACTTGGCAGCTTTCCAACCTGCCCGAATACCAAAAACGAAAAGAAACGAAATGACTTGTCAACAAATGAGCGAAAGAAAAGTATCGAAAACTGCCAACCCAGACGCCTGCGTTCGATCTCACGAAAGAGAGAGGAGCGCTTTATGCAAGCCGTCCACAACATGACCAAAGAACTCTGTCAGCTCTCCCCGTTGCACACAATCCGAAAACCACACCAAATCTCCAAAAAAAACGGGTATCTTGTTCCTAGCCCACGACGCCAAAAATGCGAAAAGAAAATCATCCGACATAGGTGCCCAGCCGGACACCAAGCTGCTGGTCGAGCAAATAAACATAACGTTCTGGAGCAAACATATCAGTGACAAGTCCACGCCATCTACACTCGGAAAGGCTTACCAGCAATCTTCCACCTTCCAGCGCAAATGTGCAGCATGTTCTTCAAATCGATAACCTTCTGAAGCCAGTCCGCCGCCATTTGGAGCTCCGTTTCACCATGAGAAATGAGCAAAAGCGATGCATAGTACGCCGCAAAAGCCCAGAAAGGAGCCACCCTCCCCCGTGCCAATCGCTCTTGGAAACTCGGCAAGTTCGCCGCCTCATTGTGGAGGTACGCGATAGCCTTCCTGATATTCTCAGCAGGGCTGGAAAAGCGCGGATCGGTCCCCGCCGATCCAGCAAGAAGGCCAGATTGGTTGAGTTTCAGCATGGCTCTAAAAGTCAGTCAGGTTTGGCCAGATGACGCTCGGTGAAAGGAAACCCGAATACTTACATCAAGTTGGTGCTCATCGCCCCGCTCCGGTCGCCAGTACTCCACGGAGTCTGGAAGACGTCGAGAGTGTGCTGCCAGACAGCATCCGAGAGTTCCTCGTGGCGTTCCGACAACATCAGTGGGCTATCCAGCGGGCTAAGAGCGGTGTTCAGATTGAACGCAGATGTTGCCTCGGGGAAAACCATGCCGTCGATATGGTGAGAGTTGCCGTCACAATATGCTGCACCAACACTCTGGATTTGAAGCTGCGATGGCGTCGGCGCAAATTGGCCGAAAGTTTCGGGCTGGGGTATCTGGAATCCGAGCCCGAGGGTGGGAGCATGCAAGGGGAACTTGGACTCCTGATATGCAGCATGAAGATGGTTGTCGATATACACCATTGCCCACCACAGGATCGAATGGAGCTTGAGGATCTTTGGTATAGTTGCCATGTTGTTTGGGCCCCAGTACGACTTATCCTGCCAACCGAGAGCGCGGCTCATCTGGAAACATCGCCCAACAGACAGATATGCTTGCTGTGGTAGAGCCTGAGTGTACTCGTACATGGCGACTAGGAGTTCGGCCTGCAAAAAGGAGGTGGACATGGGGCGGCTACTTTGGCTCTGGACCAAACTCAAGAGCGTTTTGGCCGACTGATAAACGGTATCGCCCATCGGTGTCGGGCCCGGGCTCGAAATCGTTGGACGGGAGATCAGCGACATGCAAAGTATCAAAACACATGTTTCCGCTGATGGACTGGTCCAGAAATCCTCCAGTAACCTCTCGAAATTTGAACGATCGATAATGCTGAACCAGCTGGCGTTGGGGCCCTCGAAAAACGCCAAAACCGTCTGTTCAACACCCTGGCGACTATCGAGAATGTCGATAACACATCGGAGGGCGTACAAGTTGATATTATCTGCCGACCGAATGCTGGCAACCAAAGAAGGACGCAGACTCCCACCCCAGGCTAATGGTGATTGTCGATGAAGCTGGACCGGATTCCCAAGCGGCGAAGACACTCCTCCATACAGATACCCAGCCGTCACAGGATTTCCAGCAACAATGTCGTCCTCATGCTGGCAGAGTTGATATGATCTGCCCGGTTCAGAAAGAGGCCCCTGTCAGCAACATTGATATTCGGGAAGTGGGGGCCGAAAACTTACTCGACACAACGACTGCACGACGGCAACGCTTTGTCACACTTTTTCTTCTTCCTCTTGCAGTTGAGACAGACTCTCGATGCTTTCTGGACATCCGGTTGAGGGGACGTCGCCACAGGTGACGATGCCTTCGACATATTTGGGGGTTGTGACGTATCAGTCAAGCGGCGCCGAAGTTATAATAGGGTACGGGATACCGACGGATATGACCTGTGTGGCCATTTTCGACAGACGGCCCCATCGCGAAGTTATTAATACAAAGCAGACAATTGAGGCAGCCTCGAAGAGATGGAAGCATCCGCGATGGATCCGGCAGTGGTGCATCATGGATGGAGGAATGGTTGCCAGCCCTGCACGACTGCCCTACAAGGCCCGGTTCGAAACGCAGCAAGTTACCCAGAGCCACAAACGGTTCTCAGGGCTTCCGGACGGCAACCCGTTGGCTTGGGACTGATGTGTTACTATCATTGGCTTGTTGGTACTACCTTCCTGTCAGCCCACCAATGGGGAGGTGGCCTTGTCCCAACCCTTGCTCCTATAACGAGGCTCAGCCACTCGCCTACTCGGGAGCCGACTACCGCGACCCTCTTCCACATCACCACATCTGCCAACAGGAAACATGGACAAAATCGACAAAATCGACAAAATCGGAAATAAGTGGCTTTTTAAGCGCCATAGACGCGAGAGAATAACCTCCGATTGGCCGGAAAGCTGCTATCTGGATGAGAAATACCGAGAAGCAGATCTCGATATCGAACGTGGCACCCTTGACGACAACTCACCCACCACACCTTCAGTACACCAGCCCCCTTGACAGCGATGAGATGTTTGCTCACCGCGAGTGTATGGTGATGCCCAAAGCTTTCCGTGATATCCGTTAGGCTTTCTGAACAGTGAGATGGGGGGTGGAAGGGCATGCCATCATCATCACTCTCGAGCCAAGCCACTCGTGGATGTTGGCAACGTACTCCCAGGGAGCAGTGACACGGAATTCGTCGAGCTCTGCAGATCACATCGATCATACCGAGTGGTAGGGGCTTTGATGAGGATCAAGAGGCCCGATCTCCAACCTAGTGTCCGCATGGAGCTGCTTTCCACGCCAGGCCAACAGACCCGTTCCACCAATGGTGAAGCCGGATTGGACCGCTCTCTAGGTCCGAAGCGTTTATGACTGTGTCCATGGTTGCATCATTGTTTTCAAAAGCCATAGTTTTGCCAAAACACCGATACACTCAAGTGAGCCAGCCAACCCCGACAGCATTGACACCAGCCATCATGAATTGCTCGCCTCCATATCGTGCATATGAACAGAGCAACCCGGGAACCTTGCGCATCAGGCTGACACAGGGCAGAAAACTAGAATCCAGGTAAGCTTTTTTTGTTCCATGTTTCGTTTCTTGCTCTAGTTTGATAGCCCCACCTTGAATGATCTCGCCGTCAAAGATCGAGGATCACGAGCTGATTGATCAGCCCTACGGTACTGTCAAAGTAGTGGCTTATGCGGCGTGGGTCCTCGGAAGCTAGCGTCGCCGCTGCAGGTGCTGCAGCGACGTGCACAGCCACAGCGCCCCACGGGAAACATTGTTTCCGGGCGCTAGGCGCACGAGCCATTTCGTCGGGGAAGGATAGACAGGGGTCTGGGAGTTATCAGATCTACACTGAAACGCGTGTGTCGTCATGTTCAATGTTGTTGGTTTAGTTGTGATCATTCAATCCTGTCTTTTTATGATTAGGGAGTTCAGGCTTTAAAAGCAAACAAAACAAGAAATCATTTCATTCAATCGCTGTCACTGCCACGCTCAATTTTGCTGTCCCTTATCTCCAAGAAACCCTCAAACCGTGCGTCACAAGCTCCAAACATCAACCTCCTCTCCGCCAGTCCTCTGCTCCCCCTCGCTCCCCCCCGGCGTCGGCGGCGGCAGGTTATCCACCTTGGTACAAACCCAGCAGCTGGCATACATATTCACCCGGTCAATACACTCTCCCACCCCCCTATTCCCCACCCTCTCGCCCACAAACCCCCTCTTTTCAAACTCCTTGATATACCACGGCCTCAAAGCCGAGCTCCTCACCAGGACCCTCCCACCCGTCTTCAAGGCCCTGTTAACCTTTTCAATCTGCCTCCCCGCCGCGTCTGTGTCCGGGTCGAACCAATCCATGCTATCCATCAACACCGCTACCGTCACCGTCCCAGGCGCCATTCTCGCAATCACCTCGTCAATCTCATCAGTGTGTATCCTTAACCCCTCAAACGCCCCAGGCTGGGAAAGTTTCTTGTGCGCAGCGCGGGAGAGATAATCAGGATGACACTTCTTTGTGAACCCCCCCGTCATGCAGACGAGGTAGTAAGGGTTATCAACCGCAATGTGCGTCTTTTCAACTACAGGGTCAAGCGTGTTGACCATGTAATGCCATATCGCGTGCGCCCTCGTGCTCTTGGCCAGTCCAACCTTCACGGCGCGGCTGCTGCCGTGATCGGCCTCGATCATGGCGAGCTGGTTCTTTGGCACGCCGAGGGCTTTCCAGAGGAAGGCTTCCGTGCTGACGAGGAGGTTGCTCACCAGGGGACTGAGCAGTGCAGGCCGGATTTTGCTGTGCCAGATCTCGCGTTGTTCGATGAGGGTTTTGCTGTTTAGGAGGGAGGTGACGGCTGAACGGCAGCGAAAGAGACGGGAGGTGTATCTAAATGCGCGGATGGCGTGGCGGGAGCCGCCGGTGTCGTATAACCCCCTGGACGTGGGGTTGGTGAAAATAAAAGAGTTGTCGAGCCAGTACTGGAACGCCCGGCTGGAGAGGTGGGGGGACAATCTTGTGATGAGAAGCGCGCGGAAATTTTCGTGTTTGCCCTCGCCGAAAATCTTCCAGAAGTCGGCATGAGACAAAGCGGTGAAGGAGGCTGCTTTTAGCTCGAGGAGGTGGTTCTGGCTGGGGTTCAGGTCGATGGCGTGGATGCGGGCCGGGGACTGCAACGCGTACGAGAGGATGTTGTCGCCCGCGCTGGTGATGGCGAGCACGACGTCGTCGCAGCCGAGCTTGAGGATCTCGCGGTCGACGCGGGAGTCTTCCCAGGTGAAGGCGTAGATGTACTCGTTGTTGAACTGGGTGTGTTTTGGGAGCTGGTCGTCGTAGTAGATGCGCCAGTGGTGGTTTTGGTAAAAGAAGGAGGGCAAGGGGAGGTTGGCGGAGAGGTTTTGGATGGCGGCGTCGAAGGCTTTGGAGCGGATTTCGGGGGCTGTGCGCTCTATCGCGCGGGTGAGTTTGGCGGTGATGACGTTTTGCTGCTTTTTGCTGCTGTGGGAGTCGGATGGGAGCAGGTAAGGGGACTCGGTGGCTAGGGCGTCGATTCGCTGGATGATCTCCTCGGGGAGGCTGGATGAGGAGAAGGGCTTCTTGTGACAGCCTAGCCAGACGTAATAGGGGATGGACCCGAGAGCGGTGTTGCGCAAGTTGGCCGTGAGAACGGTGCCGAATTTGTACTCGAGGTAGTCTCGGCGGGCGGGCTCGAGAGCAACACGGTCGAGATCGAACCAGGCCCTCCAAAAGGTTCGTGAGAGGTAGTTGACGTGACGGCCGATCATACCACCCGTCCAGTTGCGGTAAGTAAAGTCAGCTTTGGACTGAACGTAAAAGTCGACAACCCCGAGAAGTCCATCCGGAGAAAGAAGGGATGTCAATGAGTCAATGACGGAGTAATAGTCAGGCTGTTGTTGTTCATGTCAGTATCCCCTGTGATGCTTTCCGAGATTGACTTGGACACCCACAATCATGGACAAGCTGTAAGACATGGTGATCAAGTCAGCACCGCCATGCTCGGGACGCTTCTGATCAAAGTAGCTCTTGGGAGTTGAGGACCCTGGCGATCCTGGACCGGAGAGACCATTTTCATAGTCTTCCAGCCGGAATTTGCGAGCGTCTTGGCATATGATTTTGACGTTGTCCCAACCGAGGCGCGAGAATCTCTTCTCTGCTACTGCGCAGAGCGACGGTGAGAGGTCGACAAGATAGACAGTGCTGAAGAATTCAGGGACGTTGACAAACTGCGACATGGCCTCGATATTCCAGCCTGTGCCACCGCCAACCTGGGAGGACGTTAGATGGTTTCAAGCGGCGGAGAGGACGGAGTCTCTCGTACATCGACCCAGATACGTCTGCTTCCCGCCTTTCGGCTTTCACTTTTGGCCTTGTGAAGGAGCTGAGCAGCCGCAAGGGCCAGCATGTCCTCACGGCCTCTGAGGAGTAGCTTTCTGGTCACATCGTACTGTGGAAGCATATTGGTCAGTGGGACATACTAGGTACATTTGAAAGCCTATCATCTTGGGGGGCCGTACCGCTGAAGCCTGGCCTGCGTAGAAGGACTCGAGAGCGCCTTGCTGGTTGGCTTTGTCACTACCAGAATGCGGCTTGAAGAAGCAGCCATAACAGAAAAGGAGAAGCGCGCTGATGAGGCCCGGCTCATCAGCATCCTGACGCTTCTGATCCGACTTCTGTGAAGCCCTCTTGTGGGAAAGCTTGATAAGACCGGCGAAGAAAAGTAGGCCGCCGGTGATGCCGGTAAAGAATGCATGAAGGTTGAAGCCAACGAGGGGCAAAATGTTACCACCAAGAGAAGCCATGGTATTCTCTCATTATGGATGATGGAGAAGTAATGGTTGAACACAAGGATATGCTAGGTACTGCTGAGAAAAAACAGAAGAACCCGGGGAAGAAGCAAGTGAGCAACTGGGGGGGGAAGGGGGGGTGTATAAAACTGTGCAACCTTTCCTTCTCCGTTGTCCATGGGTGAGAGTGAAAGGCTTGTGACCCCCCACAACGCATTGCGGATGGTGTAGCCGTTACCAATCGCTCTGCCACGAGGGTGTTCATTCGTCAGTCTGCTATAGTAGGGGACCTCGAAGGTACACCCTGAGAGTTGAAGCAGGATGGTGATGAGATCATCGAGACTGCAACTCTTGAGCCGCTGGCAACAGAGCCACTCATGTGCCAGCTTTTGACATGGTGCCCAGTTTGCTGCTCCATATGGGATCGTCAGCGTTGGCTGCCATGCAGACAGGCGGGGTTCTATGGCAAAAGAGTCACTTGGCATCGTTGGCCCCGTGTTTTGAGGCATATCATATTGATAACCATGATACCATGAAAATGCAGCATCTGTTGAAGCTGTTGTAGAACGTGCGAGGTGATGGGGGAGATGCAGGGTCCCCTCCTTGGCAAGCTGGTGGGGTTACTCCAGCACACCAATCGGGAAAATGCTTGCGGCCACGGGAAGAGCTCAATGGCGAATAAAGGAGCAGTGCTCGTGAATGAAGCTTTTCTGCATCTGGGGATGTGCTTCCCATGAGAAATCTTGTTGAAGCCGGCCGGCAAGGCTATCCTACCGTGGTTTCCCCTCTTTCAAGTGTGTACCTAGGCTGTACATTGTTGGGCTCACTGACAAGCTGTACATGAAGCTGACGGAGTTGTTTGCGTGACACATGAATCCACGTAACAATAGATCTGGAACCTGAATAGTAACGAAGTGTACTCCGTCGTAGCATATGGAATGAGCGTGAAGAGGGCTCGAAATATGATCTTATGAGCTTGCTGAGTCATCATCAGCGCACGGACTCTCACATCAGATGGCGGGACGAGTTGAGACAGACAGGGATGCAATGCGCCTCGTTGGCGCCCGCGATCATTGGATGTGACGTGCAGCTCATTGAGCCTCCAGCAACGTCAAAGTCTCACAGCTTCGGAAAGTTCACCAAACACCACCAGCCCGTCGCGCATCTCGGCGCGTGTCTGATCTGAATGCAACAGATTCCGCGAGACCTTTCAGCACGCGATCGGTGATACGCGACACGAGGTACGGCGTGTAGATACCTTGCCAGGCAAGACACAGCACAGTGCTTCCATAGTGCCCTGCTCAAAGATGGCTCCATCGAGCCAGAAGGGTCCGGGGAAGAAGGCGGGCGCGGGGGCAATCCGCTCCCAGTCACAACAGCAGCAGCAGCGAAGTCGCAACACCACCCCCAGTGCCGCACCGCCCTCGGCCAGTCTGCCACCCATCGACAATGTCGAAACAGACCTGCTGGAACTCCGCTTCGAAGTCTTCCGGAACCTGACCTTTGAGGACATGGTTGATCCCTCGACCTCCAACACCACCATACCCGATTCCAAGAGCCTTGATGGCCTCGTCTCCCGACTGCAGAAGCTGAGCGACGTCATTGACAAGCGCGGCCTGAATTGCGACAAGGGCATGAGACTACTCGCCCAGAGCCGCCGCACCAGGCTCGATGAGCTGGCTGTCGAGCGGGGGAGGGAAGAGGAGCGGAGACAGAAGGAAGCCGATGAGGAGGAGCGCGAACGCAAGGCAGCCAACAAAAAGAAGCGGAAAGCGACCGACAGTCTGGCGCCCGGAGGGAGCAACATAGGTCAGTCATGGTCCAATTGTCACATTCAGGAAGCTTCGTTTGCGTCCAGCTTTCTTCCCAATTGGCTTTCAGCCCTCTTCTTAGCACTGCGGGCGTATTCCTCCGAATTTTCATCATCCAACAACACCAAGCGACCCAAAAGCGATGTACAAATGTCTTTGTGAACCAACATTGACCAGTCATTTTAGAGCGGTCATCCCCTTTGCGCGAGTCGACAAAACCCCGAAAACTATCTCGCGATAACGATTCCGCCAGCTCGTCGCTGTCGCCAGTCGCGCCAAGCAACATGGACGCCGATGACAAGACCAAGACAGAGGAGAACGAGGACGAGTCGGACTCTGACGATGGTCGCCCACCACCTCCCGCTCGGCCACAGGCCAATACGTTTGGCGATGATCCTTCAACCTTCCCCGACCCAACCGTGTACGAGATTCTTCCCGTCCAACCTGGCATGACCGAGGGCGAAATAAAGGAAATATACTCGGTAGCCGGCTACCCTAAAAGCGACCTTGCTGATCTCATCGCTGGTGACCCTCCAGACAAGGATTTCAGCAATGCAAAGCCTAGCAATCAGATCAACTTTAGCACTTTTAGCACCTTTATCGACCCCTACTTCCGGCCGTTCACCGAGGAGGATCTCGCGTTTTTGAGAGAAAGAGGGGATCGCGTGACTCCGTTTGTCATGCCGAAACGTGGCAAGAAGCACTACACAGAGATCTGGGCCGAAGAGGATGGAGCGATGGCCATCGACTCCGTCCCCCCAGGCGGCCGGGAGAAACTTCCTCCTAACCAACCCCGCGGGAGTATCGAGAACATGGACGACGACGTTGCCGAAACAGACAAGCTCTCCGTCGGCCCACTCCTCTCCCGTCTTCTTTCAGCGATGCGCCCCGAGCACCGCGCTCCGCCAGCAGAGATTGCCAACGGCGTCAACGGCGACGGAGACACCATCATGAACGGCACCGCCAGCTTCGACTTTAGTTTTGACACCAACCCCCCTACCAGCAGCCAACAACCCAACGGCACCAACGGTGTAAACGGCCATGTCAACGGCGTTAACGGCACCACCCCCGAATCATCCAACAACAACAACAACAACAACAACAACAACACCAACAACAACAACAACAACAACAACAACAACAACAACACCAACAGCCAACTCCCTCCGGCTACTTACATGCCCGAATCAAATTCGGAAGCCTGGAAAAAGGCCAGCCACCCAAAACTAGACTACACCCAAGTCGACGAGCGCATCAAGCAGGAACTCCGTCACATCGGGTTCCTCCCCTTACCACCCAACCAATCCGACTCGTCCAACGCGGCAGGCAACGGCTCCCAACCAGGACAGCCGGACCCGACAACAGCCGAGTACGACGGCCACTACGACGACGAAGTCGCCGCCCGCCTCCGCCTCCTCCAATCCCGCCTTCGCGAGCAAGTCCTCGTCAACGGCGCCCGAAAAGCCAGACTGACAGAGCTGGTCAAGGAGCGGATGGCCTTTCAGGAGTATACCACCATTTTGGAGGATTTGGATTCCCAAGTCCAGGCGGCATACCTCAAGAGGACGAGGACGATGAAGAAGCCCAAAAAGGCGAGGCCGGGGCAGTCCGGATCGGCGGCTAGTGCGGCTGCTGCTGCGAGCGCGGCTGCTACGGCGACTGCCCGCCCGGGGATAGGGGATCTGACAAAGACGCTGATGGAGAGGAGGAGGAGGTGGATTGAGAATATTGGGACTGTGTTTGAGGATGAGGCGCTGACAAAGGTGCCGAGGGTGAGCGAGGAGGGGAGCACGATTTTCAAGGCGGGGGAGATGGGGGAGTTGTTGAGAAGGGAGAAGGAGGCTTGGGATGAGGAGGTGGAGGAGGAGTAGTTTTCCTTGTTTTTGGGCGTTAAGGCGAAAGAGAAAGACTACATACAAAGCAATGGATATTTGTCAGCGTTGGGATTTTTCGAATTTTTTTTTTTGATTTTTTTTTTACAGCGTGGTCTATCACTCGGCTTGTCATCAGGGGGCATCTAATTGGGTTGGGGCAGGTAGGTATTTTGTTCTGTTTGTGCAAAATGGTTGTTTCCACAAAAATGTAGCAATTGAATCGTTTCTGGCTTGTGAACTAGTCCCGTGACCCTTTTTTGATACTATCTAACAAAACACGACGCTACCTCCCCAAAACGCCAATCATCTTCTATGCTGAATAACTAAATAACAACCAATATGATTCAAACAGAAAAGAAAACACAAATGACGGGGTATCATCCATCGCTAAAAGTTCGCCTCCAAACAAGAGTCAAGACACCCGAAACAATCATGAAAACACGAGAGCAACTACCTAGTCAAAACCGGGAAATATCTTGGTGCGCATTCGTCGCCCTGGAAAATCATCAGTTTGACATCCTGCCTGCCTTGCTGGTTGGTGTCCGCAAAGTTTGACTTACACCTTGACGAGCCAGCCTCGCCATCATCAAGCTCGCTGCCGGCTAGCTCTCTCATTCTCTTACGCGCCAACGCAGTTGGTTTGGGTAATGCTGGCGGCGGTATCGGCTGCAGTGGTGTTGGCTGTAACGGTCCCGCCGATGATTGAGCTGTCTCATCTGACGGTTGCGATGACACTTGTGGTGGAGGACGGTTGGGCTGTGATATTGATATTGTGGGTTGGCCTTCAACAGGTTTACTCCGCACCTGAAGTTCTGTCGAAGTCGACGATGTAGGACTTCCCCCATGAAAGATCTTGTTTCGAAAGGTTGCCGTCCAGCCTCCTGACCGGCCGCCGTCGGAGTTGTCGGCATCGTGATCGTCAACTTGCCCCCGTATCTTTCGAATTGCCCGCTCTCGTTTCACCATGTGGTTGGTGATCTTGGGGCAGAAGCCGGGAGGTAGCATGCTAGCTTTGCACAAGGGGCAAAGTGAGCTGTTCTCGTTAAGAAACTCATCGATGCACCCCGGGTGAAATATGTGGCCGCATGGTAGTTCTCTGATGATCGTGACTCGATTTTGGTATGGCTCCAGGCAAATCTCACAGTAGGGTTGATAATTTGTTGTGACCGTTGCGAACGGCCCACTCGGACTCTTTTCCGAAATGGTTACAGAACGAGTTGTTCGGGAACCCCTTCGTTCTGAGTGACCATGACTGTCCCGCCTGCTCCGCGATCGTGGGGACTTGGCCGACCGTGGAGACGTAGGTGGCGGGCTGGCATCTGGTGGCTCATAGTGGTAGGTGAAAAGGGGGAAGCTTTGAATGTGCTCCAGCGGCACTGTGAGTCTTTTGATGCCCGTGACTTCCAGGTTGACTTCGCCCGCAATGACTCTCTGTCGCAGGGAGTAACGCCGACGGGCCTGAACAAGGTGCATCAGGAGCGACGCCGAAACAATGACGGCGAGAAGCACGCCGACGACAATGAGGAAGTACAGCCAGGTAGCGAAGGAACTGGGGGGCGTGCTGATAACAAGCTCGGTCCATATGCGAGCATAGTCCTCTTCTTCGGCCTGGAAGCGTGTAGAAATGTTATATCCAAACGGCACTTCGGTCAGGTTGCCAGAGTAGAGACTGAGGTGTTGCATCATGACTTGGCCGGCCATACTCGAGACAGCATATACAGGGTAGCCACTCTGAGTCCTCCATTCAAACTCCTCCGCAATGTTCCACATCTCAGACTCAGCAGAGGGCGGGGCCTCGGTTGAGTTGCCAGGGAGATAGAACAGAAACCCTCGAACCGGTGCTGTACGGGCAGAGGCCAAATAGGCCCGTGAGCATCGAGCATTGATCCACGGCGCAATGGCAATAAGATAGTAGTTTGTGGGAGGAAGGCTGGATTGTCGCACGACTGATGGGGGAATGTGCAGCGCTGTTTCTTCTACGCATTCATGGCCGTAGGGGAGATCCGGGACATAAAGGAGACCTTGGATGATGCCATTTGTGGTGCCGGCGAACCTGCTGGAGAGCACCGTGGTGTTGCCTGTATATCGTGAAGAGTATGCCATATGGCCCTGAGCAAATGTTAGTCTCGAGACTCTAGGTAGGCAGGCAGCAAGATTGTTGATTTCGTGAGACTTACAGACAGGGCCGTGACGTTCCGAATAACGGTGGACGACACGGTGCCGACACCGCCCCATGATGGGTTGCTGAACAAAAGGCTATCACCACCATGAATTAGTGGACAGCCTCGGGGTAATAACTCTTGGTGGTGATACAAGATCTGATAGGTGAAGGGGACGGTTGAGGAGACACAAGCCGCACCACGGCAGGGTGACGATAGCGGCTGGTTGGTAGAGGATGGTGGAAATTCACGTCGTCAAGCAAGCAAGCAGACGAGGGGACTCCTTGGACGCGGCAGGGAAGAGGCATGAAAAAGGCAGACGTACACAACATTGCGGATCTCATCGACAGCTGTGAGACGTCAGTTTGACTGGGTCTTGACTATCTACCCCAGGCTTGGCGCAAAAAGCTTGGCTAGCCAAGATGAGATAACCTTTGAGGCTGGAACCCATCGCCAAGCAGGTCGGAAGACGGGATTGGGGGCTTCTGATTCGATTTGACTTACACATGGACATTGTCGAACATGGCGAAGGGGGCGTCTCAGACCCCCCGAGGCGATGAATAAGGCATCCGCCGAGGGTGAGGCAGCGGCGCAACTGGGGAGTGAGATTGGGGGACTGGAGGAGGTCTTAGGATGGGATCGCCTGGGATGAGGTGGATGGGATTGCACGGTGCAAAGAGAACAGAGAGAGAGGGCGCTCCCGAGCCAAGAAATGCAGACGGGAGGGTGCGGGTTTTCAGGTGCCAAGGGCCTTGGCGGGAGAGCCTTTCTGTGCGTTGGGTGGCCATGCTCAGAAGAGTTAGCGCCGTTGCCTCGATGCAGGGTATCGAAGGGGCTTCACAGGGGTCCATTGGCTGGTGCCCTGGGAGGATGGATGGATGGATAATGGAGGGGGGCAGGCAACGTCGGACGGTTGTGGACGTCCAAGGTCGGTCCCCACTGATCAAATCATGAAATCCGTCAAATCACTGATGGACGACACATCAGACACATCAGCTATGGGATACAGTCACAGAGCACAGAAGGTCACAGCGGTACACAGACCAAACTCGTACGTCAGTCACCCTGAGGTCCCGGATGGCCGGGATGACAGCTGGCTTGTCCCTTGTGTCTGCTTTTCAACGGTGTCAAAGTTCCCGGCCACGGATAGAGCATACGAGAAAGGGTGAAACGGCGAGGCGGAAATAAAGTTTGCAACAATGGATCCGTTGGGTGCGATGCAATCAATCAATATCCAGGATTCCAGTTCCCGGCACTCGGGGGGTTTCGCGGTACGGAGTACGATGGATGGCCTTCTGATTTGGGGGAATTTTACCGAGCTTTGGCACGACTCCTCCAATCCCGACCAGCGTCATCATGGACGGAGTATTAGTCACAGCTGCTTCCACGTTCTGACTTGACGCCCGGCACTAGCAGTTTATTTTTTTCGTGACTAGCGCCTATACGCAGGGCACTTTGATAAGATCTTCGCTGGCTGCGATGGGAGCATAGGGCGAGGTGAGAGGCCCACCAAGAGAAAGCTTCAAGATGACAACAACTATGTACAGCCAATATGAACAGCTGCTTAGAAGCTGACACTGTCATGATATTTCCATGATTTTCATTGGAGGCCTCTTGCCGTTTTATTCATCGGGATGGAGCCCGTGGAAGAAACACTATGTCGTTGTTGGGTCAGGTTAATTGCGGGGTCGCTCCCTAGCTCAAAGACGCCGGCTGGCAGTACAATAACACTTACATCACCTCTACCACACTTTTGGCTTTCATATCAACCTATCAGATGCCCGCCTTGTATGTAAAAATGCAACACCCAATGCCGAGAAAACCGTTCTGTCGTTATCACCGAGCCCCTAACGGCCAAGGAATTCTTTGCTCCAGTTTAAGCCGCGACAGAGTGACCATTGAGAGTTCAACACAACACGCAAGGCTGCTTGGCGTTGGCACAGACGGAGACCCAAGTCCCAATCCACACAGCCCCCTAATCTATGAACCCCTCATCTTATCACGAGATCCATACTGAAAACTTTATCAAAATTCAAACTCTGGCTTCTTTAACTCTATTGTTTCGACTCGCAAAGTGGTAGACAAGTTCTAGGGCGACTTGAAAACAAAACACCACCATCATGGCGCCCCTCGCCAGCGAGCCTCGCCAGGTTCTGCACATCCTCAACCACGCCAAACGCAGAGCTTTTTATGGCCTCCTCATCGAGATCACAGCCTACATGCGCTCCCAGCTCGAGCTCAAGGACCTTCCCGCATTGCATGTTCATGACAGGCCGTCTCCTCTGCGCATTGACCCCAACGCCCGAGGGAGCAGCATCATCGACGAGGAGCCGACACTAATCCAAGTGGATAACCGCAACTTTGTCACCCAACCCAACCAAGAACTCGCCCGGATCACCGCCGCCGCGCTTGAGCATTTTGACAAATGGAGAGCAGAGACATTGACCAAGCTTAAGGAGCTTCTCGCCGCCCAGGATGATGCCAAGACCATGGATGAGAGGCGGAAACGGACCGAGAGGATGAGGCAGAGGAAACCTGCGCCGGCAGCAGCGGAAGGGAGTTTGATTGACTTCGGTGGAGGGGGTTCTTCATCAGTGAGAGATGATGAGGCAGTTCGGAGGGAGAGAGTGACACGGCTTCAGCTGCATTGGCATCCTATTCCCACAAGGTTGACCACCATCTCATATGAGGACAGATTGGAAAGTCTGAGTTGCATACTGCTGGAGTTGCTATCCACGGGTCATTACACAGCTGAGTCGAGAGCTTTGGCTGTGTATCTCGCCTCGGCTCTTGAAATTCCGCTGGATGCCTTGAACGACGAGGAGATTGAGATTGCAAAGGCCATGGTGGAAGGGTCAGAGGAGGCTGCCAAACAGCAGAGGACGAGGACCATGTCCGCTGACGCTGAAGCCAGGAAGAGGCAGCAGCAAAACCAGGCTGGCAGGTTTCTGAAAGTTGGCTTGGCGTCTGTTGCCGGAGCTGCGCTTATAGGAGTTACTGGTGGACTTGCTGCGCCAGTCGTAGCTGGAGCCATCGGAGGTCTCATGGGTACTGTTGGGCTGGGTGGTGTTGCGTCTTTCTTGGGCATCTTCTGGATGAATGGAGCCCTCGTGGGCGCTTTATTTGGTGCTTTCGGAGCCCGCATGACGGTAAGTGTTGTAACTTCACTTTCTGAATGCCCGTGGCTGACGAAGCTAGGGTGAAATGGTGGACAAGTACGCCCGAGATGTCGAGGACTTCAAGTTTATTCCGCTGGCAGATGAATGGGGAACCCGAAATGCAGCAAACAACAAGGACGCCAGGCGCTTGAGAGTTACTATAGGCATTAATGGCTGGCTAACCACCAAGGACGACATCACGAAACCGTGGCGGCATCTCTCCGACGACGCCGAAGTATTTGCGCTTCGGTACGAGCTGGAGGCTCTTGAGGGGCTTGGCAAGTCTCTTGAGGAACTCGTCAACTCGTATGCCTGGAACACTGTCAAGATGGAAATCCTGAAGCGTACAGTCTTGGCAACTCTCTGGGGAGCTTTGTGGCCGGCCTATCTCCTTTCTATGGCTTCGACATTGGACAACCCGTTCTCTCTCGCCAAGAACCGGTCTGAAAAGGCTGGTGAAGTGCTGGCAGACGCCCTGATCAACAAAGTCCAGGGTGAACGCCCAGTCACCCTGATCGGATACTCGCTCGGCGCTCGAGTTATTTACTCGTGCCTACGCTCTCTTGCAAAGCGTCGAGCCTTTGGTCTTATCGACTCTGTCGTCTTCATTGGTGCCCCTGTTCCCTCGAATAGAGAACACTGGCAGATGATGCGCACCGTAGTGTCCGGTAGGATCTACAACGCCTACTCCGAAAACGACTACATTCTCGCATTCCTATACCGCACCACATCTGTTCAAATGGGCGTGGCGGGTCTTCAAGAGATCGAACACATCGAAGGTGTTGAAAACCTCAACCTCAGCGAGGAGGTTCAGGGGCACATGCGCTACGCAGGCCTGATCGAAAAGATACTCGCACGCTGCGATCTCCCCGTAGGCCAGGGCGTAGACAAGTCCATCGCCAAAGAAGCCAACGACACCATCACCATCGCCGACCTCAACAACCGACCAGACAACTCTGGCACCCTGATCGATTTGGAAGACCTCAAAATCTCCAGCCCTCCACAACAACCCCGGCGATCCAAACAAGACTCGCCACCCCCCTATTCCTACGCCCCTTCCCCCTCCACCCAAAACACCAACTTTGCCAAACTTCAATCCCAACAACCTTCCAGACCCAAGCAACAGCAAACCAGCACCACCATCCGAAGCTGCCCCATCTGCAACCGCAACATCTCCACCTTGTCAGAATCCCAAGCCACAACCCATGTCAACTCCTGCCTCGACGGCAACCAAGGAATCCCATCCCCATCCCCAACTGTCTTCCAACCAGGTCGCCACCCCCTGAGAAACAACCAACCCCAAAAACCAACCATGACCCGCAGCATGACCTCGCATCTCCAAACAGAAATGGACCCCTTCGGTCTCTTCTCCCCCTCCCCACCCCCAGGCCCGCCATCAAAACCCGCCCCTCACATTCCCGCCCCTCCTGACGCGTCCAGGTTCCCTAATCTGGTGAATCTGGATGATTCCAGGCCCCCGACGATCACCAGGGCGCAGACTGTTCCTGCGCAGCCGTCGACACTGGCAAGGTCGGATTCCCCGCCTAGGGTGATCCCCTTGGCTGCGGCGTCAACACCGGCGGTATATGAATCCTCGCATTATCAGGGGAGGAATTATGACACCGAGGAGGAGGTCGACACAGATGAGGAGTATGGAGGGGGGATCAAGATGGTGGATAATGATGATGATGAGTTGGAGTATGTTGATCCTAGGCCTATGGATTGAGTTCTCAAAAAGCGTAGTCTCGCACAAATGGGTCAATAAGTATGTGTTAGGAACATGGCACAAAAGACAGCATTAGTGAAAGTATAAGTAACAATAAAGGATACTCCCGGCCTTTTGATTATTACCAGGGTGTTTTGCCTATGAAAAGCAAGGTTTTGTACGCCGAGGCAAATGACACTAGAAACAACAGAAATCAGGTATCACCGCCAGATTCATACCAAAAATCCCAGTCCCCAAACCATCTACTCGCTCTCCATCTCCTCCTCGTCCTCGCCCTCTTCCTCCTCCTCATCCGCCTCCAATTCCTCCTCATCAACATCCATCTCATCCTCCTCCTCCTCCTCACCCCCCTCATCATCACTCCCCCCTCCCCCCTCCAGCGCCTCCCTCTCCTCCTCCCTCCTCTTCCCCTCCTCCGCCTTCCTAGCCTCCTCCACAACCCTCCTCCTCTCCTCCCTCAGCTTCCTCTGACCAACAACAAACGCCCCCACCGGCGTCCTCTCCACCTCCAAATCCTTCAAAAACCCCTCCACCTGCGCCCTATCCTTGGGCGCAAACTCCACCTTGGCCCTCCTCTCCTCAATAAACTTGGCGTTGGCCTCCAGCTTTTGCACAAGCAACACCAAGCTCCCGCCCAGCTTCCCATTCTTATTCCCCGTCGACCTCTTCCTCGCCTCCTTCAACCACCTCTTGAGCGAGATCACCACCGGCAGCGAAAACTCCGGAAACGCGATGCTCTTGGCCCAGAGGACAAAAAACTCCGAAAGCAGCTCCACCACTTGCTCCCCCACGCCGTCCTGATAGACCCTCGTGCGGAGGTACGACTTGGGGGCCTTGTACGCGACGGCAAAATCCAAAGGCTTGAGGGTGGACTGCTTGGGCGCCTTTTTCATCTCTGCCGACGAGAGGACCTCCAAGAGGCAAGAGGCGAGGGGGATATAAGTGTCCGTCGCTCTCGACAGGCGAAGAAGCGAGCGGATGAGCTGGAATCGCAGGGGAAAGTAGATCGCTGTTGGGATGAGGCGCAGCACACCCAGGGTAACCTGCACCAGGGGGTAGATGAGGAGCTTGAGCTGGGATTCCTTTCCGGCTTCGGCCTCCTTCAGGGGGCTGCAGTGCTCGGAAAGAACGCAAGACCAGAAATCCAGAGCGTGGACGAATTGCCAGTTGTAGACGTTGTGGACTTGCTTGTTGTTGATGATGCTGTTACGGAGGTGGATGGCGAGCTGGCGGATCGAGGTGAAGGCGGTGGTGTAGCCAAGAGACTGATCCAGACCCCAAAGCTCGGCGGCCGAGTTCTTCATTAGGTTGATGCCCTGGATTGTGTTGTGGTTGGTGTGCTTGCTGTTGTCGAACAACCCGCGGTAAGTTGCCTTGAGAACGGCTTCTCTGACACCCTTGTCAGAAACCACCGTGAGACGGCGGATCACTAGAAAGGCTGTTATCCTGGTGCTGTCGGAGCTGGCGGGTTGAGACCAGAAAGCGACAATAGTCTTGATAAGCACCTTGAGGAGCTTTCTGAAGGACAAGAGATAAGGAAGGAGTGGCTGAAGGGCGTTGAGTGTGAGCTTGACGGTAGCGTCGTCTGAGAGTGTGCCAAGGAGGCGGATGATGGAAGCAGCAAAGCTCTTGATGAGGTTGGACAGCGTCTTGAACTTCTTGGTCTCGGTCTGGACGTAGGCTCTGCCGGCGGCGGACTCCTTGACAGGGAGATGGTGGTTCAAGACTTCAGGAATGAGCTTGAGGGCCACCATCAAGATGTTGTGAAAGACCTCGGGGTTTTTGATGCTGTAGCGTTGTGGGTTCTCCTCATCCTCCTCGTTCAGGTGGGCAGCGCAGCGAAAGGCGATCACTGTCTGTTTAGCAGCCTTGAGCGACTTGGTCTCGTTGAGCGCCTTCTCCCACTTGGCAACCATGGCCTTGGTCAACTCATGGGCGGAATCGTCAACCTCCTCTTCTTCTTGTGCCTTCTTGCCCTTCTTTTGCTTCTTCTTCGGTTGCTCATCTTCCTCGTCGCTGCCGCTAAGCTCGTCAACCTCGTCGAGTGATGCGTTTTCGTCAAAGTCGAGAGCCTCCGGGTCGTTCTCCTTCAAGAACTTGTAGAATTCGGGATCCTTCTCGGCGAGAGCGGCCATGGCGTTCTTGGACATGCCAAGATCCTCCTCATCCTCCTCATCGCTGAAGCCAGCCTCGCTATCGGTAACCACATCCTCCTCGTTGTCGGAAACATCGACATCGCTGCCGTCGCTCTGATCAGAAGTCTCCTCGCGGGCATTGGCCTCCCCGCGCTTCCGCTTTCCAAGAGCGGCAGTCTTGCCATTCTCCGTTGGCGCACCCTTGTCGAGGATCTCGAAACCGCCCTTGAAGAAATCGTCGACGCTCATCTCGGTTCCCTGCGTACCGGGCTTCTTGTTCGTTGGTCTCTTGACGGTGCCATCGGCTCCTTTGAAGAACTCATCGTCCTTTGCGCGCTTGGCCTGCTTCTTCTCCTTGATCTGCTGCTTCTGTTTGATCTTGGCGACCGCTTTTCTTCTTTCGAGAACACCGCTGAGATGTTTTTGTTCGAACTTCTTCGTCGCCTTTGCGTTCTTCTTAGAGGCACCCATCGTGGCGAGTTACGGTGATGGAAAAAGTCGGCAATTGGTGTGGCTTTGCCGAACAACCCCTTCAACAATTTGCTGGCTCAGAAGTCGCATGTCTCCAAACTTTTTTTGATGTTCCTGTCCGGGGTGCTTATCGGATTTCTTATCAGGCGGGGCGCTAAGCTTGGAATGTCACTAGCGCGGGAGCGGTGACTGGGATTCTGCCACCTTTGTTGCCCCCTTATCGGACGATAACAGCTTCCCCCAACGTCGTCAGCTCTGGTTGCATCATCTATCCCCCCTCCAAGCTGTACTTGTGTGCCGCGATGCGCTTGCGCAACTGCAGCGCGAGGCCTTCACCATGCTAAACAGGCAACCATATGCGCCGACACCGCACAGCTACGTGCCAAACTCTACGCTCTCGGCGACTATAAATCTCGATGAGGTTCGTCCTGTCGTGCCTTGCAATCACCTTGATGTCCAATCTGCCCCTCACCTGTTGCCAACATGTTGCTGTTGAGCACCATCACCATCAACACGACAACTGCTGACTTTTGCCTCCGATGCCAGGAAGTGAAACTAGCCGACACCCGCGCTGAGCGCGACCTTCAAGACTCCCTCGCCGAAATTTTCAGCATCATAGTCACCCTCGACGAGCTCGAAAGGGCCTTCCTCAAGGACGCCATCCCCGAAGCAGACTACACCGAAATATGCGAGCGCTCTCTCAAACAATACAAGTCCCTAGTCGCCGATGAAGCAGTCGCCCGCGCCTTTGTCGGACTGGAGGAATTCAAAGCAGAATGGGACCTTGAAGTGCCCCGCGCCACAGAGCGCATTCGCGTGGGGATGCCCTCCACAACAGTGGACGCATCTGCTGGACACCACGGAGGCGGCGGCGGTGGTGGAGGAAATGGTTCCAAGTCTGAAAACTCGGGTGGTAAAAACCCTAGTGGACAGCTCATTCTGGAGGCGACGCAGGACTTTATCACGTTTTTGGATGCGTTGAAGCTGGGCTTGCTGGCAAAGGACCAGTTGCATCCTCTGCTGACGGATGTGATCCAGTCTGCGAACAAGGTGACGGATAGGGACTTTGAAAACAGGGGCAAGATTGTCCAGTGGCTGATTACGCTCAACCAGATGAAGGCTACGGAAGAGCTGAGCGAGGACCAGGCGAGGGAGTTGGAGCTGGACATCAACTCTGCGTATCAGGGTTTCAAGGCTACCCTCTAACGAATGAAAGATTCCATCAATCCAGGTCCACGATGCTTCGGTGACCTCCAATCATCTTGATCATTGACAGGCCTATTAATCATACCAAAAACGTCCAATAACTAGGATACACAAACTCCTCCTCAAATATCCTCCTCACCTGCTCCAGCACAAACCTCTCCACCTTGCCTACATTCTTCAAGCTCTGCTTCCCGCTCTCCCGCTGACCGATCTCACTCTCGACTCTAATCTCCTGCAGCAACCCGCCCAGCTTTGTCGCCCCCAGCCCATTCCCACCACCTGGCGGTGACTTGAAACCAGTTTGTTTATCCCCCTCCCCACCATCAACTTCATTCTCCCCCTGCCCAACAGCAGCGACCGCGTCCTCCGGACTGAGGAAACAAAAGTGAACCCTCTTCCTAATCTTCGCCAGCACCCCCACCCCATCAAACGTCAGCCCGGTGATGGACAACCTGACGGGAATCCCGACAAAGCTAGGCATGGGGTAGTCGAGCAGGATGTCCGCCGTGAGCAACAATTTGATATCCCCCGCGTAACGTATCCGGAAAACGGCTTGCATGTCGTCTACCTTTTTTTCTCTCAGCTTGCGCTTCTCTTCCTCCTCTTCTTCCTCGGCTTGTTCCTGGGCTGAGGTTGCCAAAGGGGAGGAGGTGGCTGGGCTGGTGCTGCGCTGTTTGTTGGTTGTGGTGGTGTTGGGTGCGTGGACGTCTTCTGGGTCCGGGTGGTGAGAGGGGGTGGTTTTGTCGCGGGTTGGGGGGCGGGAGGGAGGGCCGGCGGAGGCGGCGAGGGTGGAGACGGAGTGCTTTTCTCGGAGGAGGGGGTGAACGTGGTGGGCGTGGTGGTGATGGGGGTGATGGGGGTGATGGGGGTGATGGGGGTTGGCTAGGCCGGGAGGAGGGGATGGGCCGCCGGTTGAGGAAGGGGGGAAGGGGGGGACGGAGAGGACGGTAGGGGATGGGGGGGTGAGGCCGAGGGAGGGGTTGAGATCGATGGAGCTTTGGGAGGGGTTGCGGCGGTGGGTGGAAGGGGGCTGTTGGAGGAGGGGACGACGGAGGCCTTGGTTGGGTGCTGGGGCGGTTGATTGCCCGTCGACACCGCCAAAGTCTGGGGCGCCGTATTGGTGGAGGTTTGGTGCTGAGGAGCTGTGGCCGTGGCCTTCTAGCCAGGCGGCGCTGTTGAGATGGTGAGCTCCTGCTACGGCGGCGAGTGGTGTTTGGGTGCCTGATAATCCCGTGGCGAATTGGGAGTGAAAGTAGTGGAGGTTGGAGGTGCCTCCTGGAATACCGGGCGTGTTGACTCGTAAAAAGGGGCTCCCTATGTCTCCTCCATTGCGTGAACCACCGGCACCAAGACCACCCAAACCTCCGAGACCACCAAGACTGAGATGTGGTGGGAGAGCTGAGGGATTATGAGTCCCAGCACCGCCAGCTAACACCGCTTCAGTCTGTCGCCGTCTTCGGTCATCTGCAATTTCCTCCTCATCCTCCTCGCTGCCAGACTCTGATGCCAAGTCCGAATCAAGATTTTCCTCGTAAAAGTCTGGTAACGGGTCGGTGATATCCTTCAACTCAATCTCTGGCGGTATCGTCCCAAACTGAAAGTCATGCACAGTGACTGATTTGATGAAACGCGGTAATGGTACTGATTGGAACTTGGTGTGGATGAAATCGCGGATGCTGTCGGCAAGCTCTTGTCCATCAGGGCCGCCCGTGACCGTTTCCCAATTGAGATCGATGGACATCGCTTTGTTTTCGGGCAAATGAAACTAGTAACTCTCGGAAATTTAGTGGGTGTTTGATTGTCGTCAGAATGCCGGGTAGGATTCCAAGGTCTAATGGTTGAAGGTTGTCGTTACATGAAATGTAAATTCTCATTCACAAAGCCTGAAGCTTGAACTCTGACGTTTGGCAGTGGGGCTGACCAAAGAAAGCACTGAGAATCTCCTGCCAGATCTCGTCCCTAATCAACAATTCATTTTTCTTCACAAAATCAACTATCTTGCCTTAAGAAACATATGAGATGCTCTTTTTTTTTGGATGAGCCATGGATGAGCTATGGAATATGTCAATTCATGCGATACTCCAGTGGCATCTACGGCACCATGACTGATGGCTGCTCCAGCTTACTTCACACACCGACACTCGC
Source organism: Podospora pseudocomata (assembly GCF_035222375.1). NCBI lineage: Eukaryota > Fungi > Ascomycota > Sordariomycetes > Sordariales > Podosporaceae > Podospora > Podospora pseudocomata. The sequence goes on along the minus strand of NW_026946363.1, from coordinate 154,192 downwards.
CTGACAACATTCATTGCCCATAACAACTCATGGAAGCACTGCTTCCGAGTGTGAAGCTTGTATCAGACTCTGCAATGGATGACCTTGTAATCATTCATGCAACGGTTGAAAAGCAGCAGGTAACGTCCTTGTGCCTGAAGAGCAGGAAATGAATGCAACCCTAACCCTTCTCCGCTTTGTAGAGAAACTGCCGAGTGGGAGGGATCCACCGCCAAGTAGCCCCACCGTCTCCTAGGCAACAGCAGTCGCGCAAATCAACAAGCGGCAACAGCGTCCCACAATTCAAGTCTTTCAACAAGAAGGAGCGGTCACTGGCCATCGTTGCTGTTTCACCGTAAACAGCAGCGTCATCGCCCACACGTCAATCGCCAACCACAGCAAGTCAGCGATATTATGAGGAATTGCTGTTAGTTCTGGCCTTTCCGCGCTGTCCTTTCATCTCGTCACCTCGTGTTTTCTTTTTCCCTTCAAATACCCCTAAAAAGCAAAACACGATCAAAAAACCCAACGAAACATGGACCCCCAATCACCACCAAAACGGGTCACTCGGGCGCGTGCCGCAGCCAAGGCTGTTGAGCCGGCCTCGAAGACGACAAAGATTATGACTGCTGCGGCCAGGACGAAGACGGCCCGTGGTACACTGACGACCTCCTCGGCCTCGACGCTCAACACCACCACGTCGCGAGGATCTCTCAAGCGGAAGAGCCCGTTTGATGACGAGGAGGAGGAGGAGTCAGATCATGAAGAGCAGAAGCCCACTAAGCCATCTTCAAGTCTCGCTGTGAAGCCTACCCGAGGACGTGGCAGGCCCAAGAAGGCAACAGAGGCCCCATCAGCGCCAGTACTATCTACATCAACAAGGGCTAGGGGAAGGCCAAGGAAGACTGTCGAGACCATCGCATCCGAAACCGCGGCCAGGACAGCCCAGCCCAAGAAGACTGCCACAGAGCCCGAACCCGCTGTCGCAAAGAAGCCAACGACCCGCCGCCCTGCCACAGCTGCTACCGCGAGCACGGCTGCCAAGTCCCTCGCTAAACCAGCGATCAAGAAGACCGTCAAGTTCGAGGTACCTGAGAAGGAGAATGTTGCGCCGCCCTCGAGGAGCTCGACACAAGCTGCTAGCACAACTGGAGCCTTGAACAAGAAACCTGTTCGCAAGGGAGCTACTGCCACCGGCCGAACCGCCCGTGCTACCAAAGGAGCGACAAATGCCGTTTCCAATACAGTGAGTTCCACGAAGGATAAGCCACTTCCATTGAGTCCTAAGAAGATCCACCAGCTCGCCGTGAGCCGGGCCGCGGAATCCGACGACGAACTCGGTATGGACGAGAAGGTCCCCGTTCGACGATTCAGAAAGGCACCCGTAAAGCCCGTCATGGGCGCCACCAAGGCCCTCGCCTCCTCCCTGGACCGGAGACACCCCACGGAGAACGACGAAAACGTGCCGGTCATGCCTACCTCGGATGCCACACTCACCCTCATGCTCGGAACTCCCGCAAAACGGCTACCTCCATCACCCTGGAAAGGAAGTATGAAATCCCCTCCGCGACGCGTTGATGGTCTTTTTGCAGCCTCTACCTCTCAAGCCCAGCCTGAAGGTCAGGTATCCCCCATCAAGTGTAGCCTTTTGCAAACACCCGCCAAGCGACAGCCCCTTGCCATTCCCATTGCCTTGGGGAGTGTCGGTGGCAGCCAGGTGAACCCTTCGCCCTTCAAATTTTCTCTGCTCTCATCCCCAGCTAAACGCTCGGTTGTCTCACCGATCAAGAGCTTCCCGCCGAGGATTAAGGAAGAGGAGGAAGAATGCAAGAGCCCTGCGCCGAAGCCCACGTTGCTTGCCAGCCCCATGCCAGCTGTGCCGGTCCCTGCTGAGCAGGAGGCCAGGACTCTTTCGGCTGAAGATGGTGACATGATCATGGGCAACACAGACGAAGAGGAAGAAGATGATGTCGCAGTCGTGTCACCAGAAATCCCCGAGTTTCCCGGACGTCTCTCGACTATTCTGCCCCGACATGCAGACCCGGTTCTGGCTCTTGAGACGAGCTTGTCCGAGGAAGAAGAGGAAGAGAAGCAGGAGCACGAGGAAGTACACATCGACGATGTCGTTGAGAACAACGAGAACAAGGTCGATGACGAGATTGGGGAGCAGGTGGAGCAGGTGGAGCAGGAGGAACAGGAGCAGGAGGAGGAGGCAGAGGAGGAGGAGGGAGAGGAGGAGGAGGAAGTGGAACTCATCGAACAAGAGAATGACGAAGCCGCGGCGGAGGATGACTCAGCCGAGACTATCCTGCAGGAAAATGAGCAAGTTGAGGAACAGTGTGAGGAAATGGCAGTTGACAGCGCCGATGCTGAGGAACCTGAGGAGCAGGCTAGGCCTGCTCCCAAGGTTGCGCCTGCCCTATTTCAATTTGGCCTCCGCAAGAAGGACCTGGACCCGTACCAGAGCGAGGACACAGACTCTGAGGATGAGGCTCCTACCCGACAAAACCCATTCTCGTCTGCCTTCACCGCGCTGCCCAACACTCCATGCCGTCGTTCCTCGTTGAGGACTCCTCGTGCTCAGACCAGTCAGCCTAGGATGTCGTCTGGTAGGAGCACCGCCAAGAGGGTCCGTATCGATGACAGCGTTGGATTCACTCCCTTGGCTTCTCAGCTCAATGGCTGGACTGCGGGACCTAGCCCTGTGAAGACAAACAGCAAAGCCGACACCCCATTATCAGTATCACACGAAACAGATGAGGAGGAAAATACGTCTACAAATGAGGATCTCGCGACTCCCGGTCTGGAGCCCGAGAATGGTTTCTTTGAGAATGAGATGCTCAATCGGTCCGATGCCATGGATGTTGACGAGGAGGCGGTTGATTCCAGCGCTGAGATTGAGACTCCTATCCTCGAAGACATCATCTCTACAGAAGAGGATGCCGCCCTCGCAGCTGAAGCAAATGAGATGTCCCTCATGGAGCCCGAACAGGCTGAGGCCAACATGAGCAATTCGAGTCATGATGACACCATCTCTGAGGCAAGCCAGGAATACGGAGATGAGAATGAACTGCCAGTGGATCCCAACATCTCTTCTAGAGCCACCACTACAGCCAGTCCTGTCCGTCCGGTTACTCCAGCTCGTACCCTGCGCCCACGAGAAGTTCACACCGTTGCAAAGGTGCCTCTCAAGCCGGCCGACGACTCTACCCCTCGCCCTAAGCCAATTCAGCGTGCCGGCAGCGCCTCGCGTCTCCCCGTTTCAAGACCCACAGATCGCGTAACTCGGAGCGCAACAGTTATCTCGTATACGCCCACCAAGACTGAGTCTGTTGAAGAAATGGAGGATGAAGAAGAGGCACAGGCCAAGTCTGTCCCACCCGTCACTCCGGCGAAGGGTGATATCTGGTCGACCCTGGGGACCCCTGCTCGCACCCCGAGACGGGATCTGAACCCAGCACTGCTCCGTGGGGCAGTCGTCTTTGTTGATGTTCACACAACTGAGGGTGCTGACGCGAGCGGCATTTTTGTTGAGCTGCTCACGCAAATGGGTGCTCGATGCCTCAAGGAGTGGAAGTGGAATCCCACCAACACGGATTCCAAGGTTGGAATCACTCACGTGGTGTACAAGGATGGTGGCAAGCGTACTCTAGAAAAAGTTCGCCAAAGTGAAGGCGTAGTGCAGTGTGTTGGAGTGAGCTGGGTGTTGGAGTGAGTTGTTACCTGTCATATTTCACCTTCTGAGCCAAGACTAACCAAGCTCAATAGCTGCGAACGTGAGAATGAATGGCTCGAGGAGGGTCCCTACGCCGTCGACACCCAGATTATTCCCCGTGGTGGTGCCCGTCGAAGGAAGAGCATGGAGCCGCGCGCCATGTCCAACATGAACGGCACGCTCATTCCCGCGCCCGTGAAAGGTAGTACCTCCAGCAACTCTACGCCGACCAACTCCTCGACTACTCGCACCGGCAACCAAACTACTCCCACAACCCCGGCCAGCAACCGGAGCAGCAGTCGCCGTGCCAGCTCCCTTTGGGTGCGCACCCCCGAGGAGCCCCGCATTTCAGTTGATGATATCGACTCGGAGGACGACAGGGAGCATAAGGAAGACGATGATGACACCTGGGGCGTGGTGTTGACTCCAGTGCCCAAGACCCCTGCCCCTGAAGCCATTGCTCGCTATGTGGCCAACATCAGCCCTGGCTCAGACATGTCATCTGTTGCTGGTGACGATGATGAAGACGAGGAACGCAAAAGGCAAGAGATGCTCACGCGCACCTGTCCACCCAAAAGGGCAACATTTATCGAGCTCGGGGAGCGGGTGCTTAACAAGGAAAAGGATGAGAGAGTCTTGATGAGATTGATGGCTGCTCGCAGGAAGAGCTTGCAGTTTGCGCCAAAGATTGGAAGCCCATTGGCTAAATCATGGCGTTGAGTTGGGTAGGGGGGGATCTTTGTTTGTGGTTTTGTTTTTTATGACACGCTCTTTTGAGAGACAGGATATGACATTGATGGACTAGACTGTGGTTTGGGTTGGGGGGAGGTGATGAGAATAACATTTGGAAAGGCGTTTCTGGTGGCTTCTTCTTTTACGGCATTGTCGGGGTACTTTAATCAGAGTAGTTGTGTACACTGGCATTGGTATCTATGTTTATATTGATTGATGCTATCGTGGATTGTGCTGTTGAGGTGGGTTGTCAGGTGTTGTTGGTGCCAAGCAGCAAAGCACATAGGGTACTGAGAGCTCTTTAATTACATCATTCTGATGTGGGAATGGCTTCTTTTGGCAAGTTGCCTTTTACCCCTCCTGCTTTGCGATAATAAAAGCGCCTATTCAGATGAGCCGATTGGGCTGCTGGTGGTGTTTGCTCCCACATTTAATGCAATCTGCCATTAGATCAGAGCCAAGGCCCTGTTCTCCAACTGGAGATTGAGGGGAAGTCGGCAAGATGCTAATCTGAATTTTTTTCACCTTAACGATGAGATGTCGCGGGGTATATGGTGGGATTGGGTCAGGGATAAGGGGAACGATTCATCTCGTCATGAATTACATTGGGATCGTGTGTCCTTGGTTGAATCCCTTTGAGCCACGGAGAGTCACGCCAAGGGAAAGTAGGTAGAGCCGACCAAATCAACTTACAGAGGTTCGCTGACTTAGCAAGAGCTCACTACTTCTTTTCGCACTCAAATCTTTAAGTCGTAGCTCAAAGGGATGCCTGAGTAGGCTGGGTATGTCGTTCAAGTCCAGCATCATTTGATAGGAACACTGTGGGCTTATCTCAACTGGCCCGCATTTCCAGGAACAGCTATTCGTTTACACCGGGAGGTTCTTTGTGGGTTCTTCCGTAACGTGCTCCGCTTCCAATTGATCCAACGATGTTTGACAACTTCAACTGCCGACAATCAACTTCCGACAATCAACTTCCGACATCTCATTCTTTATCTTCACATCTTTGTGTATATCCTTCATTGGCCAGCAATCCGACATTTTTCTGATCACGTCTTCACCGGGCCGCAGAAAGCAGGCCACACGATCCGATGCGGCTCGATGCGCCAGCCCTCACAAAACCTGGGGCAGGCCGGGTCTCATGAGGCGCTCGACCATCCAATATCACACTTCCCCGGACTTGAATGGATTGCGATAGGCTCGACTTTTCAGACCTCAACTACCGAGCATGTACATTTATATTGTTCGGTTCTGTTTCGTTCACCTCGCTCTCTGCGAAAGTCCCGCAAGGTGAGTTTAGCCAAACATCATGCTACTAGGTATCACTGTCGCTGTCGTCGTCAGCAATGAAGAAATAGGAATCCTTCCCCGACGCATCACCCTCTCATCAGACCATCTCAAAAAAAGACGACGGGGCTCTTGCTGGTTTTTGTGCTTGTCATCAAAGCAGCCAGGCTCCCCTGCGCCGCTCAGGCATTGGCCTGTTTCATCTGGGCCGACCTCCGACAGGAACCGTCGGGGGTCAGTCTCACGCTCCCTCACGGCGTGGGGACCGCCAGGGGGTCAGCCTTGAGCCGCAAGGTTCCGCAACTGCGGGAGCGACAGGGGGGTCAGGTCCAGAACACGTCTGCCGATGACCACCTTTTGGGTCCCTTTTGGCGACCACAGTCCGTGATCTACGTGATGATGCTGCCGGGGCGTTTAAGCATGTTTTCTTGGTATTTCCCCCCTCGGCCTTCTCCTTCCTGGGCTTGTATTCTCCTTTTTTGTAAGCAAATACTACGCAAACAAGACACAGGAGTCAGCAGGGGAAAAAAAGGTACAGTCTTGGCTTGGCTCTCCAATGGCGCGCGCCCCTTGTCCAAAGTCGAAACAGTTTCGATGCCACCTTGTTGAATTCCTCTCTCACTCCTGAAAGCTTCTTTTCCCTCTCCCTCTCTCTTGTTTTGCTCAGCAGCAAAATGGTCCCGTCCCGTCAGTTTTGATCTTTCGTTTCTCTTTTTCTCTCTTCTTCCCTCTTGCTGCTGGTCTGGACCTTTCAACCCACGTTCCTTAACCCACACCACCCTTTCCCTTCTTTTTCTTGACATTTGATTCTTTATTACTTGGCGGCGGTGCCCCTGTTTTTTGTTGATACGCAACCCCCCACAAGTCCTTTACACGTTCACGGTTCATCCGGTTCGTCTTGTGTTTGTTGCTCGGTAATCGATCGGAGGAGAGCAGTTGCGGATTTGTTGTGTGGCGACCTCGAGACTTTGTCGTCCTCAACCTTGTCATCATCATCATCATCATCGAGGAGGAGCGCCAACCGAATTCACCAACCTTTTTTTATTTTATTCCGCCACTGGGTTGATCCCATTCTATTCTTTATCGACGGCTGGCCTGTTGTGTCCGCTCCCTCGTCCTTTTGTTGTTGTTGGATTTGCGAGATATCGACATTTGCCTAGTGCCGTTGTTGCGTGTGTTGTTGGACAGCCCGAGTGATTAATATCTGTACATGTTACAATGAGGCCTCATGTGTCTTCGTTAGCACTTTTCCTGGGCACCCTCTCGCTCGCCCAGGTAAGAGATTTCTCTGAGTGGGAAAGTTGAGATTGTGGAACTAACACTTGAGATAGGCAGCTGTTTATGAGCGAGATGGGGCAAGACTGGCGCGTCGTCAGAATGCCCCTTCGTCAGCACCAAACTTGGCGGATGGATTCATGAGCATCTACGACCGCATCGTTGCGAGGCAGGAGCAGGTGACGGTGACCGAGACGGAACGGCAGACTATTACTGTTGGGGGTGACGGCGCGGCGGGTGCGGTTGGGAACGCGACTGAGACGGTGACCATCACAGAGACTGTTGGAGCGGATGGTGCTGCGGCTGTTACCGTCACGGCGCCGCCGGTAACGGTTACGGTCTGTAATGGGCAGGTTCAGGAAGGGGGAGAAGCTGCTCAACCGAGCGAGGGAGATGTTCCGCCTCCCGCTGAGGGCGTCGAGGCCACGGCTACTGCTCCGGATGGAGCCGTTGGAGCTATCGAAACCGGAGCCGACCCGGTTGCTACGCCTACGCCCGCCACCGATGGTCTTGCCTCGGGTGGTGTTGGTGTCGTTGTTGTGCAGGTTCCTACCGAAGCCATTGTCACCAGCGCGGTTGAAACCGCCCCTCCTGCGGTTCCAACCGAGGAGGCACCACCCGCTGCTGACCCAGCCGTGACCGACCCTGCCGCTGCCGATCCCGCCGTCACCGAAGCCCCCGCCGCCGGTAGTGACGCACCCGACACCCTTCTCCCTCTCCCGACCGAAGACGCCAACCCCCCAGCCGAAGGCAACCCCGAGCTCCTCCCTCCTCCTGGCCTCTCCACCGAAGAACCCGCCGCCGCCGAGCCCACCGTCGACCCCGTGCCCGGCGTTGTCCTTTCAGAGAGCACCACCACTACTGCCGCCGAAGCAGGCGCTGAACCCACCCTCGCCCCTCTCCCCGGCCTAGACCCCAACGCAGGCGACGCCGCCTCCTCTCTTGCGCCCCTCCCGGGTTTGGAATCCTCTACCGCTGAGGCCCTCCCAGTCGAAACCCCCACTTCCACCGAGGGCGCCGCTCCAGCAGAGACTACACCTGCTGAGGAGTCCGCCCCAGCAGAGGAAACCGCTGCTCGTAAGTTACACCCCCTCCCCTCTTTTTTTTTTTTAATCGTCTAGAGTGATGCTGACCAGAGTAGCAACAACCCCACCCCGCCAGCAGCCGCCTCATCCCTGGACTCGACCCTCAGCCTCGCAAACCCCACCCCCACCGTCCCCTTGATTCCAGAAGGGGCCTTTGGCGGTGTCGTAAGCCTCATCCCAATCGCCTCGGCCGAGGCCCCGCCCCCACCGGCAGCCACCACACCAGCCGTTGCGAACGGTGCGGCAGAGGGCGTGAATAATGGTGGTGCTGCTGTGCCGGTGGTGAATATCGACCTGGAGGGTGTGAAGCTGGAGAGCCAGTTGAACTTGGGGGGATTGGTGCAGGCTACTGCTGCTGCTGCTGCTGTTGCCATTTAAAACAACCCCAAGGAGGAAATAGATGTGCAAAGAAGACATCTCTCTGATGGTACATATACTACATAAAGTTTAAAAGACACATATGAAGGGGAAATATACGAGGCAGGACTTTTTTTTTTTTAATGATATGAAAGAACGAGGGAGTTTTGAACTTTGTATATATAGCGACTTCTGGTTTGACGTTCGTTTTGTTTGTTTATTAGATGTATTTTTTTTTTTGGAAATGGAAGAGGGAGAAAGGAGCAAGTCTCCTGTGTTCTCAACATCATTCTTTGTTTGTTCTTGGTGAATGTGCTGTTTCGTAGCAGTTATGATGCCTGACAAGAGAGTCAACAGAGCCAGAACACAGGCCTGGGTACTTGAACACGTCAGAACGTCTTCAAAATGGGGGTATCAAATGCCTCTATCTCTCAAGCCCTATCTCACAAACACTCATGCCATCCCCTCCTTCCTCATCTTCTTGTTATTCTTCTGCTGCCCACCACCACCACCACCCCCAATCCCACCACCACCACCCTTATCATTATTCTTCCTCTTCTGCCCCTGTCCCTGCTGCTGCTGCCCCTTCTTCCCCTGCTTCCCATTTGTCTCCTCCTCCTCCCCCTTCGCCCTCTCCGGTCCCCCCTCCGCAACACTCACAATATCCACCACCCCCCTAAACCCCCTCCTTCTCACCCCCTCATTCACCACCACCGCCCTCGCCCCCGTACCCAACCCCTCAAACCCCCTTTCCGGCCCCAACCCCCAAACAGCCATCAAATTCACCACATCCGCCGGCCCCCTCAGGCCCAAAGCCGATTTCGCCTCGCTAGAAATCACTATCCCCCTCCCCTTCGTCGCCCGGACCAGACTCTGCACGTTCCCGATAAAGATGCTCCTCGCCCGTGCCGACTCTGGGTTCAAAGATGAGAGCTGGACAGCCTGGCTGTAGCAGACTTCGAATCTGCTCCCTCGGTGGACGGCCGCCATGGCGGTGCGGGGGTGGATGTGGTACCCCAACGGACGTGTCAGATCAAGGGAGATGAGGGCGGGCGGGTCGGTGGTGTTGTTGCAGGCCCAGGTGAAGGACCTGTCGGATGTTGGGCGGAGGGCGAGGAGGTCGTAGGCGCGGGTGAAGTCGGGGAGACGGTAGTTGGTTGTGGCTGGGTCGGTGATCTCGAGGGTTGCGCGGCGGAGGATGGTGGGGAGGGAGGAGGAGGGGAGGGAGGAGGAGGCTGTTGTTGAGGGGGTTGTTATTGAGGAGGGAGCACCGCCACCACCGGCTGGTTGTTGTGGGTTGAGGATGGGGATGGGGTTGGTTATTGGGCTGGGCGAGTATGGGATTTGGGAGCCGGTGATGGTGTTGTTGAGGGCTACTACGTCGTAGCCGAGGGTTTTGGAGAGGCGGAGGGTGTTTTGGAGGTCGGAGGGGGAGAGGCCTGGGGACCAGGCGATGTTGAGGTCGTAGAGCATGGTGGGGGGACTCGAGACAGTATGTGATCAGCGGTGGTGTAGTCCAGTCGCGTGTCGTCGAGGTTCGAATTGATGCTGCCGGATTAAATAAAAGATAAAAAAAAGTATCGTTGCGGTCTAAAGTTGCTAACGTAGCCTAAAGTTGCTAACGTAGTCTCAGGTTATAAAAGCGCGCCCGTAGCTCAACGGTTCAACCGTCGCGAGTATCGTTGGTAAGAATGTCAATGGTTAGTTCGATGCAGATTCAATGAAATGCCATCCCCAAGCTGCTTTGGCGCTTCATCAAAGTTTTGGACTTTTTAGTGGGGTTGACAGGTGTGGAGAGCTCCCACCTGCCAAGCTTCAGCTTTCATCCAATCAGTGCATAAAGCACATGCATGGGTGCCGAGATCCCCAAGCTTCTTGGCGGGAGCTTCCCGTGTCTTCCTCGCTCTGCACTCTGCGCAATCGGAAACACAGCCACGTTGGAACACGCAAAGCGGCAACCCCCAGAGCGTCTTCGTCATTTCAACCTTCCCGAGATTAAATCGAACAGGTTCATCCTTTCTCTGACAACCACCTTCCATCATCATCAACACCGACAGCTCTACCTAGCTCTACTCCGTATACTCCACCATCAACTACTATATACACCAACGGCGCATCGCAACATAGTATAGCTCAGCAACCGTCACCATGTGTTTGATATTCACGTGTGGCGAACACACGTTCCGCAAGGAAGTCGAAGGGTACGAAGGAATCGTCTGCCGCTGCCACAACTGCGGCAACTACTCGGCCTCTGTCATCAAGTCGCATCCCTGGTTTACTTTTTGCTTTGTGGTATGTTTTTGAACCATATCCCCGTTCCCTGCTCAATCGTCGACCCATGAAGGTTGGTTAGTTACTGACATGTATGCGCAAAATGATGTAGCCCGTCATCCCTCTTTCCATGAAGGGCTACGAAGATGTCAGCTGCCGGGTGTGCAACTATTCGCAGCCGCTTTCGCACCGGCAGGATGTTCAGCAGATGCGCGGGGGAGGGGGGCAGGGGATACCGATGCAGCCTCCGCCTCCCGGGCAGGGGAATCAAGGATGGGGACATGGGCCACCGCCGCCTAATGGGCAGATGCAGTATAAGTAACAGAGGGGGGGGGGGGTGAGGTATGCAACGGAAGGGGAGGATGAAGTCGATGGTGCGAAGGAGCGCGGATGATCTAATATGGCGTTGGGGAATGTTGAATTTTTTTTTTTTTTTTTTTTTTTTTTTTTTTTTTGGTGAGGGGGGCGGTTGATTGACGCTTGGTGGGTGTTAGGTGTGTAGAAGCTTCACCGATTTGGGCACACAGTACACTGGATACCCGGGATGTGCTTTTTTTTTATTACTGGTGGTTCGTCACTGGCGGCTCCAAGGGCAATGTTGGGGGTGATAGCCATCGAGCTCTTTGTTTTGAGGTAGCAACAAGGACCGGATATTTAACGAGGTAATCGTCTGTAGGTAGTCACCCTGCCCACAAAACAATTGAGACACTAAAGTAAGTTAATAGGCCTTTAAACGATCTTGTAAGGCCTGTTCACTATTTTTGAAGCCTTGTGAACTATTTTTAAAGGCCTATTGTAAACTATCTTTAAAGGCTTCTGGACTATCCTTTGAAGGCATGTAAACCTACTGTATTGTCTCAATTATTTTGTGGTGAGGGAGGTAGTTTACATACCCTTTCTTTAAGCAATGAAAATCACTTCAAATCTCTTCATGCACGTCTGCTCATCTCTGTGACATTAGGTATTACAATATTACCCTCCCGCCAACATCCATACATATTAGCCCCCGAGTCCCACCCCATCTCTTACACAATCACTCCTCATCCACCCCCCAATCCCCCTTCCGTCCCCGAGCCCGCCCACCCCTTTCCTTTCCGAACCCCTTTGCAAACCCAGCAGACTCTGTGCAATCGGGATCCTCGACCTCAATGGTGGGCGTAGGGACAGGCGTAGCAGTCACAAACTCCAAGGCCTCCGCCGGCGGCGTGGTCGTCGTCTTGACGATTTCCAGCGTTGTTGACGTAGACACAGAGTTAGTAACTGCCGGTCTGGCGGGGGGATTGTAAAACAAGGACATAAAAAAGGTGCGTTGTTCACTGGTGGTTGCGGGCCTGGTGCTGGTGGTTGTTGGTGTGCGGGTTGATGTGGTAGTGGTGATGGTTGGTCGTGTTGTCAAGGGGACCGGTGATCTTGTTGTGGTGATGGAGGCGGTTGATCTTGTTGTTGTTGTTGTTGTTATTGTTGTTGTTTTTGTTGTTGGGGGAGTCGTTGTGGTGGAGGTTGTGAAAGAGGAAGAGGCAGAAGTCATGCGGCGGAGGGTGATGGTGCTGGTTGATGTGGAGGTTGTTGTTGAGGTGGTGGTTGAGGAGGGGGAAGAAGAGGGAGGGGTGACGGTGACGGTGACAGCCGGGGCGGTGGTGGAGACGGTGATGTCGACTGTCTCTGTCAGGGTGATCAAACTCGTGGTGGCGGAGAGGCAGCTGCTGGGGGTTGAGCTACGAGGCGTGACGGTGGTTGTTGAAGTGGCAGACCGGAAAATAGATGGCTCAACAGTAGTTGAACTGGTTGTAGCCACTGGCTCTGAGGTCATACTGGTTGGTCTCGTGATACCGAGGAGAGGGTTCAGTGGATTCAGGATCACTACTCCTGCTGATACCGCCAGAGCGGCCGCGGCACCGCCAACTACCTCAGCAGACGCCATGTAGCTCGGTATCACCGTGAGGGTGGAAGACTCTGCTGTGGTTGTGGTGGAAGATGTTGTCAAAGCCCGGTGCAACTCTTGAAGTAGCTGGTGAGATCGAGCATGATTCCTCCCCTGTTGCAAAAGTTAGATTTCACTCTCATGTCCCGGGCACAATACATCTCACCAAGTGTGGTGCAGCGTCCACGGTCCTGATCAGGACAATCAAGGCGCCGAAAAGAAGTGGGAGTTGCATGATGTGTCGTAGTTAGAGAAGCGCCTCTGATGATCTGCTTCAGTACTCTTCTCGGCATGGCAAATGCATCGTATTATACAGTTCGCGTCAAAAAGGGGATGATCACCAGGGAGAGCTTGGAATCGAGGGCACAATTCAAGTGTAATGCGGAACAGACAAAATATACATTGCCGCTATTTAGGGATGAATATCCCACGCAGCCAGACAAGACATACTGCCATGCAACCCTAGAATGAGCCCCTTGACAAAACCATCTGCACTGTAATGGCCGCTTCTCAATTGATGCTCGTTCAGTGAATGCAAATAACAATAGACGAATCCCTTTCTCGCCCGAAATTGCCTAGCTACTTTCGCGTGGCAAATCTTCCACGGTGCTTGATGCAGAAGGGTATCAGATCAATGAGTTACAGAACGCCGACAATGTTGACCCTTTGCCAGAACAAAAGAAAGACGAAGCAAAAAAAAAAAAAAAAACCGAATTATCAACAGTCGTCCGGTTGAAAAACAGACTGGTAAGCGCCGCCCTTATGATGATGATGATGATGATGATGATGATGTCAAAGATGATGCAATACAACCATTCGGGTTGTCTCCCCAGCTCTTGTTTCAATGCTCTGGGGGTTTCAATCCTCCCAAATCGTCTCCAAATCCAAGTCCTGTCGTCTCTCGGCACCACATACACTCCACCGCTTCCGCTTGTCCCGGGAGCTGAAACCACTCAGGGTCCTACCACGAGATGGGCCATCAAGACTGCTCCTTCCCTTCTCTTCCTCGCCGCCTTCAGCTGCCTCCGCTGCTGCCTTGAGCTGCGCTATCCTCTCAGCCTCCAAAGCTGCCTCCTCTGCATCTGGTGAGTCTGGGATGGTTTCAAGACTGGAAATACTGGGGCTTCTGGATCGAAGTGAAGTTGGGGTAGACGGGACAGATGATGATGGATATGTCGAAAAGGTGGAGGTGCTAGAAAACGCATCATACGCGCGGTAAGACGGCGATGTGGCAACTGCAGATGGAGTAAGAGAGCCATTGACCGGAAACGAGCCCGCGCCGGGAACAGCCATTTGACGAAGGGGAGAGGCCGGCCGCCGTAACTTGGGAATAGTGGCTGAAGATGTTAAGCTCAGAGCCAGGTTGGGCGAACTGTTCCTCTCCGCAAGCTTCCGCTCAGGGTCGTGAACCGAAATCCGGGTTGGCGATGTGGGAAAGGCTTCGTCAACCGGCTTTCGGGGGACCCTAATGCGGCTGGGAGATCCTGCAGGGCTCGAAGGACGAAACTGAGGCGACAATGAAAAGTGACCACCGCCATTGATTCCTGGCATCGACTGTGTGCGCACCATGGGCGGCGGGGCCAGGCTTGCGGCCGACCTGGATCGCACGTGGTTGCTAGACAGCGGCGAGGATGCACGAGGACGGTATGTGAGCAAAGACCCAGGTGTCCATGTTGGAGAGATTGGTGAGGACGAAGGTGAGGGATCGGTCGATCGGCGGATCGTGGGAGGCTTTCGCAGGTAGTCGAATTCCGGAGGGCCGACTGGCGTCAACGTAGATGGAGTCGCCGAAGCAGAAGACGACGCTCTTGATGAGGGGAGAGACGTGGGCCGAAACTCCTCCATTCGCTCTGTCTCAGGAACGGGTTCCATGGTGAATTGCTTGACTGAGGATTCTGTTGTTCTAGTCGTGGTCTGCTGATGCCCTCATCAAACACCGTTTATGATGACTTGGTCAGGAAACTCATGAAGCGACACAGGGACAGCAAAGTCGATCCGACCGAACCACCGGCTGGGAGTGGGCGTGCAACGGCCACGGCAACAGCAACCGCAAGCAAATGTCAATGCCTGGATGCTTGGATGATGGAATTGCTTGCAATGCTGTTCCCCCTTGCAACCGTGGCTGTGTTGGTGAGTGTGGACTGTGGAGGGCCAGGGGAAGCTTGCTCCGGCTCGGATTTCGGCAAGGTATCGATCGCAGCGACTACTTCTGAGAGCGGCGACCTGGTAGTTGTTGAAAAGAAGCTGGAAGCGGTCACCAGCGTCTCACGAAGCTGTTGCAGGAAGGACGACGGGAGAAGGAGAGACCCAAGACTCAGTCAATCAAGACCACTGACTGCACATGCGCTGCAGATGCGCACTGGAATGCAGGGAACGAAGGATTAAGGCGGGGTCTTTACCCGGCCAGGGGTGCTGCTGGATGCGCGGAATGCACCAATGGGGCAGTCGCTGGGGAACTCGAAGTGGACAAAGCCCGCGAGGGCGGGACGACTAATCATAACAGACCAAGAAATATATGGCGCTCTGTTAGTGACCATTCGCTGACTTTTGCTGCTTGCCTCGGTGCTCTCGTTTTGGGTAGGTAACGCATTCATCTCCAGGGACAACCTGAACTCGAACCAAACATGGAACCGTCGACATTACTGCCACAACTGCTGAAGTTGCCTCTGTCCGTGTCGACTCGAAACAACGGGTTGGGCTCTTGCGGTCTCACTCATCACTCTCAGCCCCGGCTTTTGCACGGATCACCAGCGTCCGTCACCTGCGTGCCTGCGTCCGTCTCGAGCCGCCGCCAGGTCCAGCTCGCCACCGGGCGAAACACTGTTGATCCAGAACGGCACCTGCGGTTCCTTGATTGTTTCGGGGACTGATCAATTTTTCGGCGTTAAACTCAACCATGGGACGAATATTGCCAAGTGTGCTGCCACTCCCGTCACCTACCTATCTCAGAGCATCCTGATTGATTATCAACGGCAATGCAGCAATTCATTTTATTCAAGTTGGACAAGACATTCACCAAACAATAGCAAAACATCTGAACACGAATATATGGATTACTATGCTCGTCGATAGCGGTCAATGGCAGCCAACGGCCATCCATACAGAGTACACACCGCTTTCTTAACTCCAGGTTGCTCATGCACGACTTGTTTTCAGGTCCGATATACCATCTGCATCTTGGCATTTCTTCTACCAGTCGTGGCCACCTCTCATCCACAAGTCACAGCATACGTAGCGGCAAAGCTGTTTTTCGCCATCTCCACCCCCGCATTTTAGTGATGGTGTGTTCGCCGGGGAAGCGCGGAGAGATCCACCCGGCCGGATATAACATCCGAACCGCTCATGGACCGTGCTTTCGGCAGTCCTTCCGGTGGTCTTCCGGCCGCAACATGACGGAATGACGGGACGCTGCGGTCCGGTGCCAAGGAACCTGTTGGTTCGAAACTTCATTGGCTCTCCACAGCTGATGTTGCCATTGTCACCTTGTCTCAGCGCCTGTCAGACGCTTACCACAAGCTCTCCCTCGTCCTTTGGCTCTTCTTCTATCTCAAAGCATTAAATACACTGGATGGTTATTCGAGAAGTCTCGGACTGGCACATGTTGTATCAGGGCATCTGCAATATCGCGGGTACCTTGCCTCAGGCGCGCTCTGCCTTGATCTGATCTTGAACATTCAACTTGTGTTGTCAACTCGAACACAAAATCCGCCCATGCTACCTATCCGTTCCAGGATGTTGATCACTTGGCACTGTTCTACAGCATTGGTTGTTGGTTCTGTCAAAGACCAGGCAACCGTTTGAGGTGCAGTACGAACAACCCAAATGGGACATATCGTTGGTGGACGCGCGGCCATCAGCAGTATTGCATCTAGATGCAGCATCTAAACCATTCAAGCCCTACCAATACTCTCAGGAACCTGGTGATGCTGTACCGCAAAGAAGATCCGGGGGCGTGAACCCCTGTCAACAACATGCAAGGCCGTTCAGAGCCGCGTCACTTTGTGAGATGGGCAGTTGGCATTGATAGCCATACTGAAGATATACGAGGTTTAAGGGGCTGGGCAGTTCATCGAGGACTTCAGGTTATTAGTACATAAGCTTATGGCATGTCCAGACTACCCTTGAGCCGGGCGTCTGGGAGAGCCGGTGATAAGGTAGATCGGTGACAATGGCAGCAACATCTCTTCGGGACTTTTTCCGACAGGTGAAAGCCATCACCAAGAAGAACCTCGTTCTCCTAGTCACACGGCACTGGATATCGACTCTTCTTCAATCCATTGTGGCTCCTATCGTCGTTCTCGCCCTCGTACTCAACATCCGAAACTTTGCCAAAAGCAGGGAACGCCTGGGGGTCGGCCATGCTCGTCCTATTCGTGCCCTCGCCGAAGCCATACCCGCTTCACAACAATTGATTCTTGTCAGACCTGATTTTCTCGGCTCTGATGTCGACACGGTCATCGACAGACTCGCCGCCTCGCTACCCAACGACAAGACCATTCGCTTCAACTCGGCTAATGAAGCCAGAGGCCACTGCACACCCAACTTTCGAGGAGTGTCCAACTGCTACGCAACTATTGTCTTCAAAGATTCACCGCTGACAGTGGGCGTTTCCAACAACCAAACATGGGACTACACAGTCATCGTCGACCCCATACGCCACTACGGTATGACTCTCGACAGCAGCGTGTATGACGATGATAATGCCATCCAAATATACCATCTACCTGTCCAGCTTGCTGTCGACAATGCTATTACCGATAGCAATGAGAGACCGAGGGAGTGGGCATACAGCCGGACGTCCCAGCAGTACCTCAACGACAACCTTGACGCTTGGTATTCCAGATTGGTCATCGGGACCTACGCCATTGTCTTCTTCCTCAGCACGCTTGTCCCTGTTTACCATACTGTGAGCTTCGTGTCGGGCGATAGGGCGAGTGGCACGGCAGAGTTGATCGATGCCATGGGAGGAGGTCCGGCTGGCCGTGTCACCGGTACCATACTTGCACTGAGTGTGGTGCAGTTTCCGACATGGCTTATCTCTGGGTGTCGTAAGTCCTGTTCAAACAACAACTGCGTGAGAGACTGCGAGAGAAGTAGGAACTAACTCGACCGACCCTGTCCAGTTTATCAAAATCTACTCTTTCCCGAAACCAACGCAGCAGTTCCCATCTTTTGGCAGCTTTTCAGTGGTCTGGCCTTCCTCAACGCTGCCATTTTTGGTGCCTCCTTTTTCACGAAGCGCATCATCTCTAGCATATTCGTCATCATCTGTTTCTGTTGCCTCGGAGGCGGTGCCGCCATCATGTTGAATCGGGTCGCCGAAACGCCACAGGTGCTTCCTCTGTCGCTGTTGTTCCCCCAGATGAACTACATCTTTTCCCTGTCACATGTGAGACTGACGGCTATATTGCTCCAGACGATCTGACAAGTTACTGACATTGTTTTGACAGATGGCCAAGTTTGCTTATACCGCTCAGCCTGTGAACATGTCGCAAGCCATCCTGACAATACCTCAAGAATGGAATGGCCAGCCAATTCCGGGTGGGAACTATCAGGTCGCCCTTTGGACATTCTGGGTTTTCTTGGTGATCCAAATCATGGTCTATCCCATCCTGGCCATCATCACCGAGCGGATCTTGCACGGTACCAACTTCAAAAATCGGACTCTGTCTGAGGCGGCTGATGACCCAACTGTTGCTATTCGAGCAACTGGTCTCACCAAAGTCTACTCTGGCTCGTGGATCAGGAGACTGTTTGGCTGCGGTCAAAGAGGCAAAACCTTCAAAGCTCTCGATGGAGTTGACTTGGTCGCGCCAAAGAATCAAATTCTATGCCTCCTTGGTGTCAATGGGGCAGGCAAGTCTACGACTCTAGACTTGCTATCGGGGGCTGGAGCACCAACGGCAGGATCAATCACTATTAATGCTCGTCACCCTCGACTCGGCGTTTGCCCGCAGAGAAATGTCTTGTTCAACCGCCTCACAGTCTTTGAGCATGTCCAATTTTGGCGCGAGCTCAAAGGCGGACTTGAAGACAAACGAGCGCTTCATGACCTCATCGCTGCCTGCGACCTGACCAAGAAGACACACTGTCGGGCTGGCACGCTGAGCGGCGGTCAGAAAAGAAAGCTTCAGCTCGCCTGCATGTTCGTTGGTGATACGACTGTCTGTATGATGGATGAGGTCACAACCGGTTTAGACCCTGTTTCTCGACGGACTATCTGGAACATCATTCTGGCTGAGCGTTCCAAGAGATCGATGGTCTTCACAACTCATTTCCTGGACGAAGGCGAGGTTCTCGCTGATCATATCATCATCCTGTCCAAGGGCCAGATCAAATGTCGAGGCACCGGAACCGCTCTCAAGAATCAGCTCGGCGGGGGGTATCGGGTGAGCATTCCCATGGGTGGAAGCACGATGGCGGACAAGCTGGACCTCGATGCGCCAAGAGGCATCCATCAAGACCGGATTCTCTACAAGACACCCGACTCCAAGTCCGCCGCTCAGTTGATCGCCAGACTGGAAGCAGCAGGACAGACCGACATCCAGGTTGCCGGACCGACAGTAGAGGATGTGTTTCTCCGGGTTGCCCAAGACGATATCGCTGCGGTTGAAGAGGACGGCAAGAAGGTTTCAAGAACAGCGGTCGACATCGAGAAGACGGCATCATTCACACCGGCACAACAATATCAACAACTCAGCTTCGGCCAGCGCCCAACTTTCTTTCAACAAGTCCGCGCGCTTCTCCTCAAACGCCTTCTCATCATACCCCGATATTGGATCGGGGCTTTCCTCGTTCTTGCTCTTCCGATAGCCTGCATGCCCCCGATCAACGGGTTCATCGCCCAGGACTTCACCCGGCCGGGCTGCAAGAATCTATACGCCGAACTCCAACCCTCGCAACAGTTCGATCCTTATGTTTCCCCTGTTTACATGACAAGCTCCACTGGCCTGAGCTCGGCCATGGGCCCGAGTTCGTTCACAGACACCTTTTATACTGTCCTCAGGGACTTTCCCATCGGCAACCCCCCCGCCCCTAACATCAGCGACCAGTATCCCGTATGGAGTGAGCCCTATTCTATTGATCAATTTGGCGACGACTGGCAACAGATGACGCAATGGGAAGACTTTTCGGCCTACATCCACCTGGCACATGCCAGAGGCTTTTCTGGTCATTGGAACACAAAAGCGTTGTGGATGGGTGGAGACGGTGAGCCCAGCCCGACGCTGGCCTGGGCAATCGAGAATGCACAACACCCCCCTAATATAATGGCGCTTTTGAACTTGTATTCTTCGGTGAGGAGCGGGGTCAAGATCCGAGTCTCGACATCGGCGGAGCCGTTTTATGGCGGGGGCTATGGTGATGGGAGTTGGACGTACATTCTCTACGCCGCGTTCATCTTCACGGTGTACCCGTGCTTCTTCGCGCTGTACCCGGCCTTTGAGAGGTCGAGCAAGGTCAGGGCGCTACAGATTTCGAACGGGGTGCGGCCGCTGCCGATGTGGACGGCGTACTTTTTGTTTGATCTGTGCTTTGTTTTGGTGGTGTCGATTGCGTACACTGTGACCATTTCGATGCAGTTTCCGGTGTGGTTTGGGCCGGAGTACATGTTCATTATTTGTCTTTTGCATGGCATCACGAGCATCTTCGTCAGCTACATTGTGTCGACGTGGGCCAAGTCTCAGCTGTCGTCGTTTCTGTGGGCACTGGGATTCAACTTGCTGGCGTATTTTGGGCTGGCGTTGGCGTATACTGTGAGTTCATCTCGTCTACTAACCGGACTTGAAGGTCGAAACTGACGGTTCTTTCTCTAGCTACCCTCTGTCTTGAGCGATCCGCTTGTTGTACAGCGAAATGCCGACGTTATCTCCCATGTTCTAGGCATCTTCTTCCCAGCCGGCAGTTTGTTTCGCGCCATGGCCGTCGGATGGAATTTGTACCAGCTCGGCTGCCGCGGTGATTCGGACTTTCAAGCACCTGCTGGATCGTGGTGGGGGTACGGCTTTCCCATCTGCTACCTCGTTCTTCAGGTGATTGCCTTTGCCTTCATTCTCTGCGTTCTCGACAAAGACCTCTCTCTTTCTTTGATGCCCTCACGGAAAGAGAAGACTTCACCCGTGACCGACAACACCGCTGCAACACTCCCCTCCCACCAAGAAGAAAAGCTGCAGCCCAGCCTCAACTCCACCCCTGCCGAAAATGAGCTCCTTTCCATCTCCCACATCAGCAAATCATTCGGCACCAACACCGCCGTCTCCGATGTAACTTTCTCCCTCTCCCAGGGCGAGATCATCGCCCTCCTCGGTCCCAACGGAGCAGGCAAAACCACAGTCGTCAACCTCATCCGCGGCGAACTCGCCCCCGACAGCGGCCAAGTCTTCCTCCGAGGCGAGGACATCTCCTCCTCTTCCTCGGCCAAATCAACCATCAACTCCGCCATCGGGGTCTGTCCCCAGTTCGACGCCTTGGACCTCCTCACCGCCCGCCAGCACCTCCGCTTCTACGCCAAAATCAAGGGCATCCCCCCCAGCGAAACCGAACTCAACGTCACAGAGGTGATGAACCAAGTTGGCTTGACCCCCTACGCGGATAAGCTTGCCACCAAGCTCTCCGGTGGAAACAAGAGGAAGCTGTCGTTGGCTATCGCTCTGATGGGCAACCCTGCCGTTTTGGTGCTCGACGAGCCGAGCAGCTCCATGGACGCAGCCGCCAAGAGGAAGATGTGGAAGGTGCTTAGCCATATCGCTTCTGCACCTGGAAGGTCGCTGCTGTTGACCACACACAGTATGGAAGAGGCTGACGCGTTGGCTACGAGGGCGGCGATTTTGGCTGGGGGAAAATTACTCGCGTTGGGAACGACGGAGGAGCTGAGACGGGAATACAGTGACAGTGTCTGTGTCCAGCTGGTCCTCAAGTCAGCACCTACTCCTACCCAGAAAGAAGTCGAAACGGTGGAGCAATGGGTGAGGGGGCAGTTTGGAGAGGGGACGGTGTTTGAAGGTCGGAGCTTGGGCGGGCAGGTGAGGTTTGTAGTGCCGAGTTTGTTTGTTTCGGCGGCGCCTTCCAGGGCGGCGACTGTTACTGGCAAGGACGATGAGCGGGATAGTGTCTCTGCTGTGAGCAGCAAGACGGAGCAGCAGGTTGTGAAGGGGGGGGTGGGGAGGTTGATTGAGCTGATTGAGGAGAGCAAGGAAAGGTTGGGGCTGGAGGATTACACTGTGGGCGCGCCGACGTTGGAGAGGGTGTTTTTAAGTGTGGTGAGGGATAATTTTGTGGAGGAGGATGGGAAGGTGAGGGTTCCGTTTTGGAGGAGGTGGTTTGCGAAGGCTGCTTGAGGGGTGGTGATGGGCACGTTGGTGATACCCGTTTAGAGTGGAGGTGTGGAAACAGAGACAAGAGTTAAAGGATAGAAAAGCACTACAAGTAGACACTCTCTAGTTATTTTCTATGTAGCAACTCATCAAGAAACGCAACATTTTGTTTATTTATCCCTTCGTGTTTCAACAGCGCAATCCATGGCTGGGATTCAACTGCCATGCCCAAGGGCGGTTATACAAAAGTAAACAGAGTCATGGCATCGATGACATGTGGGGCGAGTTGATGATAATGTTATCGATTACCAAACGAGTTGGTAGACTGCTATTCATCTTTTTCTCCAGAGCATCTGATGTTGATAAGTAAAGTGGGTGTGCTCTTGGTTGCACCTCTGTGATGCTCCACGTTACCCCTATTTACCCCTTTTCTCTCTACCTTCTCTATCCTAGGTATCCCAGTCACAAGGAAACACCAATACCTCCTTCCCTCCTTCCCTCCTTCCCTCCTTCCCTCCTTCCCTCCTTCCCTCCTTCCCTCCTTCCCTCCTTCCCTCCTTCCCTCCTTCCCTCCTTCCCTCCTTCCCTCCTTCCCTCCTTCCCTCCTTCCCTCCTTCCCCTTCTGCCAAGCCCCCTATGTCGGCGGATCTAACAAGTCAATATATGACGACATACTCACACTACAACCCCCTTGTCGTCCCCATGGTTAGTCTCACCCACCTCAGCCTTATCTGCAATTGCTTCACACTAACATCAAGCCAACACCAAGTCCTCGATCCGACCTTTTACGCTCCTTAAAAAGGCAAACAACCCCGATGTGCACCTTCCTGCATCTTTGTCTCCGTGTTTGCCTCCTCACCGATCAAAACGTGGCTTACTGAACGTACGATCGCAGCGGAAACAGTGTGTATCTGGCCGGTCTACACATGTTATAATTTCCGAACCTCGACGGCGTTAACCTCGCTCATCGGCACGCGCTACATCAACCAGGTTATCGGCACCGATCACCCCTCACCGGCTTCTCTTTTGGCATCTTTCAATAATCAAGTGGCTGTCCGGGTATGTGTCCGTCCAGCTTCCGCTCGCAAACTCGTCCGTTCAAGCCAACAAAGTGTGGCGTCCTCGTGGCGTTGTTTGCTCGCAAACAATTTGTGTCACCAACCACCACCCATCACTGAAGAATTTTGATCCCCTCGAGACCCCCCCCTCCCGTTTCCAGCCGTCAAAAGTGTGGCCTTGTATCGTGGCGTCCGGCTTGCTGTCGTGGCACCACACCTTTTCTTCCCCAAGTGATCTACCCGGTTGGTGGGTAATGATCCATCTTTCTAAATCTGTACCTCCGGAAATATGCCCGAATCCCCACTCTCACCATCCAAAAACGTGAGGTGTTTATGCACATTGACTGAGACCGCTAGCACAGTTAGGCATGGTGATGTGACAAACTGTATCACAGAAAGAATTCGCGATGCTTGTCACAGTATCCGCCGGTACATGTACCCAGTGTGAAAACCGCTCCCCCTTCTACTCCTCATCGGATGTCGACCTCGACTTACACTATCTCAAAACTATTCACCAGCCCTTACGCGGTGTGATGATAATCGGGTGCTTACCTCCGACAAGGACACCAACGACGACGACAACGGCAGCGCCCACGCATAAGGGTCCCAGTAAGACCCCGGTGCTGTTGCTCCCGTAGGGTTTGGTGCCGTGCTGCGGTGTCGCGTTATGTCCGTCCTCCGGGTCCGGGAGATGATACGAATAAGAAGTACAACCAACCACAGTGTGAAACCTCAGTAACCTCTCCAACACCTTCCGCCCCCAAAATGATCCATCCGTGTAGTTGATATCTCTCGTTTTCGCTTTCTGCCTGCCATTGTTGTTGTCTTTTAGAAAAAAGAAAGTAAACCTAAATCCTCCGCAGTAATTCCCCTTTTCCCCTTTTCCTATCATAGCCGCCGGAAGTATCCAAAACTCCCAAGAAAAAAAAAGTCCAACAAGGTACATAATCGGCGGTTGATGATTGATGGGAAAAACCACCGAACAAGCACCATGATTCGCTACGGCTTAGTTGGCAAGCCAAAATACGGCGTTGTGAGGGGATAATAAAGAAAAAGAAATGCCTGGTACTCCACGGTACGCTACCCGTTCTCAAGAAATTCGTTCTCCCAACCACCACCACCACCGAGGGTTTTCAGTGGCAGCCAATCATCTGTCAACAGGGGGGGTTTAACTTCACCCTCATCCGCGGGCCTAGTTTGTATTTTCACCAAAAGCAACAGGCCACTCTAGAGCGGGAGGGGTAGCTGCAGGTTTGGAATCCGGCTAGCTGTCGCTGTCTCGTATTTGGAAAATGGGTGTGTGTGTCGAACCACATGGGAGATCGAACGCAAAACAAAAAAAACAAAAAAAGAAAAGGAAAAGAAAAAAAGAATGCGCTCTCTCTCCGGGGTCCCAAGATAAGACAGCCGAAAGTAACAAAATTTATTTCGCATTTTTCGTCCTACGACTCTCACGCCCTCATGATTCCTATGACATCGGTTAGGCCCATCAAAGATTCCCAGGTTAGGAGACGGGGACATGGGAGAGCGTTTTTTCAAGGCTATTTAATTAACCACTGCTTTTACTGATGAGTATAAGATGGGGGAAAACAAAAGCAACATCCGGCCTCCTCTCCCTCTCTCTTGCTTGTCAATAACCCCCTCCCCGCATGTCAAGTATTTTCTCTCCACAGACTACAAGAATTAGCCATATCCCAAAAAAGAAAACATTCAGGCGGTGTGACGCAACAAACCTGCCCCCTTTAATAACCATCAACCGTCGCCAACCTCATAAAATAACCGCAACAACACGAATGCTCACCCGATTCCCAAAGAACCCGGGTACTAAGTCTCATCAATCAAAAGTGGCACAAAAAAAAAACCAGAAGTGTGTAACGAGGGATAATTAAATGCCTCGTGCTCGCTTACCCCTAACCGGAAGCTTTTCGTCCTCAGTCCAGCAGCAGCAGAACCAGGATGACCCTGCTGACCGACCCATCAGCTCGGGACGGTGATCGTCGCCGTCTCTGATCTACCGGGAGCACACACACCCCACCCGTCCCATGCATAAATGGAACTGGGCTGGCTGGGATGTCACTGACCACCTGAACCCCCCCCCCCAGCCGCGCCTGCGTGTGCACGGGCCGCAAGATTCGGATATATACAACCCACCGAGAGGAATGAGTGTGTGTGCGTAAAGGCCGCCAACTCGACAGCTCACATATCGTCGGAGGGGCGGCCCCGAAGGATGGGGGAGATCGGCTGATATGTGATAGATATCCAGCTATCATTTCTTTGTCGACTAAGTACACTGACACAAGGCGGACGTATGTATTTCTTACCTCGGGGGGAAAAGATGTTGTCGTGTATCTACTCCGTACAACCCTGGCATACAGTAGTAGAGAGCCTTTTGATTCCATCCATCCATCCATCCATCAAGGTTCCCCTCGGTAAACAATCGGAAATATTCTCCTAATAAGGTCAGAAAAAGGCAACAAAGTTACATGCAACCCTGTGGTCAGTGGTCACAATGCACGACAAACCACAAACCACAAACGACAAGACCAAAACGGGGAAGCACCTCCAGCTTGCCCCGATACAACCCTGAGCCCCTCGATCTGGGACATGATATGCCATCGGAAATCCTCCTTCTTTCCAAGCCCCGCGCCTGGTGTGTGGACCCCTTTCCCTTCGCCCCCACATGCTCGACTTATATGTGATGTCATGGCTGAATCAACAGTCTCATACCAATATCTCGACTAGCCATTCTGGGTCGCCAGTGCAGGGACGAGAGCTGAAGAACAAAGGTCGCAAAATGATATCTGATAAAAGACAGATCGATAGATAGCGAGCCCCACTTCATGTGGTGATGTGGCCTGCGGGGTTGAAAACTCCCCCCAGCCACAGCCTAAGCAAACACTACCAGCCTGATGACTGCGGTTTGATCTCGATAGTACCTTGGAGTAATGGAAATGGTGATGGAGTCTGGCAGTAACTGAGATGCAGCAAAGTGTCCATTCGACAATGATCAGCCACTTGCCGCCGCCGAGAGACTACGTCGACGCCTCGCGCAAAAAAAGAGAAAAAGAGAAAAAGAGAAAAAAAGAAAAAAAGAAAAAAAGAAAAAAAGAAAAAAAGAAAAAAAGAAAAAAAGAAAAAAAGAAAAAAAGAAAAACAAAAAAGAACGAAAGAAAAAGGAAAAAAGGATCAAGAGAAAGAACGTGGTCTTGCTGGTAATGGATTTGATTGAGGGCCGCCAGTAGGCGCTGTCCAGCAAAACCAGCCTGTGAATAATACTAAAACACCAAAAGAAAAACACACGATTTGCGCCTTCTTCTCCTTTTTTTTCCAACTGCCCCCTTTCATTTGAACCATATTTCCTTTTTCCTTTTCCTTTTCCGTTTTTCCCACCCATAGCACAGTAACAACACAGACGCCATCTCGCCAGTTTTAGATCCTTTCCATGCACACTGTCGTCCTGAGATAGAATTAGCAATGAAAGATGTACACACACCCCCCCACACCCCCCCCACACACACAAGATGCTCAAGAAAAGTGCGATGCTATCCCCAATCTAGTTAGGCTGAGAACGAAGAGGAAAGTAGAAATCGGGCATGGGGTCCAGGTGCCAGTTTTTGATGCCCTGCTCCTTGAAGGCACGCTCCCATTCATGCTCTAAAGCGGTGGGAATGGTCCAGCCCTCTCGGGAGCTGCGAAGACGCATGCGGACGAGGTGGCGCTTCTCCGTAGGACCGTCAGCAAAGCCCTCACGACGGTGGAGGATGGCCAGGTTGTTGATGAAATGAATGTCGCCGGCCTGAGTCTGAATCTCCATCTCCGTAGCCCGAGCAATGGACTCAATCGCATCCAAAGCCTCCATTTGACTGCTGGTCAGGGATGGGAGGTTCTGGGACCGGGGATGAGCCTCATTGCCGAGGAGAGCAGCACGGCCAAAGTTCATAATCAACCTGTTATCCTGGTAGAAAATGACAGGACGGCACTGGAAGCGAGGACTGCAGGCAGACAGGGTGGTGGTCAGCCGCAAAGCTCCACAAACGGCAAGCCAGTCAGAAGCAATAACTTACAGCGCAAATGGCCAATCAGAGCGAGCCAAGGTACGGATGATATCCGGGCGAGTGGCCGCAAGAACGTTGTAAACAGTGTAAGCCGAGGAAATAATACACTTTCCGCCGGTAGCAGCAGTGCTGCGAGTCAACCAGCTGATGACATCTCCAGCCTCCTCATGGTGGAAAGTCTGCCACAGGTCAGTGAAGCCCCAAAGCGCGCGAAATATAGGTAGCTTACAATCGACTTGTTCGAGTGTCTGTGGTGCTCGGCGGCCAACTTGGTGCTGTTGTCAGCGACGATGTGGACTGCGCCAGAATGTGTCAGTCAAAAGGTCAAGGTTGCGAGGCCCAAAGACATGCGTACCCAGCATGTTGCCACGCTTGTCCTGGCGACCGCGCTGCTCGGCAATGTACGATGAAAGGCCAAGGTAAATCAGGCTGAGATCCTCAACAGGATAGGATGCAGGCTTGAGGCCGCGGATGACAGAGAACCCCTTCCCGTTGTGAACCTCGCGGCTGAGCTTCTCGAGCTTCGGCCCAAGGGTAGGGAGAGGGAAGTTGGTAGGCTCAACGAGATCTCCATCCTGGTCAAGGGCTACAACGATGCGTCAGTGACACGACAGGATCCTGCAGGAATAACTCCAAGTAGGAACGCACTCTTGAAGTGAGCAACAGCCACATTCACCTCCGTGATGTCATCCTCGTTCAGACAAAGAATAAAGTCAGCGGCCACCGCCAGGGAGGCGGGAGTCCATGCCAGCTCGCTGTCGAGGTGAGACGGAAAGCCGGACGGCAGTGCTGGGGCAGCAACAAGGTTGACATTGACGTCGGTGATTGGGGCAACAGCCGCCCGGGAGATGGGTCCGGATACAAGAGCAGACATGGTGGGAAAATGTTGAGAGCTGGTTCGATGTAACATAAACAGGTGGGAGCAGGTCGGTACCGGTCTAACAGATGACCGAGAATAGACTTTAACGGTTTCCGAAGAGAGAGCCAATGGTGCCCGGACGTGTATGCTGTGGATGCGAAGACACAGGACAGAGAAATGAAATGAAGACGAGTGAGGAGGGAAAGAACGAGAGAGAAGTCAGGTTTGAGGGAAGAAAAGTCGGACTGATATAGTTTTGTCAACTTGACCTCTTTGTGCTTGCTCAATTCCATTTGCTGCCGCTGTCCGAACCCAGGAAACCGGTGAGCTGGTGGGAAATAACGACACGGCGAGGACCGTAGCCGTCCCGTCATTGACCCGGCCGGAAGGCAGGTTGCGGTGCTTACACAAGAACGAAAGGAACAGGCGATGATGTTGAGAAGCAGCCACACGGGTAGCCAGTGGAAGCTGGCAGGAAGGTACATGCTACCCAGACAGGGCTGCTCAGGCCAGGGCCTGTGAGGCACGGCATGAAGTAGAGATATCTTAACTCGCTTAGTATGCCCGGCAGGCACAAGGAGTAGCGATACTCGAACTTGGGCATGGACAGACAGAAAGATGCTGAACTTCCTCCGAAGTGCTGACAGCAGCCATGCGAGTTTCAGGTCACCAATGGAAAAACGGCCGTCTTTAGCTGTCCAAGAGAGCACCACTTGACGTTGCCCTGGCCTAACCAAGGTGGATGACTCGCGACGGAGTGGGATGTAGAAAGATGGGAGCCAAGGGTGTGGGAGAGGTGCTATGCGAGTACTTACTCCAGGCTCTTGACCCTGCCCGCGCAAAAATGCGGTTGGAGGCTTCATGATTTTGAATGCAGGTGTCCTGACCGTTTGGGTCGATCGACATGACTCGGTCAGTCAAGTACGTTCTTTCCTAACTCCTAGTAGTCTGGTAGCTATGAAGTGTGTGGGGTTGGCAGTGACAACTGTATGGAACCCAAAGCGGGAAATCCCAATTACGACTAGACCGGTCTCGGGCCAGCCCAAGCTAGCCTAAGCGGAAGTCGCTGCTGAGAGGAGAGGACGACCAAGCAGGAATGGATTCATGAAGAAAAGCCTGAGCATGTAATTGAAACGAACGCCCTTGGAGAGGTGAAAGCAGCTTCGATTGCAGTTCCGCCCGATGCACCACGATTCGCTGCTTTGGGCACTTGCCTCTGACAAGCTCCTCATCAAGGTGCCCTGTGGTGTGGTGTAGCCATGAAAGATCGAGACTCTTGCCTTACACGACGGTACCTGACGAAACTGGTCGGGCAGGACCCGGACGTGGAAACCAAAGACTGCAAAGTGATAGGTACCTTGACACGAACTAGTGGCCAACGGGGCGGGATCTCCTTGATCTCCCACATGATATGGTGCAGCAAGCAAGGCCGACCCAGCCGGCCGATGTTTTGCGCGAGGGCGATGAGCGAAGATGGAGCATACCGTGGAGACAGAGGCAAGAACATCCATCCATCGGATGCGGTCCTTCCAGGTTCTCGACGGCGCACCAGAGACTCCACTAGTTGCTGTCACACCACCGGATCGCGACGGCGGGGTCTGGCTTCAGGGCACTAGGTAGGTACGTAGGTAGGTATGGCGGGAAAGAGCGGGAAAAGAACTCGGACGACTCTCCTTGGTAGGTACGATAGCCCCATGAGACGAGAACGGAAGGCACCACTGTTGGCGGCAAACCCTCTGGCTGAGTCGACCGGTGAGAGGGAGAGCTCCGCCAATGCGTCGATCGGTGCCGTTCTCTGGATGGGAGCTGCCAACAGATACGATCACCGGTCTGTGTGTTTCCGGGCACGACATGAGTGAGGTGGCGCGATGTCGAGATGTGAAGCTGGGCAGGAAGGCCTCTTCCATTGCCTGCTAGGGCGGCAATAAAAGAAAGGAAAAGATCTTCCAGCAGCCCAGCCAGAGCAGATCAGGTTTTAAACAGTGCAACAGTGCAAC
This sequence comes from Podospora pseudocomata, assembly GCF_035222375.1. Classification (NCBI taxonomy): domain Eukaryota; kingdom Fungi; phylum Ascomycota; class Sordariomycetes; order Sordariales; family Podosporaceae; genus Podospora; species Podospora pseudocomata. Next base: position 124,290 of record NW_026946363.1, on the reverse strand, counting down.
ATGGGAAAAGGGAAATGGATGGAAAACAAAATAGCCATCTAAAAGCGTGTCAAATGGGCCATTGTGGTATGGGAAAGGAACAAGGGGGTTTGGGGAGACATGGCTTACCATGGAACTCGCAGTTGAGTATCACGGCCGGGCGATCTTGCATGCTGCCACAGCATTGGCGCCTATCCACGACGGGAGTCTAAAAAGTTCCTTTGTTGAAACCAGGAATCGAAAATCTCAAGGCGCTTGTGGAATGAGCTGCGGGATACCGCATTGCATATGCAAGCTCCAACTGCAGCAGAGGCGCAAGGCCAGTAGCCAGGCTACTCTGCATTGGTAAACATCTACAGAGCCAAGCACGCAGAGCAGGTGCCGTAGATGCCTTTTTTGTCCATGTTTGGCACCCTCGATGTGTAGGTTGCCGGCCGGTCAAGGTCGCGAAGCTCGGGTCGAAAGAAGAAGAGGATGATGGGAAGGGCCGGGACAGCGGGACGGCTCACTGCCGCTGTTGTCTCGTCACACAAGAAAACAAAAAAGAAAAATCGGACGAGCCGCATCAGGGACCTCGGAAAGGCGCAGAGCAGCGGTTCTACACGATCCATTTACAGATTTTGTTTGTTGGAATATGGATCGTGGTGCCGTGTCGTTGCGTAGGCAAGAGATGCTGAGAGCAGTGGACAGGAACCTCGAAGGCTTGGCGATCACACTTCAGCCCTGGTTCAATGATCAAATGAGCTATTCCTTTCTGGGACTAGCTCAATGCGGGGGGGACTCGATGAAGCCCAGCCAGCAAGTCAACCGCAGCCGCTACGACGCTGGCTTGCAAGTGTGGGGTGACCCAGGCACACCCAACATTACATCTTGCCATGATCTGATGACAAAAAGCGGCTGTTTGGCGGATCAATCCGGTCACTATGCACACACTCCGTGTCAAATGGGCAGAGACGCTGTGGTCGAATGAACAGGCAAAACATTTGATACTGTGTCCTCCCCCATCGCCAATACTGTTGGTGGGGGGTGACTATAGTGACAAGAGGAGTAGTCATACAAAGTGACACAAGCTGAAGGGAACACGCGAAGCCCAAAGGAGGCCGTCAAACTCCCCGTCGGCAATGTTTCATGAGCATCAGAGGCCTGGCTCGTCCATCTGTTTCCAACAAAGATTCCAAAGTCAACTCCCAAAGACCCCTTCTCACATCCTCTTTCTCTGCACCTGCATTAGGTCCCTTAGGGCATGTTGCGTGGCTGCCAGTTCGGTTCGAACAATTGGCTCACATAATAGTACTCATGCTCGTACTTCTTGAGGCCCTGATCCTTCCAATCGCCTTCGTTCTTCCACATGCTTTCCCATTGCGCTTCTACACACCGGGGGTCAGCTGCTGGTTCCACGAGACAGATGGAAGTCTGTGGAAGTACTTACTATGCTCCGCGACGTACTTTCTGGTGTAGTGAACGAGCTCAATGGCATCGTCATCAAGTTCTGCCAGACTTCGAAGGTCGGCATCCCTGCACTCGGCAGAGAAAGGGTAGATGCCCTTATTGCAGTAGTGGAAGTAGGCAAGCAGGGTGTTGGCTCCTAACGCGCCGTCAGTGTTGCCCATCACAACTGGTCATGAGCATGGACTAACCCATTTCATACTCCTTGACGCTGTCTTCTCTCGCCCAATGTCTCTGTGATCACATCTTGTCAGTTCCAGGAACCCATGACTTGCAGACGGCGGGGTCACCAACCTTCATTCCGTGCTTCCTGGCATAATTTGCATCATGCTTCGTAACAAGACCGATGTTGTGCAGTAAAATAAAAGTCACAAGGTAGGTAGTCAGCCATGTCTTTTGCTTCTTCTCCTGCGTCATCTTTTGAAGCTCTTCAAGCGTCTTTCGGCGGAGGTGTGACTGAATTTGGTGTATCAAGAACGAATCGATCTGAGCCCCGAGCACAGGTGGGACAGGCGTCTTCCGGTGCATGTCATTGGTCGGGTCGTTGATCAAGTCCAGGGGCATGCCAAGCCTTTCGTTCCCAATAATCTCGAGCGTCTTCGTGGTGAGCCGTGCCGTCATCCAAAGGTCAAGAGTGAGTCCCAAGAGACCCCGTTCTGATTCCGTCAAGGAGTGGTCTCGGTCATCTCTGGCTCTGCTGATGGCGAAAAAGTATGTTCTGTGAAGCAGCTTGTCCCGAGCACCCAGCAGGCGCATGCAGCAGTTCTCCAGACCGCGCTTGATGTAGCGGCTGTAAGAGTTTTTCGCATCCTCGAGATCGACAATGGCGAACGGCGGGATTTCTCGCCTCTGCTTCACGCCGTTCTTGTCCACCCAGGTTCTCTCCAACTTGTCTCCTGGCTGAGGGACAAACTCCCTGACGCGCAACTCCACAAACATATTTGTGTATCCTTCCGTTACACGAATCGTCCTCTGCTCTCCAGGAGCCCAGACCTCGATATCATCGAGCACGCTATCCTTCCAGCGGCTGGTCCACTCATGACCAGGAACCTGGCCCGGCTTGTAGAGTTTGCAGTCGACAATCTTCAACCGCAAGCAGTTGAGCCGGTAAATTCTGGTGCTGACGTTGACCTTTCTGCAGGCGATGCACGGACCATTCTCGTTTTCAGGGTCCAGATTGCACTGGTGAGGATTAGCACGTGTTTTACACTGAACTGATCTGTAGATCAAGGGAAAAGACTCACACGGATGCGCTGCATCTTGCATCGAATACAGCTGCCCATCTTCCTGGTTTGCGCGGTCTTGGCTCTCAGCTCTTGATCCTTGAATGCACCTCGTCTTGCCGGGACGTTTCTATGCGCAGGATACGTGTCAAAGTTTGGGCCATCTGGCCTATCGGTGTCGTCCTTGAGACCCAGGCCGTAGAGGTCCTGAAGACCAGCTAGTTCTCCAATTGAAGCGCCATATTGTGTGGTGACCACCCCCCCACCGTACATGATAGAAAGAGCTTCGGACTTGATGGTGGAGCCCATAAGGCAATGCGATCCTGGGGCTGTGTAATTAGGTCCGTGATGAAGACCATCTCCAAGCCCCGGCGGCGCAACCGGATAGACCATCTCCTCCCTTGTTGTGGATGGCGGCATGCCTACTACGTGTGTCGGCCGCAGAGGCGGGTAATATCGAGCCATGGTTGCCGGATCATCACGAGTGAGAACACTTGCTTGATTTGAGGGCGAAATCGTCAGGGTGCGCTCCTGCGGTGAAATGGGAGCCATACTGGGCCCAGGGACGGGCGCTATGGCTGGGCTATATTCATAGACTGGTGTCTGAGGAAGCGGCCGATAGCCTGGAGGCAGCATCAGCACCACACCAAGGAGACGGAGGGCCAGGCGTGATTGTGTGGAAACTTACTTGGTGCGGGGTCACATGGGGAGCAAAGGCTCGAAAAACATTGCGCCAGCCTCTGGCTGGTCCATCCAGGCCAGCCGTCGCCCGAGAGAGGTGACTTCTCGTGGTCACCCTGGCCGATAAGATCTCCAGAATTGGGCGCCATGAGGAGATTTGGGGTGCTGAGACGCTGTCTCTTGTGCGGGTTGTGCCAGTTGCTCGAGTCGAACCAGTTCTCGACCTGGTTCACAGACACATTGAGATAGGAAGCGGCGCTCTCGCGTAGCGGAGGATGACACCACACGTCCTCCAGCGGAAGCTCAACGTATATGTTGGAGAAGTCTTGCGGCGTGTACTGATCAAGCTTGGTGTTGAGGTGGAATAGAGCAGGTGGCTCCGCTGAGGAATAAGTCCAATCCTGGAGCACTGGCTCTGAAGGGGGATCCTCGAAGGGATGAGCCCTCCGTTTTCTGACGGCGTTGTTCTAGACAAAAAAATCATCAACGGGCTGTACAACGAAAGCAAAAAGGGGGGGCAGCACAAGGAGGTGGTGGTTCACAAGGTAAGGGCCGGTGAGCAAGCCCCGGTCATAGTAGGAATTCGGAGGGGGCTGAGGGGGAGGAAATATGTGAGTGACGTGAGGGAGGGGTGTAGGGGATCAAGGTGAGTTGGTTCGAGTGAAAGGGGAGCGTATATGTGGAGATGTGTTTGGCGTGTAGAGTACCTATGTGAGGTCAAGGTGAAAGCAGGCGGCGACATGGCTCGGGGACATGTGCAGGGAAGACCAAGTTCAGAGGCAGAAGTCGGTGACTGCCACCATGCAGCCTGCCGGCAGCGAGCTCAACAACGAGAGACAGTCTTCTTACCATGGTGAAGGACAATTAAGAAGTATTCCACTGGGCAATCCGAGGTCAATAGAGACCTAGGGTGTACTTGGTCGGTATGTACACCGGTGTGGATACGACCCTGGCAAGCAGGGAAGCACAAACTCTGGGAATGTGAGCAAGCAGCAGCACCCGGCGGCGCACAAAGGCAACCAAGGGGGAACCTGCTCCGGCCCCAAGGTCAGGCAGGTGGCCCCTCGAACTGGTGGTGAGGGGGGTTGCAAGACGCAGAAACGTAGGCGTCTCACAAAAGCGCCATCGCCACGGGGACGACAGCCCCGTACGACCGATGGGGAGCTGCAGCAAGACACAACTGAGCAGCAGTCGGTGCAGCCGGCTGCGGACGGAACTAGGTCAGGAAGAGTCGGAAAGACACGAGGCGAGGAGGGGTGACAAGGGGGCTCGCGAGGAGGAGAGGGGCGTGAATCCAAGCCAAGATCCTCGGTCGGCAGGCAAGCAAGCAGAAAGGGGGAACACAATCTACTGCTCGGTTACCACCACCCCCAGATCTGCGCAAAAACAGCCTTGGAGGGGAGATCTTGCGTGTGTTCCCTCGCCCGCTAGTGCCGTCTTTTGGCCGTCGTCGTTGCTTTCAGACGGCGCCGTGCTGTCAGAGAAAGGATGTCGTAGAGAGAGGAGCTGGCCAGGGTGTGGTAGCCGAGACTATGGTACGGCTCCTCTCAGGTCCACAAATATGGTGACGGCACGCAATTGCGCCAGCAGCGCGGGCGATATGGGCCCTGTTGACGGGGCAGGTCAGAGACTCCTGGACGGGAGTGGAGTCGAGGTTGGGCGTGAGGGGCGTGATGCTGATGGGCAGGTCGGTGAGGGCACCGGTCAAGGCTCAGCGGCGGGAGTTGTCCTGTGCCACCCAATGGTTCGCGGTAATACACGCGTGTTGTCTTACGGGCCGGACGGGGTTGAAGGTGCCTTGTTGCGCGGTGGGGACTGGAATTGTCGGGGGTTGAATGCGATTGTCTCGTTTACTTGCAAAGGAAGGGAATCGGTGTGAGCTTTGGAGGAGATGGGCGAAGAAAAGTGATTCACCGGTCGCCGGGAAGGCGCAAGCTGACCAGTGCTTGGCTAATGAGCACCACCCAAAAATTGGGCGGACATGGGGCAGCAAAGCCGGGTCCGTGAATCTCGAGATAACGCAAGTTGCAAAGTGCGTGCATGGATGTCGATGGAACCTCAATGCGCGGTGCAAAAAGCGGTCATCTGGTCAGGCCATCGAGGGTGGGAAAAAGAGCGGCATTGGATGTGACGGGAGGACAGGGGATAAGCTCGATGTGATAACTGACAGACAACTGACTGCCCGGTTGTTGGTTGTACGTCCAGCCGTCGAGGTGCATACCTCACCGGTCTCGTTGCTGGTCCGCCCGCTCCCATCCAGATTAATACCCGCTCGACATGCTTCGGCTTGTAAATTGCCCATCCTATTTCTGATGGTGTCGTGAATGGGGTGCCATTCACAGAAACGGAGCTGATACGGAAACCTTTTCAAAATAGCGGAAACTAATCTTGACCAATCAGCTCTACCAATCCGATCGATGTACACTAGTTTAGCAGACTTCCGTGCTCCACGCAGTCTTTGATGACCTGAAGATGCGGCCCTGACTTGATATGATAAGTGCGGGAGTTGGGGATCATGGGGTATGCTAGAAGAAAAACGCGGTGCCGGTGGTTATGTTTGTTGAGCTCTGACCCCGCCCTTTCCGTTTGGTAACAGAACCACGGTTCTGGGCTGTGACCTCTTCGAGTTCATTGGCTTTGACTCAACATGACAAATGCATTGTCCAGCTCGGTTCCATTTTGACAATGTCAGTGGCATGGACCACGGCCTGAGTGTTGGACGAATCAAAGTGAACTGGATTCTACTGCTTGGTGCCCTTCACGTGGCTGCCGCGATGCAATTCCAATCGGTCAGTATGCCAACAATTCAACTGACGGTCGGCTTCAACTTACAAGAACGACTGTCTTATGTGAGAGTAGGTGGGATTGAAAGGCCTTCAGGCACGTCGTAATGGATCCCCTATAGTGTAAAAGTGCTGCCCATCCATTGCAGCATGAAACGTTGATTGACGCCAATTTTGGTTCCTGCTTTCGACCCGCCACGCTCCCACAACCCCACACCTTGAAAGGAACACCGTTTGACCCACCCATAGGGCATCCGGGGCTCTTCCTTGACTCGGGAACTTGGCAAAGGAATGTCAGAGCCTCAAGCGTCCACGTCAAACCTCACAGTGGATATGTCTGATGTCAAAAGAAATTGCTATAAGATTCCCAAACGGCAAACCCACTTGTTGAGATCAGGTAGGACCGACTGCCACCCTCAATCATAGCCATCGTCAAATCAGGGAGACGTCAGAAGGGTACAGCAGATCTACGCAAGCCGCTGCCAGTCAGACTGGGCCACGCAAATGGAGGGTGTCACGGGAGAATTAAGACATGATGGTGAACACAAAACCGCGGGGTAGTCATACCCGATCTTTCCATGCACAGAAGCGAATCGAGAAGGAGCACGGTCTGACAAACACCATTAGGCAGTTTGTGGCTTGCAGAGATACCTGCGATGCATAGTGTCTAAGCTTCATTTTTGACTACAGTATGATCCTACAGTAATTTGATTCATTCGATATGTAGGTACTTGGTCGTGGGTCGTCCGTCGTCAACTTTCCCGCAATTTTTCTGGTGCGAGGTGTCCGCCCAAACCCCACAACCCGGAGAACCCTTGCCCTGGCAAAGCTCCACCTGAATATCCGGGGCTCGACCCGGGATCCACCAGGTCTTGGCTCCAGCCATCCAGCCCAGATAGTAGTGCGTGTGACAAACTACACATTTCCTTGACGCAGAGGATAAGTAAACGCAAGTTCGACACCACACATCACACCACCCAGCGACCAATCTCATATCGCTAAATGGCCGTTGAAATCCGAGCCAATTTTAGTTTCCCTGACTGACATTTACAGGCCTTCGTTATAGGACGAACTGAACGCAGCCCGAGGCGTGTCGGATTTTAGCAATCTTCATCACGGCCCTGATGAGCATCAAGCACTGGAAAATGGGGCCTGGTCAAAAAACACAGTAACTAGCTTCCTCTGATCCAGCTACAATGCTTGGTTTCACAACATTGAGACCGAGTACAACACTCCTAGGTCTCCCCGCCGTGGCATCTTGCGAGACATCATGGCGCCAGTATTCAATGTATCAGATGCATCTAGGTACCTGTCCCGGTGCCCTTGAGAACTTTCCAAACTTCAGGGTTCCGGAGGGAATATTCTGGGTTTCAACTCGGCAGCCACCTACAACCATGGATCTTTATTTCAACATCGAGAGACTACTGCACTACATGACGGGGTTCGCGAATGTCGTATGCAGTTGTGCGACCTAGAGACCAGTTACTACCTACTACCGAGACTATGAAATGGAAGCCTTGATGGGTCTCTCTAGCTCAGGAGAGATCACAGGTATATTACCCGTGGACTTCTCCTCGGGGCAGGGCAAGCTACAACTACGAAGCAGTAGGGTTCTTTTGGCTTTGCCACTGTGAAGGGATGTTGTTCATCGCTCTGGGCAGAGCGTTTGTACCGTCCTCTCGGGACGTTTCAGCCCGCCTATCAACCCCTAGGGGGAGAAATCTATTGGGTGATCTTTTCACCCTCATACACAGTCCCATACTGTGATTACCTAGCGCGCACAGGCCTCCTTAGCAGCGCAAACAACCAGGCAAGATTCGATTTCAGGATCTCAACTTCATGGACGTCAGGCAGACCATGATGGTGCTCATCAACGACACAGAGCGGATTGCCCGGAGAGGCTGAGGGTCGCAAACTCGATGGCCCACCTAACCAGCTCCAGAATGGAGCTGGACCCATCTTGAAGATGATAAGCGAAAGGATGACTTTTCTCTTCGAGATGCTTTCGACCAGCTCAAGAACATTAAAAGAGCTTTGAGTTTCACATCTCTCGGTGGTCAGTTGGGAAATGCGTGCTACCCCGCTGGTTCGGGTTTGCTGTACCATGGCTTCTTGAGCAACCCCCTCTCTTTCGGAATGGCATGGGTTGCCCCTGGATGGTCCACCCAAATCCGTCATGCGCTTGTCCACTATCCTGCGCCCGAAGCTCCTGACAACAACCTCATGGTGCGTTTACAAGGTTCTTGCAATGCTTAACCACTGTTGGAGCGAACGCAGACTCGCATTCAACAACCATCTATACCCTAACTCAACTTTCACCTCTCGTCTCGAAGCTTTTCAAAACCAATCCTACTTGCCTTCGCGCCCGCGGCCGGTCGAAAGGAACTATGATTTCAGCAAAAGTTGGTCGACTAGCTACACCCTTACTGGCATACACCCTTCGATCCATCATCCAGACACGAGCTGACCAATGCAATCGATATCAGCCAGTGCCTCGAGTTGATCTGGAAGGTGGAAACGCGCGATGTGGATGGTGCCCGTCGATATGAATCAAGCCACAGCATGCAGAACTCCCCATCAAACCCCACAAAACGCCGACGATTCAATGACACAACCACAGCCATCAGGCATACTTGCAGCGGCTGAGCGGATTGATGGGTCCCCCAATTCGACCAGTTCCTCTTCGAGCGTGATGCATTTTTGGCTTCAGCAGGCTGCGATGACTTCCCATCTCGGTGTGTCCGCTACAACCAACACCCCGAGCTGTTAGTTAGCCATCGATCTACCGAACCCATTCATTGGCGTTGAATCAAATACTCGACCGAGATGGGCTCTCGCGGCCCAAAGCAAGATCGTGCGGCCGAGGGGTCCTTCGGTGCTCATCCCACGCCCAGGCTTTCGGCCTAGGCTTGTCCCACGATTGAAGCCGTGGAGTGATAGGTTGAGGTAATATTGGGCACGAAGTCGCGGTCCAGACCCGAGCCACAATGCTGCTGACATATCAAGAGATGTTTCAGTGACTTCATAGATCCCCGCCGAAGGGCTTTCATCTACCTTCTCCTCCGCATCAAAAAAGGTTCATCGGCCGTGCTAAGCGCCAATGCTTCCGGATATCAGCAAAGATTCCCTCACGAAGGGAGTAGATAATGCCGACATTCTGCGGCACTGTGCACGACAACACTCTTCGCATCTGCACTCTCTTGCCGGAACTGTCCCGACCGACACCTCCACTCCCAGCTTCAAGTTTCAAGCTCGCCCTATTCTTGGTCCCATTCCGGTTGGCTCTTGGTCGTCTATGTCTTCTTATAGAGCGGCTAGAAGGGGGATTTTGGCATCCACTCCCCCCTGATTAGCCATCTCTTACCAAGTGTGTGATGACAGGACAGAGTGGAGACGCGTCGCAGCCAGAGTTACATCTCCCCTTAATCGGTCCTCTTGCAGATAGCCTAACGCGGCTCAGAAGTTCCTGTCATGTTTATGGATAGGGCTTCCAGGGGTACGAGACAAAAGCAGTACAGTATACCTAACAACCACGATTTACCTGAGCGACTTCGCTGGTTGACAGTAGGGACGGGCCGGCTGCTCCGCTCCAGCTAAGCAGGAGAGATTGGCCAATCATTTTTGAGTGACCAGCATCAACGACTACCACCACAGCATGCAGCTTCTTCGCGGATACTTCTTGACCTCTTGTCCCCCCCCCAGTCGTTCACCAAGCATCTTGACTTGCAGCGGGACAGCTCAGTCGTCGGGTCAAAACACATTGGCAAGTGGCACTCCCTGTACGGCTTCCTGCTTGCAGACTAGAACGATATCGAGCCGTGAGTGGGTCGGATTCAGAGTTTGCTCTCGAGCCAGGAACAACTGCATACCTACCTATGCTTTCACAGCGGTCGCTCCTTTAATCTGTTATCCTGCGTTGTGGATGATCAGGCCAGCAGAGGCCGAGGGAAGCTGCATTGATGTAGGGTGGTTGGTAAGTAGCCCCGGGATGGTGTCCAAGTTATACACGATCCAGAGCAGCCAGGCTCGATGTTCGACCTGGAACATATTCCTCCCCGGTTCCATTCGTTTCATTCTGTGGTTCTCTCTGTAAGCTTTTGCATCAGGCCATCCTTCTCTGCGTCGTGTGAAGACCACCTTTGGCCCGCCATGGAGCTCAACTCCACCACAATCCACGATGCCATCCACCCGACCGCCGCCTTTGCCCAGAACCGGTCAGCGCTCGAGCTTGCTTTGCCTACCGGCAATGACACTGGACAAGCCTCTTGGCTCGAATCCCAGCTGAACCCCAAGAACCGGGTTGACAGCCTTGACCCCCTTCCCAACCCACTCTGGAGGATCGACGGCTGTACCGCCATAGGCACGCAGTACTATGCCCTACCCTTGCACGTGGGCGAGGTCCCACCCATGCGCCTCGATGTGTTCCTGCCTATGGAAACCACACGGGACCCTGTCCTTCGGGACGTCCTAGACCTGGATGCCGCCTTCCACACCAAAGACTCGACGAGACTGAACCGTCTCGGGGTCACCAGGCACATTCTCAGAGCTTTGCAGAAGTGGTCATTGGAGGGTGAAGGGACGGCAGAACAGATTGCTGCCTTGTACAAGGACCAGCCTTTTGGTACACGCATCATTCTCGAACTTGGCTTCAGTCTTGAGAGCGTCAAGATCACCGTCGCCACAACCTGGCACGTGGAGAAGCAGCTCATCAGGCCAAAGGCGCTGGTTGCGACTTTGGGACTGCCCGAGGAGGTCATTCCGGAAACTATCGACATTTCGAACCTGAGCATTGTCCAGCAGCTACACGACAGTGTCTGCCTGGTGCGCATTCATCATCATGACGAACCAGAAGATGGCCAGAAGCTGTGGATCTTCAAGGCCCTCACCAGCAACACCAAGTATCTGGTTTGCGAGCTGCGCAACCTTTTGCTCATGGAGCCTTATCCGCATGTTGTTTCGAAGCCAAAGTACCTAGTCACCAAGTACTGCCGCTTTGGGGGAAAGACGGCCGTGGTGGGTTTCATCATTCCGTTTTACGCGGCCGGCAGCCTCCGGGACACGATTCCTCTGCTTCACATCCATGGGCTTCTCAAGCCGGAGATGCAAATAATGTGGGCTAGGCAGCTTGCCTCTGCCGTCTTGCACGTCCGCGAACGTGGCGGGATTTACTATCCCGACCTCCGGCTTGATAATGTTGTTCTTACGGCCGGGGGGGACTTGGTCATGGTGGACTTTGAGCAGCGGGGTGTGTGGTGCGAGTTTGCTGCGCCTGAGGTGAACGCGATTGCTTATGTGCATACGTTGGCTGTGGACGAGGGAGCGGAGGAGGAAGGGTTAGAGCAAGAGCATGGGGACGACAGCAGGCTTCTGTACAACCAGTTTATTCCTGGTGAGGAGAGACCCAACCGGTGGGCCGAGTTTCTCAGCCGGATCCTCCCCGGCTGGCAGGTTTTGGAGCAGGATGAAATGTACACGCCGCTTCCCCATGGGTATAAGAGCTATAATATCCCCTGGCTGGCGCTTGATGAGGCGGAACAGGAGGCGGCTGAGGCGTACATGCTCGGGCGCGTCTTGTGGTGTATTTTTGAGGGGCAGTGTGCACCGCAGCACGCTGCCGTTTGGCAGTCTTACAAGCGGGAGCCCGACTATGAGTTTCCTGAGTATCGGCACACTCCCCTTCCGATTAGGGATCTCATTGATGGGTGCACCAAGGGCAGGAGGGAGACTTTGTCGAAGCTTGTCACTCGGGTGGGAAGCAAGATGGTGCTTCGTCGGAAGGATGGTCTGGTGGATGTGAATTGCACACCGCTCGAGGTGCTTGATGCGGCGAGGGATTGGTGGAGGGTGGAAGTGGAGGTGGCGGAAAGGTTTTTGACCATGCGGGAGGAGTTAAAGGGGAGGGGGGAGTGGAAGGGGAACTGGTATGGGAGGCTGAGGTTGAGGGAGGTTGTGCAGAGGTTGGAGGAGTATGAGAGGGAGGTTGGGGTGAAGGAGGTTGATAGGGAGGTTTTGGCGGAGTTGTTGAAGAGGTGTAAGTGATGTGATGTGATGTGGTCACTCACTATTGGTTCTGGTGACTGAGAGCAAGGGATAATAATGTTGGGAATTTGCCGGAAAGTGAACATCTCGTACAATCTGCTGGCTATTGCTTTGCTGAAGCCGGATAGCTTCATTTTGTCGAGGGGTTTGATATTCAGAAGCCCAAGGGGCACAGATAGAGGTAGAGGTCTGGCTATTTCCCGTGAGCATGTTTTGGGTAATTTTGATGGTCTGTTTTCTACGGTCATTGCGAGTCTTTTGTTTACTCGCTTTACTGTCTGTATATGTGCTCAATCATATTATTCTGATTTATATTACTGTGTATCCACTTGATACTACCCACCTCATGTGTTGTCTGCCTGTTGCATTGTTGATTCGCACTTGTTACTCATCTTGTGCTTCTATGCGGGGTGTTGATTTCCGGATCATTTCATGCCTGGCTTAGTTTCACTTCTTTACAATGCTTCGCCTTTCTTTGAGTTTACTTATATTATATATCTCATACTCATTCCGCATAATTTCTCCCACGATTACCATCGCACCTTAATGATCTTATATCCCTCGTCCGATGCCATTTAGCCTACTATTTTAACAGGAGCGCCCCAGCATTGTCACAAACAAATATATATATATACTTCAATTACCATCATCATCATCATCATTTTATCCTACAGATGTCTAGTTTTCTAACTTCTCTCATCAATGATAGACCCCTTCCCTCCCGCCAGCCCACCTCCATCCCCGGGCACAACCTCCACCCCCCCCTTCACCCTCCCTCTCCTCCTGCTCCCCCTCACCCTCCCTCTCCTCCTGCTTCCCTTCACCCTCCCTCTCCTCCTGCTCCCCCTCACCCCCCTCCCCAACCCTCCCGACCACCTCCCCTTTCTTCTCCTTTCCCCTCCCCACCAACCCCTTAATCTCCCTCCCCCTCTTCTTAACCTTCATATACCCCTCCAACCCAACAAGCACAGCATAACTCTTGCTGATACTAACCCGACTCATATCCACCCCCTCCCCCTTGAGCGTCTGTACAAACGCCCTAAAATTGCTCGCCGGCGGTCGGTAGTGTCCGCTCAGCGGGCTCAGGCTGTGCAACTTCCCGTTCTTGATCTTGATCAGCCCCGCAGCGGAGATGCGGCTTCCTTGAAGAAAACTCGAGTGCTGAAACGCGCCCGAGTTCTTGATCCCGACGTAGAGACGGAAGGAGGTGTCGGCGACGAAGATCCATGTGTTGGGGGTGACGGAGTGGCGGAGGAGTTTGTTGAGCATGGTTGTGGGGGACATTTTGAAGAGACGCCGGGCGGAGGATGATGATTTCTTGGAGGGTGGTGGATGTGGTGAAGGAGGGGATTCGGATGATGACTGGGAAGATTCGGTGGAGGAGTCACCGAGGAAGTTGGTGGTTGACTCCAACGAGGGTGGTGAATAAGCGGGCGTGGGGTCGTCGCTGGGTACGATCCCGTTGATGCTATCTTTCCACTTTTCGGTGGTGTCGATCGGCGCCCCGTTCTTGGCCCAACATAGCCTGCCGCTCTCGTCGATAGCTACTAGATACGCCTGTCTTTCCTCTCTGGATAAATACCGGACTTGTTCCCGTTCCAGAACCTCCCGAGGGCAGGCTTCCAGTGACAGGTTCCGACCCGAGCCGTGGTCAAGCCAGTAGAAGAAACTGTCTTGGGTGTCGGCTCTTTGCCATTCTTCATGATAGACTTTGAGGTTGGAGCCGTAGCGGTGCTTGTGGTCGATCATTTCGAGAAAGTATTGCAGCCCCATGGTGCGGGAGGCTGCCTTGCGGCGGGCTTTGGACTCGGCGCGGCGTTGCTTGAGGTGTTGCTTTTGGGATTTGGAGAGGTTTTCTTCTGATTCGGAGGAGGAACTACTGGAAGAGGAGGAGGAGGAGGAGGATGATGATGAAGTGGAAGAGCTTTCGTCAGCATCCCCGCCTGCTCGTCGGGCTATGGTGGAGGCCTTTTTCCAGTTGAGGCGGGCGGTGGGAGAGCGAGTTCCGGTGAGCATGATACTGCTGCCTGCGTCGCTGTTGGTGTCCCCTGGTGATGATAATGATGGAGAGAGGAAGCTGGGGGAGTAGAGGCTGTCGCTGTCGAGGTATTCGCTTCGGGGCCGGGGGCGGGTGAGGGCTCGCCATTGGGCTTCTCTTACGGCGTGGATCCAGCGGGTTGAGGCGTCTATCCCCAGACCTGCCAGCGTCCGGCGAGCGCGGTAGCCACGGTAGGTTCGTTGTATGACGGTGGCTGCCTTGGTGACGCTTCCATTTTCACTGATGAGGCTGTTTCTGCGACTTTTGACGAGCTCGATGCTTTGCTGTCGTCGGTTCCGCCGGAATTGCTTCTTGTGCTCGGCCTCACGCTTGGTTTGGATCTTGTTTATTTGGTCGAACTCTTCCTTGGTGGGGACTGGAAGGGAATCTAGGTAATTTCTGTGGGCTGACAAGACAGAAGCGATAGAGTCTGTTTTGGAGAGTCGAGGCCGGTGAGATTGTGCCAACGAAGGAGGTCTGGACCTGGAGGGCATATCTGCTGGGGCACTGGCTACAGATGTTGACGACGACGTCGCGGCTCCTGCTTTGTCTACATCCATTTTCAGCGCCAACACGTCTGTCTTGCAGCCTCAAGGGGACTGTTGCTTGCGAGAGCTCAAGTTGTCACAGGCAAAGCTGAAGCTGTCGTTAACAGAGCTGTCATGCTGACGAAGGATCCGCTTATTTATCATAGTCTGCCTTCTCACTGCCTGCTGATGATCACAACTGGACATATCGGGAGCTCGGCACTCATATGAATCCTGCCAAGGCGCAGCTTGCAGCACCAAACGGTTGGCAGCGGGAAGTGGGAGGAGCTGAGGATGAGCTGAGAGCACTGCAGTGAAAATCCCGGCGGAATTTGGACACAGCTGTGGCTTGTCACCTGTTATTCCCGGCCACAAAAAGCCTTGTGAGGTCCATATCGCTTCTTGCGAGGCATAAACTGTCTCGCGTGTGCAGAAGTGTCGTCTCTGTTGACGGCTGTTACCGTCACGAAGCTATCGTCGTCGTTTATATGCCGGAACAGATGGGCGCTAGAGTGTTCGAGACCCGCAAGGCGCCGTAAGTTAGCGGCATCTTGGCCTGCATTAGCACCCGATGACGGCAGAACGGCACGGAGTTTTCCCCGCTGCAACGGCCATTCTGCAGCCCAGCGAGGCCTCCATTGACAACCTACACCCAATTATCACCATTTCACCAACATCCAAGACAACACAAGACTCCACACCGAAGGTCAAACAGGAATCTATATCGTCTATCAAACACTCAACATCGGACACAGAACCCAAAAGCTGACGTGTCGTCTATCACTTCTGCCCATCCGCAAACTTGGTAACAGCCTCCCACTCGTCCACCAGCTTCAGCGTACTCTCACACTTGTCTCTCACAACCTTCAAGCAATCCGACCCCAACACCAGCCTCACCGGAATCTCTTTGCCGTCAGCCATCCCCGTGCTAGTCAACACATCAACCATAGCAACCGCACATCTGTCCACATCCCCCGGCTGCTGCCCATCATACGCATTCAACCCCTCCCTAAACCCCAACCCATCATACCTCTCCATCACATTCTTCGCCTTAACCCTATGCCCTCCTCCCTCCGCCAAAAACGAAGTCCTCGTATACCCAGGCTCGACACAGCAAACCCGAATCCCAAACGGCTTCAGCTCATCCGCCAACCCCTCCGTCAACCCCGAAACCGCCCATTTAGTGCTGCAATCTGTATATCATTAGCCCCTTTCCCCTTTCCCTCATGTCAACAGTGAAGAACTCACAAAGCGCAAACCCCCCACCCCCCATCCAACTCCCCAAACTCCCCATCTGCACCAACACCCCCCCCGTCTCCCTCAGCTTCCCCACCACAGCCCTGGCAACGTTCACACTCCCCAGCACGTTCGTCTCGAAAACCTTTCTCACTTCCTCTTGCGTGGTCTCCTCAACGGCTCCTTCAAGTATGTAACCAGCGCAGTTGACTACATGAGTGATTCTCCCTTCTGGGACCAAACTCGCCGCCTCGGCGATGACACCCGAGAGAACCTCCTCCGAGGCTGTCACGTCGAACGGCAGGGTGATGGCTCCCCAAGAGGAGAGAGAGATCATTCCCTCGGAGGAGGTCGAGCGGGAGGTTGCGATGACAGTGTGTGAGCGGGAGAGGGCTTCTTTTGCGAGGGCGAAGCCGAAGCCGGAGGAGGCGCCGGTGATGAGCCAGACGGGGTTTTCGGTGGTTGACATGGTGTGTGAGCTGGTAAGTTATCCTATGCAAGAAGCAATGAGGTGAAGTCAGGTAGGTATGGTTTTGAAGACTGTAGGAAAAGGATGAAATGTTTTTGTTGTTGAAACTGTTAATGTTGTTTGTTCAAGCCAGAGAGTCTTCTGCTCATGGTGGCCGATGACGACTGTTTTTATACCACCAAAAACCATCATACAAACACCGTTATATTACATCTCGGAAGTAACACATCCCAAAGGAGAAAGAAAGGACTTAGGTGATTTGACACCCCCCATCAGCAAATTTCACGATGGCCTCAGATTGACTGCCCAACATGCATTGGCACAAAGATAAAACACAAATCAATGATGTTTCGCCCTATCGCCGAAAAGGGGTCTCTATAACGAACATGCTATTCAGCCGCCATCGGCGATAAGCTCACCCACAGCTCTTGCATATCCCCGACAAAAAATGTCCAAGCCCATCCGTACATGGAGATATGCCTTAATACCGTCCTACCAAACAAAATAACCAACAGTACCGCTCTTCCAGAAAAATAAGCCGACTAAGCAAAGAAGTAGTCTCGTTTCCCGGCAAAAAGAGGTAAATACCCAACCCATCATCTTGTGGAGACCAAGCAAGAAATAAATAACCCCAAAAAATCGATCCGCCCAGGGGTCGAACCTGGAACCTCCTGATTAACTGATTGTTAGATTCGTAGTCAGACGCGCTGCCATTACGCCAGCGGACCTATTGATTGATTTGTTGAAGGCTACAGTTGGGAAGCATCTCCAAGAGGCTGCGAAGAAACTTCGCTTTCCGTCGTCAGCCCCTGAGCTCAACCTCACACCCACACGTTCCACAACAGCTCCCGCCAGAATTTCTCACTAGATATATCCTGAAACCTTCTGTAGAAACAAAAACCGGGAAATTTGGATAGGGATAGAGGACCACAATTTGGATTTTGGATCAAGCAGAGCATACACACTGTTTTTTTTTTGGGGGGGGGTTTTTTTGTTTTGTTGTTACATATGTATCCTAAAAACACATTGAAAACCACGATATTTAATAGCTACCCGTTCAAGTCAATACGAAACAAAGTCCTGGCGTAAACACACACCTCAAACTCCTGTACAGCCAGCTCTTCAGAACGACAAAATCTTCTTCGCTTCCTTCAAGTCCTTGATCTTGCGAGCCAAGTTAGCCCGCTGCTCCTTGACACTCGACGACTCCCCAGCAATGGCATCAAGTTGCTCGGCACCAAGCCCAATCACCCAGTCCTGGGTGAAGACCCTGAGCGGAGTGTTGGAGCCAAAAAGCAGGTGGGACTGAACAACCTGAGTCCAGACGTTGTCGACAAACCGTTTCCGAGCAACGTCGTAGTACGAGCTTAGGCCGTCGTGGAGCTGCTCGGCCACATCTTGTATGTTGGATTTGTCTCTAGTCGAGCTGCGAACTTGGCCGATGGTGACGGTGGCGTTGTCTCCGCCCGCTTGTTCTGCCTCTTGCAGTGTCGCGAGAATGTGGGAAGCTGCTCTGTCCGCGTGAGCCTCTTGACGGGTCCTGTTGAAGTGCTTGTTGAGCGTGTAAGGATTGATCTCACGCTCAACGGAGAGGAGGTACTCGAGAAAACCAGTCGCTTTCTTGTATCGCTCGAGCACCTCCTCTTGGATGCATGACCACAAGGTATCCCGAAGCGTGCTATCAGGGCACACGATGCTGAGCGTGTCTGTGATGAAGCGCTGGACGATCATGATCGCGCGGCTGGTAAAAGCGCGACTTATGATGGGCCATTTACTGGATTGCTCTCTCCATGCACTTGCCTGCACCGCGTTGGTGTAATGACCAAGCTCCATGCCGCGTGATCGCACATAAAGATTTGTTATCCAGTCCATGATATCATCTTCTGGATCCTCAACTTCGTACCTGTCACTGATGATGCCGTCGAGCTCGGGAAACTCCTCCGGGTCAAGATCACGAGTTGCGGCCCTCAGAATCCTCTTTGCATTCGCGGCAGGCAATGTCTGGTTGGGATTCATGGGCAGAAAATCCTCATCAACGACTTCGTCGTCGTCATCGTCATCGTCATAGTCGTCGGTGTCAGAGTCTTCGTTCTCAAAGTATCGGAATGCAGCCTTTTCTTCAAACTCGCGACTGAAATCTTCGGCAAGGAACGCCATGAGGGTGGCGAGTTTGAGATGGAAGGACGCCTCAAATGCCGGGTCATGATGATAGCGAGCCTCTAGGCTCGCCTTTGTCAACTCCTGGAACTTGTCAGCGATGTGGCTCAAGAATATCCGCTGTTCGGTATCAGTGCCACGAGCGGGACCGAGCCCATCTCTCTCCTTTTCCGCGCGACTGAGCATCTCGCCGATATCCTTCCTCAACTTGGGAAATTCACGCTTCGCCATCTCGCCCAGCAGCTCACCCAGTTTTGTCTTGAGTGCGCGAACACCAACTCTCCCCCTGTCAAGGCGACGCCAGGGGTCTTCGTTGAACATTTGTTCGCGGGACTCATAGCCAGAGTCGTCTTGATCTGCGCCACGACTCCTCACGACATAATAGCCCAAAGTCAGCTGCTTCCTTTTGTTCTCGACGATGCTGCAAATCGTATCTTTGCCGCTGGCCTCGGGTACCAAATCTGGCTTTGTGAGAATACCGAGGGTCCGTTCACCCTTCTTGTCGTACTCCTCCGCGAGAGTCAGAATCTCCTGGTTAGCGATATCGATGTTGCAAGGCAAGACTGCCAGGATGATGGTCCGGTTATCTCGAATGTAGTGAGTGACCATATTCCGAACCAACAAGATGTCCTGTTTGGTAGTGACGCCCTCAGTGGAGTTACGAAAGATACCGGGAACGTCAATGACGGTCAAATAGTCTTCCTTGGGACCGCAAATCTCGATCTTGAGGATGTCCTCACTGAAGACGGTTCCGCCTTTGGCAGATGAGCTCATTCGAATGCCCATTCTGGCGTTGACCTGGATAATTTGTCAACACACCGAGTGGCTCGTATGAGGTATGGTAAGCTTACCTCTTGCAAAATTGCCGGAAATTTGGCGCGCAAATCCTCACCAGACAGGGCACTGCCATGGTACGCCTCGACATGGCTTTTGTGTTCATCGGATGAATTCGGACCAGGAATTATAGTGATGTTGACATGAGTTGAATGATCGCGGCGTTGGGTGATTTGAGTGGCGTAACGCGTGCAGAGTTCAACATCACGCGGGAACGGAATTCCAGTCAAACTCTCCAGAAGAGATGATTTGCCAGAGCTCTGGTCACCCACAACAACGAGCTTATCGACATGTCAGCTTCGCCATACCGAACAAACTGAAGGGGGCATACGTACCTGGGGCAGAGGGACATGCTGGCCGATATTCCTCTCACGGAGCTGGTCGATTTTGCGAAGAAGGCTCGGACTAGCAAGCAGGTTGTCTTGGGGAGTGTTTTCCTGTTTCATGGTGAATGATTGGGATAAAGTTGGTCAAGCCAAAGATAAAGGGGCCTTGTTTGAGGCGAGATGTGCGTTTCTGCCTGCCTTGTCGAACGGTGGGTTGGATCTGAAAGCTTGTGGGCGAGGTCAAGAAGGGCGCGATGTTCCCATCATATATAGCCGTAAAACACTCCAAGAGTCACGCCTCAGGATAGAATTCCCTTTGAGAAGACCATGGATGCGTATTGGTGACATTTCCGTTTGAGA
Source organism: Podospora pseudocomata (assembly GCF_035222375.1). Classification (NCBI taxonomy): domain Eukaryota; kingdom Fungi; phylum Ascomycota; class Sordariomycetes; order Sordariales; family Podosporaceae; genus Podospora; species Podospora pseudocomata. The sequence goes on along the minus strand of NW_026946363.1, from coordinate 104,192 downwards.
TAAACCTCTACCGTCACGACAGATCCGGTGCGCGCTATGGAGGGCCATAGCGGTCCCGATGTTCCTAGACTTTGTAAAAGTCAAAGAATGGCGATAAAAACATGCGGCATTTAGTAGGATATCTGCATAAAGAAAGAGCAAACGGATGGGCAGAGTGAAGCGAGGCAGACATGGATAGAGACGAGGCTCTGTTTGCACGGTATGAGCAGTTTTGATTCGCTGAGCTGGGGGCATATCGGAAAGCGGCCGCTGTAGGCCTCAATGTTGAGACGGGCAAACACCAGACCCCTCATTGCATTGGTCCCAAAGCCGGCGACGACTAAGGCTGACATCTGCCTTTTGCCGGCCGACTGGAGGTAGAGTGAGACTTGGGTGCGAATGACGCTGTGGTGGGTGCAAAGATTAAAGAGTAAGAAATTTGGTTCAAGTCTGGGTTAAATCAAAATTGACTACAATTCCACGGTGACGGTCTAGTTATATAGCGGTTGCTTTCCTGTCTAAAAATGGCAGGCACGCCGGGATATCTTCCGGACCGGAAGGAGCTACCGACACGGAGGAGGTTAAGCATCGGCGTGGTCGGGTGTCTCAACGGCCGATAAAGTGGGGCGCTAGCTGCCCCTGTCCCCAAGCTGCGTGCCAAATTGACAAACCCACAACGCCCAAACTGCCAGCCCGGTGTCAGCGGGGCATCACTGGGTTCATTTACCTTGACGGGTTCCTGACCAACCCCCATCCCGGCGCGCAACTGACTGCACGAAGAGCGATGCACCGATACTATTCCAATGTCTGCTTTCTCCAATGGCGCCGCTACGACGACCAAAATGTCTGCCACCGCGTCTCCTAATCCCGCCCTAACCAGCTTCCCAACCCTCAACACACCAAAACCAACCACCAATCCCGCCAACACCAACCCATCCACCGTAATCCAAAATGCCACCTCCCCGGTCGAGATCCGCGCTGCCCTCGCGGCACTTCACACCCGCGAATCCTCCCTCACAGACCGTCTAACAAACTTGGTTTCCTCTCAAGCAGACCTCACCCGCTCCCTCTCCCGCCTCGACAACCTCCGCGCTGGGCTCGGCGCCCAGGTGATCGCCTCCCGCGGCATAAGCAACAGCATGCTCGCCTCAGCCTCAGAAACCGCCTCTCACCTCTCCAGCCGGGTCCGCACCCTCGATTTGGAGAAATCTCGGGTGGAAGACACGTTGCGCGTAGTGGAACAGGTTGCCGAGCTGAAAGCATGTGTCGCAGGCGTGGTGGGTAGCATGGGCGCCCCTCAGGACTGGGAGGCGGCAGCTGGATACATTGCGCGGGCTTCCAAGGTGCCTGAGGAGATTGTCCGAGGAGGCTTCGCAGCTGCAGTGGTGCCGACTGTCGAGGTGCCTGACCCCCCTTGGGTTACCCTCGAGTCGGCAAGGGAGAGCTTGTGTAACTTGTTTTTGAGAGAGTTCAGGAAGGCTGCCGAGGATGGGGATGGCGCAAGGGTGACGAGGTTTTTCAAGCTATTCCCCCTGATTGGGAGGGGTGATGTTGGGCTGGATGTGTATGGGCAGTATGTCTGCCAGGGTGTTGCGGGTACGGCCAGGACGGTGCTCAAGGAAGGCGCTTCTACGGTTGGTGGGCAAGGAAGAAAGGATGGCTTCTTTTTTGCCAATGCCCTCACAAGGTTGTTCGAACACATTGCCCATATTGTGGATGGGCATGGGGCCCTGGTGGAAAAACATTACGGAACCGGGAAGATGGTCAAGGTTATCGAAAGGCTCCAGATGGAGGCAGATGTGCAGGGAGGCATCATCCTGGATTCTTGGAGCGATGAAAGGACCGTGGATAGGAGGTTGACTGATGTCAGAAGTTATCCCTTTTCGTTCCTCGTTCAGAGCTTCGTTTCTCAACCAAATCGAGGCTTCGGAGGAACACCACGAGTAAACTCGCCTGCTGTTGGCGGCACCAATAACGGACGCCAGAGCGAGGATGAGGGGGTGGACATGAAGGAAGTAGACGCCTTGCTGAGCGAGATCGCCGTAATGCTTGGAAGGTGGTCTCTGTATTCTCGTTTCCTCGCTGGAAAGTGCAGGGTACGTCTTATTATGAGTCTCATGGCAATGGGATACTGACAACGCCAGGAACCGGAGTCACCGGACGATGCGCCACTCACTATGCCCGAGGTCCTCACCAAGTCTAACCTGGGTCGAAAAGTCTCTGGGAAGCTAGTATCACCCTACAATGAGCTCACCAAGTTCTTTTTTCGGCGCTCTGTCGAAAAGGCCTTTCAACTGGACGAGTTCCCTAGCGGACTTACGCTTAGACAAAACAAGGCGATCGAAAGCAACCCACCGTTTATTATCTCCGCTGTTGACGACGTGATGTACATCGCCAAAACCGTCATCGAAAAATCCATCTCCACCTCCCAGAAAGATGTCGTCAAGGAGGTCATCCCCACGATCCAAGCTCTTCTCGGTACCGACTTTGTCGGCCTGATCCAGCGCAAGATGCGGGACGAATACCTGCCCAAACCCAACGTCCAAGGCGGTTTCCCCCCAGAAGACAAGATCATCGCCTTCATCGTCTTAATCAACAGTCTCGACGTGGCAAACGAGTACTTGGAACGGATCGTATCCGGGATACTGAGACATCCAGAAAACCCACCCGCAGACTCCCAGCAGCCGTCATCAGTACTAACCGCCGCCTTCCCCTTCGCCAGCGACGCCAAGGAAATCGTCACCCGCCTCCAGAACCTCAAAACCTCGTTCCACCTCAAATCCAGCGAGCTCATCAAGGCGGGCATCGAAGCCCTGTTTAGCGAGGTAGTTTATGCTCGTCTCCGGCCTGTCATCACCTCCACCTTCAGTGACGCAGATTACACCATCTCCACCGAGGAAGAACTCACCGAGCTCGCCGCGCAGTCAGATAAGACACTGGAGGAATACCTCGAACAGGTTCCGCTGACATTTGAGCTCGGATGGGATGCGCTGATGAAGCCCATCTCACGTTTGTTGACACCAAAGACGTACAGCCAGCTCATGGACAAGACTGCTGGGTATTTGGCGCAAAAGGTGCTGGAGAAGAGGGTGTGGAGTTATGCCAAGGCTGGTAGGGCGCTGAGCGCGTATGGTGCCATCAGACTGGAAAGGGACGTCAACGGTATCATTGGCGTGGTGTCCAAGGGTAATTACGGAGTGAGAGAGGTGTTTGGCAAGGTTGGGCAGATCTTGATGGTGGCGAACATGGAGGAGGAGGAGTGGGAGGAGTTGGTTGCTGAGGAGGAGGAGGGGATCGATGGGGGGATGGTGTGGGTTTTGACTGAGGAGGAGAAGTTGAGGGCGAGGGATATTGTGAGGGAGGAATGATGCAGTCACAAGTAATTGGGCGTTTTGATAAAGGCTGAGCGGTGGGGATGTTTTTGACTGTTTTATATACTGTTTAGACAAAATTTTGGGTGGCAGGCTTCTCTTCTTAAAATATGTAGAGCGTGCTTGGAATTTTGGAGATGAATTTCTGGAAGGTGTGGTGTTTGTTGTATTGTTCCTGCTTGCTGCGCACAGAGGATATGCTTGCCCCGCATTCTGATGGGATATCTCTCGACTTCCAACGGTTTTCAGCCGCCCTCCTCATCCTCCTTATGTGAAACACCTTGTTTGTATTCTTGTAACCTACTGAATTGCTACCTACGAGATCCAGCTTAGTTTGTAACATCCAATCTGCGGTACATATCACCACCTCATCTTATACAACAATGTCCTCCCTCAACCCTCTCGAAACCCCCGACGACCACCTCCGCCGCTGCTGGCGCCAACAATCCTGCTCACCCTGCCTCTCAGAGAACGCCTGCTCCTGGTGTCCCTTCGTATGTTTCCCTCCACCCCCCTCCTTCTCCCACCCCTTTGCTCACCCACCCACCCGCCAGACCCAATCCTGCACCCCCAACACCCACCCCCTCCCCCTCCTGGCCCCCATCTCCCAACCCGACATCTGCCCCCACTGGTCTGAACGCTGGGAGGTCCGCACCCAGCCCCTCGGCTGCAACATCTCAGCCATCACCGCCCTCTCCATCCTCCTCTCCATCCTCTCCACCATCCTCCTCGGCCTCCTAGCCTGGACCACCACCGTCGCCTACCGCCGCCTCCGCCGAGCCGAATGGGACTGGACCCGCGCCTCCATCCCCTTCAACCAACCCCAGTCCTGGACAAAATGGCACAGCACCAGTGGCCGATCACGTTGGGCCTCATCAGCAGCACCATCATCATCACCAGAAGAACAACAACCGCTGCTAAACTCCCAGTGGGATAACGTATATCGTGGATGATAAAAACTTTCTCTCTTATTGTATTGTAAATACGGAAACAAGAACTAGCCAGAGCTAACAGGCGGAATAATCGCCACCTCATCCCCCTCCTGAATAATCACATCATCCTCCCCTTCCTCAGGCACATCCACATACGCCAGGTTAATCGTCACAAGACTATGCCCCAAAACCCCCTCTCTGATACCCTTGTACCTCTCCTCCAACACGTCACCCAGTTTCCTGAGCGAGAGCGGCGCGGGAAGCGACTCGACGTTCTTGCCCGTGAAGGAGGTTGCAGTGGCAAAGTAGAGGATGGTGAAGTTCCCTGGGGCGGCGGGCTTGGGGGTAGCAGACATGATCAACTACCTACTAGACTTTCTTACAATGTGAGCTTCTTGACAACAAAATAAGAAACCGTCAACAACAAAACATCATGGTGGGGTTATTGTCAGAGATCTTGGTGATAAATTGATACAGCATACTGAGACTCAGATAATACATGCATTTTTGTTCATCATGATAACCCACTAAACCGATGTGTTTGTTGTTGAGGTGAAGAGGGGGAAAAAACATACCAAAGTCGAGTGGTGATGATGGTTGAGGGAGGGGAAGAAGAAAACTGCCCCTCTCCATCAAAAGATTTTGAGAAAAAATCTTTGAACAGCTAGCTCCTGCTGCTCCATCACGTGCGATGAGCTTCCATGGCGATGTTCGAGGCCGTTCTCCTAGCTCTCTAAGAGCTCTCAATCCATTGCAATCAGCGCGCGATGCGAGATGGGCAGCTTACGACACTGCCTCTTGAACAATTGCTCTTTTTGGAATGTGAATGAAGGAAAAGTTTGAAGCTCAAGGGAAGCTCTTGGAGAAATTTATGCTTTGAGCAGGGAGAGCTTGGTGGAGTTTGATTGGCTGAATGGAGACCCATACATAACGGGCATTCGGCCCCCGCTTGCCGAAGGTCTGAGCCCCACTCACCCGACCCTATCACGGTCAGCACTGATATCTGTAGCTCGGATGATAAACAAACAGCATTGATGTGTCATAAGCATGGGTATCACTATGGCATAATGCTCGCTCAAGACAATTTAGACATTTTACCCTCCAAGTCCTTCACCCACTCCGAGATCACCCCCATATTCTTCTCCCTCAAGGCACTCGCATCGTTGATTATAACCTCCAACTTCTCCAACCCTTCCCTCCATTGCTGAATATCTGTGGCCATCTCGGCCTGCTTTTGCTCCAGCTGAGCCAAGGTGTCAGATGCCGTTGCGGCATCTGCGTGAATCATCCTCAACGACCTGAGGCGGTCCAGCAGGGGTGGAAGCAGAGGGCTCAAATTTTCGATGGTCGGAATCATACTGTAAAGAGCATTGACTTTCGCAATCTGCTCCGAGTCTTCGGGTGTGGCGCCTTCGCCAGATGGTGCCGCTCCCGCAGATGCCAAAGCCTCCTGAGCTTGTTTGGCGTTTCTACGGGCCTTCTCCAGATTCTCCGCCTCCTGTGTCAAGGTCCTGACCCTCCTGCTGATGGCATCCAGAGTGGGTGTCGAGGCTTCAGACAATGTTGAAATCTGCTTGTGAAGGTTCTCAACCAGGGGAATAATAGCTCGGGGAAGACCATTCGAGTCAAATTCCGGCATGGCTGCTGAGCCAACACCCAATGCCTTCTCCAAGAACACAAGCCGGCGGTCAAAGTCGGCTGCTTTAGCCAAAGCATGCGTTTGTTCGTAGTCCGGGGCATAGGTGATAGTATAGCTCGCAGTACCCTTGATTTCTCCTGCTGGCTGCTCGCCAGCACTGGTGATCCGGGGGGTCGGTGTAGCAACCGGCCGAGGAGCCAGCGGCTCGCCGAGTCTAGCCATCTCATCCAGAGTTTTGCTCAGAGACTCAAACTCCTGCTCTTGAACACCAGTCTCGTCCGTAGTTTCGTCCGCTGCTGCCTTCTGTTTGCCGTACTCCTCCTTTGCCTCCTCAATTTCGCGCCTCAAACGCGCAATCTTGCGCGCCAAACTTCCAGCATCGTCCTCGTCGCTCAAGTCGCCCAGCTCTTCGGTTCCATCATCCAACACGCGGTGTCGTCTGCTGGCCGCTTTGTATGACTTTCGCTTGCCATTGACACGGTCTGAAAAGTCAACCCCTGAGGGATCCACGGCAGCCGGCATGAACTTTGACCGAGCTTGGTCTATCCGGAGTCTGGATCGAGAGATGGCGGCGGCATCGTCGTCGTCGTCATACTCATTGTCAGAGGCTGATCGCACGGTTGTGGGCTTTATATACCGTCAGCACTTGGATTCCACGAATTCCCCAATATCCAGCAACTCACGGGAATGGTAGAAGTATCATCAATAAGCTCGGGGGTTTCGTAAATATCGGGTGCGGAATCCTGGCGTTTTGATGTTCAGTTAATTTGGCCGGCTTGCTTGTGGCGGGCGGTGGCTGAGTTACCAAGTCTGGAAGTGCCGCATATTTCCTGCTAGAAGCCATTGTGCTAATCTGTCATTCCCTTTACTGTCGGACTTTCTGGGCGCTGTTGGCTGTTCTAATTGCACTCTGGGAGCAACCGCTTCGTATGGTTGTTGACAGTGGATGTTGGGACGTCAAACAAACGGTTTCCCGCCTGGGCTTAGCTGGCGGTGGACAGGGGAGCTGGTGGGGCCCGATGTTGTGGAACGTTGTGGGCCGGCGAACTTAAGATCCCTGCACGACGCGCTCCCAAGTCGCGGCTTGCAGAGAGCGCCTTTGATAAATTTCTACAAGTGAAATCTACCAGGGTCTCCGCCAAAAACTGCTGCTGCCTATATGTCGCTGGGTCGGTCCAGGATCAGTTTCAAGCGAGAAGCATTTCGAAATCGTTTCTAGAAAATATTCCTATTTACTTCAGCCTGTGTGTAAGTGGTCTCCCACCATTTCTCAGGCACGCTTTGTGGGTGCTTTGTAGGTGTTGACCTATTTCAGAAGTTCTCTTTGACATGGCATCTAATCGCAGACTAGGATGATATCACGCCCTGCGGCGGAAGACACTTGTGAACAAATCATATCTGGAGCAAAATTCTAAAATACCGAACTTTCAGTTTAACGTCAGGGCTGCGGCGCGAGATGGTCACCAATCCTGGGAAGCCGAAGGCCAGGGTTCCCTGGGGTCTTAGGAGCCGCACAGTTGGCTTGTCAAAAAGTGGCCAGCCGCTTCTCCAATTTGTGAACGGTCAGCCTATATCTCAAACTTCGCAGGAATCTACAGCCAGACGCTTGCCGGATAGCCCACCGACACCACGCCGAGGTAACGAAAGGGATTTCTTGATGCTCCCGGCTCCTCTCTCATCCCCCCAAAGGGGCTCTGATGCCGAAGAACCCCCTCATGATCCAGGAGCAATCACTAGTTCTCCAGTAGGCCAGTTTGCTCTAGACTCGCCAATACCAAGTCCCCCGAAGCCCCCAGAGAACTCCTACCAAGCAACCGCTCGGCGAAGTAAAATTGCTAGGAAGGCAACGGAGTCCATAGATAGCTCTGACGACGATGGCAACGACAGGATAGGGAGAGGCCATATTCGTCCCACCACCTTCCGAACGCTCGCTCAGGACGCCTCGGCAGCTGTTTTGGTATTCAGTGACTCTAAGATAGTCATCCCGAACTCAGGAGCAGCACCTAAGCCCAAAGACGATGTCCGAACAGTAGGAGAGACTACCGAGAAGCCAATATTTGACCAACCTAACCCCAGAAAGAACCAGAGGACATATGGCGGAAGGAAACACGGCGACGGTGGATCAGGGGTATTTAAGAAGCGAGACCGCACCTCGACGTCTCAACGTGAGTCTAAGAGGCACAAGAGTTCCCTAGACGACGAAAATCACGACTCCAATCACTCAGGTGATGAGAACAAAGCCTTGCCTGAGGCTCTTCCAGCCCCTGACTCCAGCCCAGGACCCCCTACGATTTCTACTCCACATCACCTGGGCAGTTCTCCTTCGAAACCACGAGGCAGCCTCCCCAACAGAATATCAACGCTAGACGAAACACCGGAATCAGCTACACAACTCCCAGTACATGGAATACCGGATCTCCTCGACAGCCCACTCAGAGCAGACATCGACTGGACCACAACCCCAACAGCAGCCACAAACAGAGGCAGGACACGGGAAAATGACAGCAACCACCTCAACCGATCCTCACCAGTCACATACCAGTTTTCCCAGCCAGGATCCCCGCTATCGGATGCCCCTTCCTCGCCAATAGAACTCCCTCCCATCCTCAAACCGTCCGTCTGCCCCCTCTGCAAAGGAGAAGTCGACCGCGACCTCCTTGCCAAATACGAAAAGACCAACCCAAATCGCACCGTCCAGTCCATGCACATATTCTGCACCGGACACAGGAAAGACACCGCGAGAGAAGCCTGGGAGTTGAATGGCTATCCAGACATTGACTGGCGGAAGCTCAACCACCGGATTGAGAAGCTCTATCCTTTTATTCAATCTATCCTGAAGGGGAAGCAGGAGTCGCACTACGCTGCGCGGTTTCGGGAAAGTATCAAGGGAGGAAAAAACAAGACGTTGCGGACGTCGAATGAGAACTTGACGCCGGGGTATTATGGGATCAGGGGGCTACGGCAGATGTCGGAGAATTTGATTCACGAGTTTTCTTCGGTGTTGAGGAAGAGAGCGTTGGAGGATGGCTTGATTGGTGCGAGGGGTTATACGGCCTATCTGCAGGCTGTGTTGGTGCCGGAGTTGGCGACGAGGTTGGTGATGGAGGATATGAAGGTTGGAGAGGAGGAGGCTAGGGAGATATTGGAGGGGAGCAGCTGGGTGGGGGACATGTTGAATGATGAGGTTGCTGATGTGGTTTTTGAGAGTGATTCGGAGGAGAGTGATTAGGTGGATGTGTGGTAGGATGAAATGGTTCAGGTGTTTCTTTGCATGTATGGAAGACGGCGATGTTGCTGGTAATTGTGTTTGGTGTTGTTGGGCTGGTTGTTGTATCACGTGTACCGCCATTCTCTGGGAGAGGTATCTCACTATGTCGAGATATCATTGCATTATTTTCTTATTTGCTTCATAGCACTTACATCGATCGATATATCAGCTCAAAGCTTTACTGCCCTCATACGCCTCAGCACATAATCATGCCTGATGACATGCTCCCATTAATCCATTTCCAAGCTACCCACCCACCTATCTTTTACCAAAGCACTGACAATATAAAACATCAGACGAAAAGGAGGAGTTTCAACGCACACTCCTCCCTCGGCTGGAGAAGCACTGGGAGTGTGTTTCGCGCACGCACAAAAAACATTCCATTATTGTTTGTTTCAATGCGTTTCGACGTTTCAGGTGGTTCGGGAAGTAGAGTACACAACGAACCGAAACAACCGAGGTGGGGTTGGGTTGGGTTGGGAAAACAAGACTTTTTGCTTGTCAATCTGTTACCAGAGATCATATATTTTTGGATATGATGAATGGAATGTGGATATCGGATGTGTCAGCGGCGGTAGTGTGGCCTGTCGGTTGTTGTATGTGATATGTATGTAGTCTTATTTTATGCATTGCATTTCTTCAAGAGCTTTGCTTGCATGCTGTAAGTGAGCAAAATGAACGGTGGGCGACACCGCTTTTTCTCATGTATTTTCGATATGCTCATCTTTGCATTATCTGCTTTTGGCATACCGAGAATGTATTGTTCTTACCTCTCGCGACACGATGCCCCCCCATCAGCCATCAAAAAAACGTTTACCTTATTCATCATATCCAGTAGCCTTACCTCGTCTACTGTAACAACCCAACCCCTCCATTGGTGTCCCTGATGCAATGCCCTTGACTGAAAAAAACTCCCCGGGTGGGATGGAGGGGTAGGGGGGATTTTCAGGGGTCCTGTTCAGAGTTGATCCCCTTACCTTACCCCACCAAACCCAACGTGGCTTACTGGGAACCACCTAGCCTCCGGCACTGGGCTACCACTCCCTGTTGAGCAAAGAAACCCGACAATAATGCGCCGATGCTAGCCCTGTTTCCCGCTCCCGTTTTATCCGTCGTTGTGTCGCCCGGAATGCCTCCGGTTCCGCGCCCAAAGTTCCGAGAGACGTTTTTGCCGTTACTGACATCCGCGTTGGGATATCTTGGCTGCTTTAGAGGCTTAAAGTTGAGGGGTTGACGGAGCGTGCTCTAAACACAGTGCGGGGTGAGCTTTAGATATCAAATCAAGAGCTGGAGCTTGACTCATCACAAAAGAGCCACATGACGTTACGCCCAGGGGGCCGAGAGGGAAGGAATTATCTCCCCGGCTTTTGGTAATGGGAAGAAGAGCTTCCGAGAGGAGATAAAGAGCCCCTAGCTGAGATCCCAGAGACTGGTGGGGTGTCTCAGCGATCGGGGGCTCAAACATGGATTCATTGTTCTCAAATCGATCTGGGGACCGGGGCGGGCGCGGCACCTTGGGAAGTGCGGTGCCATGGGCGTAATAAGGGTCCAGATGTGCCTGTCCAAGGTGTCGAGAAAGTGGGAGTGTGGCGGTCTGAGAGTTTGTGTGGCTGGTGAACGACAAAGAAGATTGATTGTGCCTTTTGGGTAGCTAGGCCCAAATGGGAACCGAGAACAGGCTCTCTGACAGCAGGCTCTCGTCCGATGCAAGTGGTGAGGTGACCGAGATGGCCATTCCGTACTCTTCCGTATATCAAAACCAGCCTTCTGACCATTATCTCTCAGAAATCCCGACTTTGACCGACATTCAGATCTGCGATTTGGGGTTAGGTATTTTTCCCATTGCAGGAGGCGCCAGAAGCGCCTTGGCAGATGGGCAGCCGGGAAATGCACAGTCCAGATGCGCTTGGCTATTTCTGTATGAGGCTGTTGGGTCACAAATTGCGTTGCTCGTCAGTTGATGCCGTCTAACGATGCGCAATTTTCCCTCGCATTTTAATTAAAATGAATCATCTTGTTATCTCGCAGGGCTGGACGCGTGGCAGCAGTTACCTCAGAGCAGGGCTTGCTCTTGTTTGGTTGAAGGGATTCAGGGTTGAGTTGACTGCCCGGGCCATGTTCCGCGGGTGTGAGTCCGTGCTGGAGGGTGGATTCCCGTCCAGCCTTGAAAGCGCACGGTCTTTTCAGATTTGGTGTATCAATCGAGGTTCGAGATGGTTGTAAACGAAGAGCAGAAGATTCAGTGAGAGATACATATATCACAGGATATGGGCACCGTCAGCAACTTCTAGACCAAGTACTGGTGTACACACTACTGCTCGACTGCTCGATATCGGACAATTGTTGTTGGGAGGTTAGGTAGGTATAACGATTGGCGGAATTCCAATTGGTGTTTGCTGGGCCATATCATTGGATAAAGATCTTTGCCATTTGATGTCTCTGATCAGGCCGTTGGTTAGCATAGGTGATGGGATTCAGGGTTCCCCACCCTGCTGATGCTGTGCGCACACAAGAAATGCAGATGGAGCCTCTCCGCACCGCCCGGACGCACACACAAGCGCGCCCCATACCACGCTGCTGAGTGCGCCCACAATCCACAGAGGCCCCGGGCAACAGATCCACAGCAGCCGATGCCCACCAGAAGTGCCCGCGTGGGTGGGCGTCTCACTCACACTTTTCGCCTATTCGCACCGTCATCCTCTCGAGACAGGATCCCCAAGAACTGTCCACCACTACTGAGGTGCCTCGCCGAACTGAACCCGTAGGTAGCCTTGATTTCCACACTTGTTGTCCCCGCTCGCATATCCATATACTTGGCACCGCTGTCAGCCATCGCAGCCATAGCATCCACATCCACATCAACACCAACACCTCAGCCCGGCCCATCTTCCATCCCCGACGCCGACGACCTGTACTCCTCAAGCGACCGACCCGGCGGGCATGACCTGACAGACTGATAACCCCGAGACGTGGAATGGCCGTGGTCCGCTAACGGTTGATCGGTTCCCTTGTTCCCGCTCGGCCTGTTGCTGGCGACAATGCCCCGGAATGACGCCAGTTCCCGCTTCAGCTCTATGACGGGCTCCAGCACCGACAGTGCGAGATCCAACATCACTGTGAAGCCGCTCCCCTCTCTCCCTCCATCGGCGTCATCCTCTTCTCCTTTCGCCGCCTCCTCAAACCAAACCAGCAATGCGTCCCGGTCCGCTTCTCATGGCTCGCGCAGGGCTGCCCCCTCGCGCCTCAAGACTGACGAGAATGGCCAATTAAGTCGGTGAGTCCATGTCTCGCACTTGATGCCAGCACGCCGTCTGAAAAGTGAGAGAGCACTGGCCGAGTTGAGACCACGCATCTATCCGAGACCGCCGCCGGCTTGCTCTTTCACTTCTCATCCCTGACCGACTCTACCTCTCTACCTCATTCCGCCTGCTCCCTTTCATTCCCCAAAGTTGCTTCTTTCCCCGCGGTCCCCGGACGAACACGAACTGACGGGTGCCTTCTACAGGTCTTTCAAGGATTCTGATGCTCAAGTCTCGCCGACCTCCACCTCGCGCCTTGCGCTTTCGCCTTCTTCCATCACCTCCAGCAATTCCATTCGCGAACACCGAATGAGCGACCTGGCTGACTACCGACGCGACTTGGCCATCCTCGACCCCGCCGGAGGAAGGACATTGCGAACTCAACAAAACAACCCGTCCTCTGGCTCTTTAAGTCAGATCGCGCCCTGGATGGCGGCCGCACCGACGCCGGCTAGTTCAGGGCCGTTACCCACTAGCTTTTTCAACGACTCGACAGACAATCTGTCACTTAGCTCGCAAACTTCGCCGGGTCTCCGCAATGCCACAGCGCGACCGTCCCAAACGACGACCGGGAGTACTGAATCCCCAGAAACCTTGTATTTCACCGATGAAAGACGTCCGTCGATTGCGAGCATCACCACAACTGCAAGTAGCCAGGGCTCGAGGGCGAGTGGTGCCAGAGGCGGGATTCGAAAGCTCCAGGGGTTTTTCGGAGAGGAGTTTCCGGGTCGTGATTCCTCCGAGATCAGTCTCTCTCATCCCATCGTGGGGAAAGAGCACCGCTCGCATTCTTACAGCCATGCACGGCCACATCGGGATCGCAACTACTCTAATGCCACAGATCACGGCAGGGACGCATCACCGGCCTCCAGGCCTCGAACACCCGTACCGAAGCCGGAAGTTGTGCCTTTCCTGTATCAGGAAGCTGACGTAGGTTTAAACCCCACATCTGGTCTCGGCATTCTCAAGCTACTACCCTACAACCCCTTCTCATCTTGCTACCCCTACCATTGCGCATGTTTCTTTATTTGACCCGTGCAGTCTTTAAACCCACAGTTATCTCCCGAGTCCGTGTTTACCTTGCGGTTCTTCGTTTACCTAACCATCACATCCTAGGATATCGCGCGCTACGGAGAAGCACCCGTCCGAGACATCCTGAGTGGGCCGGATCGCGAACGCTTCGTCAATGATAGCTCCCAGCAAAACAATCCGCCAAAAACGTCGGGTTCGGGCCGTTCCGGACACTCAATTGGTGTGCATTTGACCGGACACCATCACAGACACAACAAGAGCAACGAGGATCCTCGGTCCCTTCGGCCCTCTGTCAGTCGGGAAGACTCGACGATAAGCGTTCCGAAGGATCGGAACGGCTCCTCCACCATGTACGGCACCCGGTCCCGTGCACAGAGTCCCGCTCCGAGCACAACCGGTAGTTATTGGGGCCACAAGAGCGGTAGTACCGACGGCCAAACCTCACCCGGTCAACCGAAAAAGAGCTTCCTTGGACGGCTTGGAAGAAGGCTCAAAGAAAAGGACGATGCTCCAGATCTGAAGAAACTCGGTCCAGCGTCCCAGTCCTCTTTACATTCCCGGCCCTCCCGACAAGAGCTCTCCAAAGCTGACGGCCAGTTCGCGCGAGGTGCGGACGGGAAATACCAGCCTGATGTTCGGGATGGTATTCGCCCGGATCTTGCCCGTCCAGCTAATGGACCTCAAACGTTCAACAAGTTTTCCCTTTCCAAAAAGGCCCCTAGAAGCAAGACGCAGGATGACCTGGACGAAGCTATTGGCCCCACCGATAGGCAAGATGGCGGCACCATGTTTCACCTCGACACCAATCTTAATAATATGGATGGTATTTTGAGCAAACCGGCGCCGCTCACCCCAATGAACGCTCATGAAATCTTTGACGAGGTCGGCTCAGGCAAGGGATCAATCAGTTACCCGAGTTCCAATGGGGCATGGAATGCACCGGACAGCTGGGCTGTACTGCGAGATGACGACGCCGGGGCCCAGCTCCCAGACACAGAGGACATTGGAAGCCCGCCGAGGCCGGAGGAAAAGCAACACAACTATTGCATCCGGGTGTTCAGGGCAGATGGCACGTTTGCGACCCTGCAGATGCCACTCCTGACGAGCGTCTCAGAGCTCATCAACCAAATTGTCAAGAAGTCATACTTGCAGGATCCGGATAAATTCAAGCTGGTCTTGAAGAAACATGATCTCTACAAAGTCCTCCAAAGCACCGATCGTCCACTGCTGCTACAAAAACGGCTCTTGGAACAAGTGGGATTCGAAGAGCGTGACAGGATAGAGGACATCGGCCGCGAAGACAACAGCTACTTGTGTCGATTCCTTTTCTACCCCTTCACCGACAACAGCTATGAAGTGATGGATCAAATGGAGTTCCTTCGGTCCCAGAAAAACAACCACATCGACCTATCAGGCCGCAGCCTGTCTGCCATTCCGGTTCAACTCTATCCAAGGGCGAACGAAATAATCTCTCTCAACTTGTCCAGAAACTTGTCGCTCCAAGTCCCGCGAGATTTCATCTCGGTGTGCCCAAATCTGCGCGACATCAAATTCAACAACAACGAGGCTCGAGCTTTGCCCAAGAGCTTCGGATATGCCAGCAGACTCACCATGTTGGATGCCTCAAACAACCGTCTGGAGAGCTTGGAATCTGCGGCTCTTCACAATCTCACCGGCCTTCTCAAGCTTAACCTGGCGAACAACAAGCTCAAGCAACTACCGAGAGAGTTTGAAGCTTTTGCTGTGCTTCGAACGCTCAACATATCCTCCAACCTCTTGAATAACTTCCCTCCCTTCTTGGCCAAGCTGGAAAATCTTGTGGATCTCGATCTGAGCTTCAACACGATCCAAAGCCTACCAGATAATGTCGGCCAGATGACGAGTCTCGAAAGGCTTGTCATTACCAACAATGAGCTCTCTGGTTCATTGCCCCCGTCTTTCAAGAACTTGCGCAGTCTCCGTGAGCTGGATATCAAGTACAACGCCATCTCCAATATTGACGTGATCTCCCAGCTGCCCAAACTAGAGATTCTTTCGGCCACCCGCAACAACATTTCCCAGTTCAGCGGCACGTTTGAACGGGTCAGAAGCATCAAGCTGAATTGGAATCCCATCACCAAGTTTGAGATCAAGGCCCCGGTTCCTACCCTCAAGGCTCTCAACTTGTCCAACGCCCAGCTTGCAAGTATCGACGAATCGTTCCACAACATGTCCAACTTGGAACGATTAGAGCTCGACAAGAACTACTTCGTCTCACTGCCCGCTCACATTGGTAATCTTCGAAGGCTCGAGTACTTCAGCATTGCGCACAACTCGGTAGGTGAGTTGCCTCCCGAGATCGGATGCCTGACCGAATTGAAGCGGCTGGATGTTCGGGGCAACAATATTCGAAAGCTTCCCATGGAGCTGTGGTGGGCAAACAAGTTGGATTACCTCAACGCATCCTCCAACGTGCTGGAGAATTTTCCAAAACCCGCATCCCGCGCACCCCATCCTCCTGGAGAAACAAATGGCAATACGAGCTTCCCAACTGGCAGAATTGGACCACCAACCGGCGCCCTGTCTCAGACACCAAGCGCCGAGGAGCTCAACGATCCTTCAAGACGTCCAAGTCAGGCTTCGAGTAGCCTGCTCAGCGTTGGGCCATCTCCCGTTCCAGGGGGTGCTGACAGGAAGAGCTCTATGGTGTCTGTTTACGGGAAGGGTGGGCGAAAAACCTCCGTCATCTCCAGATCAACCACACAGAGCAGCACCGCCCTGGCGACGCCGACAGCCAGCTCTAGGAAAGATTCGAGCCATACACAGCGACTAACTAATACCTTTGCCGGATCGCTTCGATACCTATACATGGCTGACAACCAGCTCGACGATGACTGTTTCGATCAGCTGTGTATGCTGGAGAATCTTCGTGTCCTCAATCTTTCCTATAACGACTTGAGTGACATGCCACAACGTTCCATCAAGTCCTGGCCACAACTGGTCGAGCTGTACCTGTCAGGGAATGAACTTGCAAGTCTGCCTGCCGACGACTTGGAGGAGTACAGCATGTTGCAGACGCTCCACATCAATGGCAACAAGTTCACCAATTTGCCTGCCGACATTTCTCGAGCCAAGAAGCTCACTGTTTTCGACTGTGGCAGCAACTCTCTCAAATACAATATCGCCAATGTGCCGTACGATTGGAATTGGAATCTTAATCCCAATCTTCGGTACCTCAATTTGTCTGGAAACAGACGGCTGGAGATCAAGCAAAGTTCCGTTCCCACGGCAGCTCAGAATCGCGAGCAATACACCGACTTTGGTAGACTAACCAATCTTCGAGTTTTGGGTTTGATGGATGTGACGGTTCTCAACTCTACACTGCCTGATCAAAGCGAGGACCGCCGTGTAAGAACGTCTGGCTCTTTGGCAGGGTACATGCCCTATGGCATGGCCGACACTCTGGGAAGCAAGAACGAACACCTCTCCACCATCGATCTTGTTGTCCCGCGCTTCAACTCGAATGATTCGGAAACTCTTTTGGGTTTGTTTGATGGCCAGGCGCTCAGTAGTGGTGGCTCTAAGATCGCCAAGTATCTCCAAGAGAACTTTGGGCATATCTTCTCTCAGGAATTGAGGGACCTGAAGAATACCGAGAATCCTGCCGACGCGCTGAGACGGTCCTTCCTCTCACTTAACAAGGACCTCATTGCCGCCGGAAACACACACACCGAGGACAGGTCTTTGATGGTGCATCGCGGCTCGACGGCCCCTCTTGTCCTCAGCAGAGAGGATCTGAACTCGGGTGGTGTCGCCACGATTGTCTACATTCAGAACCAGGATCTGTATGTCGCCAACGTTGGTGATGTACAAGCAATGATCATCAAATCAGACAGCACCCACGTCATGTTAACAAAGAAGCATGATCCTGCCGACCCCAACGAGCGCACGCGTATTCGAGAAGCCGGCGGGTGGGTATCTCGGAACGGCCGACTCAACGATCTTTTGGAGGTATCACGAGCCTTTGGCTATTTGGACCTGATGCCCGCTGTCCAGTCGGCACCAAATATCGAGAGACATACGATCGGGGAGCATGATGAGATGATCTTGATTGCAACCAGAGAAGTGTGGGAGTATCTTCCAAAAGACGTCCTTGTCGATGTCACCCGTTCGGTGCGCCAGGATCCAATGCGTGCAGCTCAAAAAGTCCGAGATTTGGCCATGGCGTATGGGTGCTCCAACAAGATGACGGTCCAGATGCTGGGCGTTTCCAACCTTAAGGCAAGAAGGGAGCGCTCACGGCAGCACAAGGGGCAGAGCATGCCAGTCTACGCCTCACTTCAAGACGACGGCGGCTCGTCAACTGGCATGAGGAGAGCCCGAAAGGCAAGGGATGGCCCTCTAGACTCGACGCTTGGACGACTCGATGCAGAGGTGCCTGCTCCCACAGGTCTCATTGCTATTGTTTTCACAGACATCAAGAACTCGACACAACTATGGGAAACGTATCCTGAAGCCATGAGGACGGCCATCAAGAATCACAATGAGCTTATGCGACGTCAACTGAGGACCATTGGTGGTTTCGAGGTCAAGACAGAAGGTGACGCTTTCATGGTCTCCTTCCCAACTGCTACGTCAGCTCTCTTGTGGTGCTTTGCCGTCCAATGCAAGCTGCTCCACTTGGACTGGCCGGCCGAACTCTACAACTCGGTCAATTGCCAACCAGTGTACGATCGTGATAATAACCTGATCTTCAAGGGTCTGTCGGTGCGCATGGGCATTCACTGGGGCGAGCCTCTCTCAGAGCCTGACCCCGTCACTCGCCGGATGGATTACTATGGCCCGATGGTCAACAAGGCCAGTCGTATCTCGGCCTGTGCGGATGGCGGACAGATTGCCGTGTCTTCTGACTTCATTGCGGAAATTCAGCGGTGTCTCGAACACTATCAGGAGCCGACGAGCTCGGCTGTTGACCTCAATGAAGACAGTTTCGCGACCGCCATCCGGAGTGAGCTGCGCAGCTTGAGTGGGCAGGGGTTTGAAGTCAAGGACATGGGCGAGAAGAAGCTAAAGGGCCTGGAAAACCCCGAGTTTATCTACTCACTCTATC
Organism: Podospora pseudocomata; assembly: GCF_035222375.1. Classification (NCBI taxonomy): domain Eukaryota; kingdom Fungi; phylum Ascomycota; class Sordariomycetes; order Sordariales; family Podosporaceae; genus Podospora; species Podospora pseudocomata. The sequence goes on along the minus strand of NW_026946363.1, from coordinate 85,583 downwards.
CCCATGCACTCTCCGGCAGAATCGAGACCCACAGCAAACACGAGAAGGAGCAAGCCCAGGACCTCAGGGAGATCAGGCCTGCTATCTTGAGCCCCGGGAGCGAGCTTTCGGTTGAACCAGATGACATATGGAGTCTCTGGAGAGTGGCTCTGCGCTTGGAAATGTTGTGCAGTATGTTGGAGGATAATAGCAAAGCGCTTCAGCCACCAGAGACAGGTCTCCTAGACAGGATGAGGCAACGGGGAGGAGAGGTGTCGGAGGACTTTTTGGTCAACTTCCTGGATCATCAGGTTAGCCGGATCGAGGTATGTTTCTTGTCTTGGTTTGAACAAATGTAGTGTTGTATGATGCATGCTAACATTATGCAGACGTGCATCAACACGATATACATGCGTCACCTCGTCTCGCAGAGCAGCACAGGGTCCAATTTTGGCGCGTTGCGGGGACCGATGGACGAGGTTCTCAAGGTGGTTGCCGAGCAGTTCCAGCTGGTAGCTGAGTACAAAGCGCGGTATGGTGACCTCCGTGCTTGAGTTGGCTATGCCTGCCTTGCTGTCCTCGGTTTTTTTGATGCTTTTGTTTTTTGGCTTGCTGTTTTCTACGCACCTTGTCATCCAATACCCCGGAACCTATAAAGTGTGGCTTTTTATTGCTCTTGTTCCTCCTCTCTCCCTTCTTGCAAGGCAGGCGGGCGGTCGTGGTTTCGATGCTGCGTTGGACTTTTGAGTTTCTCTCCAGTCCCGCCATTGCAAAGTCGATTAATCCTCTGATACCTCTACAACACGTATTTACGGCACACACATCATTACGTTATATACCATTAACCAGTATTGTTGCGGCAAACACCGGCAAGGACGGATAATTCTTGGGAGAAGAGGAGAGCCTCTAGAAATCCGTTTGGTTTCGAGTTAGTTGGTACTTTAGCATTTTTCTTAATATTTTGGAGGGGCTGAAGAAGCAGCAGGCGGGTTTTGTTTCGAATGGATGGACGGAAGGGTTTTGATACCGTATCGGGCAAACGAACGGATGAATCTGGCCTGTTGGTTTTTTGTTCTTGTTTTTCTTTTCTGCAAGTCTTTTTGGTTTCTCTTTTTACAACGTTGAAGTTACAAGTAACGGAGCATTAGCATGGCAAAAGGCGGGCAAAGCGATGGATTACACACACTACACTCAGGATGGACGGGCTCAATTTCTACACCCTTTTTCTTTTTGCACCAAAGCTAACATTCGGTTTATCAATGTGGGGTTTGTTGTCACACATCAAATGGAGTCTTTTCCCGAAACACCGTTGGTTGAACTTTATCTGGGCTGCTGGACTGGAACTGGAACTGGACTTTACTGGACTGGGATTACAAAGCATTGTGTCAAGTGGGGTGAAGGTTTTCATTTTTACGGCTTGTTTGCTGGTTTTGTTTGTTTATTTAGCGATGAAATTCTTGCTTTGACAGCTGAAAACACCAGTTTTAGTTAGGCGTGCGTTGCAATGGTTGATTGTTTTTTTTATTGTTGTTTTGATCACAGCAACGCGCTCTTGAAGATCAGGGATGAGACTAACTCCAGTTGTTATTACAGCTTTTTCCAGCACGTGTGCTCGTGCTTGCGAGATTTTCTGAGTGCAGGCTATGCATTGCTGCATGTCCTGGACACGGTCGAGGTGGAATCGAAGAACTTTTGGAATGCGGAAGAATGGCGGTGTTATGATTACTTACCTGATCTGGAATACAGGGTGGTGAGGGTGCCTGCTAGTAGGGTTGGGTATATGGTACCGCCATCGGAGTTGATTTTTCTCGTGGGGTGAGTAATGGGACGGGTGATGAGTGACAGAAGTTGGTATTCACAGAGTTTTGTGGTTCTTGTGTTTCTAACTCTGTTGTTGTGGGACTGAAATGTAACATTTAGCATGTATCGATGTATGTTGAGGAGTAAATAAACAGGTTGTTGATGGACTGAGGATGTTTGCCAGCACAATTTCAGGGGTAAATAGGGGGTTGAACTCCACTTTCCTCTTATTCCAGGGGTTAGGGTTCTACTGTACCTCTGCACACTGTCACATGACGTAACTCCCTTTTTGATGAACGGCTGCCCCACAATAAATCTGTCCTCTGCGCGTCGCATTGGCTGACGCACGGCGGTTGAAGCTCAAGCCGCCAAGTTGACTGTAAACGTCCACCTTTGTGTTTCTTACTGGCGACACCGCGACACGACGACAATCGCGACGGCAGCAAACATACTCCCTGTATAGCGATATAAACCACACCAATAACCGGCGATATATTGTCACCCAAACCACTGCGAGAAGAAGGGGAGCTACCCTCTTGAAGTAAAGCGAAGATGTCTTTTCTGGGGAAGATTCTCTATGGTATGCTTCTCCTTGTTCTCCCCCCCTTCTCTATCAAGCATGCTAACGTCTGTGCAAAATAAAGTGACCGTCCTGATTCTCAACGCCATCGTCGTCCTGTCAGAGGACCGCTTCCTCGCTCGCGGTGCGTTTATCCCCAACATTCCCCCGGTGTTCCCGAACCCATAGTCCTATTCCAACTCCGACAACCACAGCTCAACCGATAGAGAGGGTCAAACCTTCACAAATGGGGGGGTCCTTGAACAAACTCTGGCGGGAGGGTCGCGCTTTGAGGGCACCACCTCGTTGGGATGCTGTGCTCGATACCAACACGGAGCAAAACTAGACACCGGTCAACGAGGTCGGAAAAGTGGCCCTGCTGCTTTCACCACGACATACAACAGCACATGACTATCCAGTACAGGAAACACTGACTCTTTGACCGACAGTAAACCTCACCCCCGCAACCCACAACCGCTCCTTCGGCGGCCCCGGCGGCGTAGACAGCAGCGTCAAGTACAATGCCATCCAGCTGATTGCCTCGATCCGGACCTTGATGAGGAGTATGTACTCTCCTCACGTACCCCGCACTTTCGCCACCGTCACTAACAAGAGAGTTAGTACCATTAATTGTGATCAATACCCTCATCATAGTGTATGAGCTTGTTTTGGGCTAAAGGTTTGCGGTTTGGAGGTGGACAGTGAGGAAATGGAGGTGGAAGTCACGAGAGCACGCACACCACTTCATAAAGATCATGTGGGAAATTGCTTTGGGTTGGAGGTTGGCAAAATGAGGCGCTAATAGATGGATGAGTGTCGTTGGCATGACGAAAATATACACTAATGGATACGACAAGCTACTACAATGCATGATGTTGGGTCTTTTACACCGCCCTCCGAGTCTGCAGAAACAAGTGAGAGATTACAACTACTATTAACTCTACTTCTGGTGGTATCATAGGTAGGCTGTTTACTATCTAATAATACTGTTGTTGTACGTATCCCATCTACCCAACAAACGCCCAAAAAACAAGATTGCCCCCCGTCGTTCATAATCATCACCTCACGACACACCCATCCTGCCCTTGTTCTTCAGATCAAAGCCTGTCTCGCCAGCCCATACTCCGGCATCATTCCCTCAAGCCCCAGCACCACCGCCCTGCTTATTACCGCCAACCTATCGCGGTGGTGGTGCCTGCGGCTGTGCTTGTGGTGGCATGGAAAACTGTCTCGAGACTTGACTCTGTACGTACTGGCTCTGATAAGGGGAATAGTTCCGGGCTTGTTGCGGTGGCGGTGGACGAAATGGAGGTAGTTGAAAGTGTCGAGAATCCGGTTGCTGCTGCTGCTGAAACGGAAATGATGAAAACTGCCGCGGCGGTAGTGGGTGATACTGAGGATGATGAACATGTGTGAACTGCGGTTGGGGAGCTACCGGTGGTGGTCTCCAAAACGGATCAGGTTGAAACACATGCCCCGTCATGGGAGGCAGCGCATGAGGCGGTGGTAAATGAACATGAGGCGGCGGTAAGTGAATCTGCGGATGCGGTCCCCATCGATACGTAGGCGAGGAATTACTCTCGGGAGATCCGTCATACCCCCCATCCATACCCACCGCCCCAACATTCACCACCTGCCGCGGTGTCTGCATCTGCACCTGTTGCTGAGGAGAATGCTGGACAGGCTTCGGTTTCATCACCGACGTCCCATCCAACCCAACATTCTCCTGACCACCCCCACCACCACCACCACCAAGCACCTCGCCCCCATTCAACCCGCGACAGCCAACCCACTCATACCCAGCAAACGCCGTCCGTCTCCTCACACCCATCGCCACCTTTCCCATCTCCTTGTCCCTCAAAATCTTGTCCCTCGGCCTCTTCTTCTTCTTCTCCTCCTTCTTATCTTTGGCGGCGTCCCCCTTGGGCTCCCCATCCCGAAACACCCGACACCCGTACCGAAGCAAAAAAGCCTTCATCACCTCCTTCTCCTCCTCCGTAACCCCGCACTCCGGGCTAGCCTTGTCAATCTCTTTCTCCAACCCCATGTAATAGTCAATATCAAACGGCGCCTGTCTCATCGCCTCCATCACCCACCTCTGCAGACTCGGCCTCCTGCCCAGCTTACCGAGGAACCTCTCCTTTTCCTCTTCTCGCCTCCTCTCCTCCATCAGCTTCTGCTCCTCAACCATCTGATCCAACACCCGTTTGCTCAACCCGTGATACCCCTCCTCCTCAAGCCTCCTATTCTCAATCTCATCCTCATCGTCCTCCTCCTCCTCCGACAGCTTGTCCTCCAGAGAGCTCTCACTCCAATCACTCAAGCTCTCGTCATCAAAATACGTCGCATCGTCCGGCGAGTCCAGCACGGGAACATGCGGCGGCGGCATCTGGTGCAAATGCTCCCACGCAATTGACCTAAACCACTTGTGCCCCTTGATATCCTCAGCATCATTAGGGAACACAAACTTGTCCACATATTCCTTCGTCCACCGTGTATCCTTCTGCGTCTGATGCTGCTGCTGCTGCTGCGCCGGGCCACCACCACCAGTACTAATATTCCCCGGCATAGTAGCAACCCCCAAAGCAGGCAGACTCGGCGCCGACATCGAACTCGTCATCCCCCTTTGATTCTGCCCCCCCGGCCCAGTCCCAATCTGCCCAATCATGTCCTTCATCTTGTACGCCTTGCAAGACAACCTGTCCTCTTTGTCCACAATCAAACTGACCAACAAATTCCGACACCTCGTCGACACCGCCGGCCCCTGCCTCGGAAAGCGAAACGTCTCCCGGTGGTTCAGAATATTCTTCTTGGTCACCGACCTCCCCTCCTCGCTGTAGAACGGCGTGCTCCCGTACAGGCACTCGTACAGAATCACCGCCACGCTCCAGTAGTCGCACCTCGCATCATAACACTCCCCCTTGACCACCTCGGGAGCCATGTACTGACTCGTACCCATAATACTCACCGCCGCCCCCCTGTTCCCGTTCCTGTTCCTCCAGCTCAGCAACGGCTCCCTCTTTTCATCCCCCTCCACCCCGAGCCCAACCCCAACCTTGGGCTGATGCTTCCCAATCCCCGTCATGATGCCACTCGTCCACTTCAGCACCGCAGCCGTGCTCCTGCTCTCCTTCCTGTCCTGCTTATCCCCCACCACGTTCAACCCCAGCCTATTCACGAGCGAATACCGGTGACTAGTAAAATAGGCCAAGTCATGCGACCAATGCCCATCAAACGCCAGCCCAAAGTCCGAAATCTTCAGGTGTCCGCTCGCCGATATCAAAAAGTTGTCAGGCTTGATGTCCCGGTGTATAAACTTCAACGAATGCGTCGCCTCCACCGCCAGAATCATCTCGGCAACATAAAACTTGGCCACCTCTTCCGGGAGCGTAGTCTCCCGAATCAAAAACCCCAGAAAGTCCCCCCCCGGCATGTACTCGGTAACCAAGTACAAATTCTTCAAGTCCTGAAACGCCGCCACGAGCTGAACAACCCACTGACACCCCTCGCTCGCGATCAAAAAGTCCCTCTCCGCCTTGAGATGCCCCTCCTGCTGCGTCTTGATCATCTCCCCCTTCCGTATACACTTCATGGCAAACACCCCTCCCCCACCACCACTCTGCCTCACCAGCTTCACCACCCCAAAACTCCCCTTCCCCAAAATCTGCACCTCCTCAAACCCATTCTCCCTCGCCCCGTCCACCCCCTCCCGCATCAGCAACCCCGCCCCCCTAGCCTTCAAAACCCTCGTCTCCCTCAGGTGCCGAGTCTCCTGTTTGAAAAACCCTTGTCTGACAGCGGCAATCTGCCCACTGGTCAGCAACCCCCCCTTTCTCGTCTCCTTCCCCCCCCTGGCAGCCGCCGCATCCACAAAAAGCCCATTCTCAAACCCCTGCCTCCTCTTCTCTCTATCCGTTGCCCCAAGAGCAAACTTCTCCTGAAAATACCCCTCCAGCGCGATCTTGGCCGCAGCCGCCTTCTCCACCGTCACGATCGAAGGCGTGACAAGATCAAAGGGCGATTCCTGTATAGTCGTCAAGGCAGAGTCTGGACTGGGAGAGGTGGAAGTGTCATCAATATGGTTCTGCGGCGGGTTCTCCCTGTGGTGTTGCTGGCCATGATTGTGGCCATGATGGGCATGATGACGAATGATTGGATTCGAACAAGATGACACCCCCGACAACGGCAGCGCGATGTTGTGCTGGTGATTACCGTGCCGGGCGGTTTGCTTCAACCTCTCGGGCGGGGATCCCCCTCCTCCCCCTCCCCCTCGCCTCTGATCCTTCATCATCCACGAATCCATCGACGTCTGCCCAGTCGAGTTCTTGGGCGAGGTGTTCGCCGAATTATCCTGCGGCGTGCTCGGCATGCTCGAAACCGTCGTCGTGTCTGTGTTCTTCGCCGTGGTGGTGGCGTCGGGGGTGATGACCTGCGGTGGTGACAACGGAAAAGATTCAATATGCTGCACCACTGCTGCCTGTTCTTGCTGCTGCTGCTGCTGCTGCTGGTGATGATGATGATGATGATGATGATGATGATGATGAGGATGACGTTGCTGAGATGTCTGCTGCTGAAGCTTCGGTCGACGACTCCTCGGTTGGGTGGATCGATGAATAACAGTTGGCTCCATGGGAGAAGGAGCACCACGGACGAGGGCACTGGACATTTTTGAAAGTATGCCCCTTGGGATAATTGACTTCGCACCGCGGTGGCCGCTAAGGGGCTCGGCCGGTGTCGTGACGGCGGGTGGCTTGTCAGAGGCTATTTACGTCGGTTCGTATCAGCCCAAACGGTCTTCTCAACATTCCCAACAAGAAAGCTTGGAAACTCACCAAGATTGGTCAACGACTTGAATGCGGAGAATATCCTGAACCTTTTACGAGCGGCGGCCGTGGTGACTTGGATGGAAGCACGGTCGGAGCGGGCAAGGGACCACACCGAGGCGTTGTTGTCGTCCAGTTTGTAGCCGGCGCCTAGAGAGATGGAGGCGATCTCGCTGTGCTGCTGGCCAGTTCTGCTCGTCATGACGGTGCACCTCTGTCCATGGGATAAAAATTACGGGGTGCAATAATGCTGCCGGGTAAGTATTGCGGGATAATCCCCTCCCAGAAAATCCAACGAGAGTCGGGGGTTTGGGACGGGTCGAGATGGAATGATACGGTGACGGGGACAAGATGGGTGAAGAAGAAGTTTGTCGATGGACAACACGGACGTCATGGTCTATCTACGACGGGGCATGGCCTCCGTGAGGCCCCTTCCACAGGCCGGCAATGCCCAACAAGACAGGACGGCTGGGAAGGTGTCGACTACAAACACCTTTCCTCATGGGCGCACTTGCCATTGCTTAGCAGGACGCTGGACATGCCAGGTAAGACGGAACATTACACAGAAGAGACGGAGAAAGAGATACACACATAGCCAGCAAGTACACAGGCGACCACAGTGTTGAGTTCATAGCCGCGCCACAGCGACGAGTATTATTTTCCCCTAAGCAGACAGTAACATAAGAAATTCCCTGAGAGGTAACAAAAAAACCTCCAAACCCAAGTTTTGTTCGCCATTCCATAATGCAATGCAGACCTCGTCATCCCCTTGAACACCGTCTCTTTCTGCTGCCTAAGAGGACAGAATCCTCACAGATCGTGCGCAGGTCAGAAGGTCTCCATGGTGCTGTATATGAAGCAAAAAAAACCGATCAGGCTAACCCGTAGGAAGAGCCTCGAGATATCATAAAAATAAATAAAAATAAAAAAAAGGAAAAGAGCCCGTTGTAAAATACAAGGTTACATGCCACCGAGTCCGACGCCGCGCTCAGGAGACATATATATTCAAGTCACAAAGATCCTTTACTTGATCTCGATGAGCTTGACATCGAAGATGAGAGTGCTGTTGGCAGGGATGCCGGGGAGGGACTTGCTGCCGTAGGCGAGGTGGGCGGGAATAGTCAACCGACGCTCGCCACCGACGGCCATGCCGAGAATACCAATGTCCCAGCCCTTGATGACCTCACCCTTGCCAATCTTGAAGCTGAAAGGCGCGCCCTTCTTGTTGGAATCAAAAACCTTGCCGTTCTGGAGCTTGCCAATGTAACGCATGCCAACGCGGTCGCCGTTCTTCACGGTGCGGCCGGTACCAGCCTTGCGGTCGTCGATGGTGACACCGTTGACAACCTTGACACCAAGAGCCTTCTTCTCGGCGGGCTTCTCAGCAGCCTTGTCCTTAGCAGGGCCGGTAGGGCCTTGCTCAAGGTTCTTGGCGAACTGGACCTTCTTATCACCCTTGGTGGAGGGAGACTCCTTGGCCTCAGTAGTAGCAGCCTCGCTCTTGTTCTTCTTCTGCTTCTTGTTCTTCTTCTCGTCCTTGGCGATCAACTCGTCGAGGCCCTCGGCCTCCTCCTCAGCGGCTCTCTTCTTGCCCTTCTTCTTGGTATCGACGAGCTTGGGAGCCTCCTCCTCGTCGGTGTCGATCTCCTTGATGCGCTCAGCACCATCGATCTCGTCGAGCTCATCGCTCATGTCATCATCGGAGTCACCCTCGAGGACGGCGCGCATGTCGTCGTCGTAGTCCTCATCGGACTCCTCATCGTCCTCCTCGTCCTCCTCGTCCTCGGTGACCACGTAGTTGCCAGTGACGTAGACAGTGTGGGTACCGGTGACGGTGAAGAAGACCCTCTCGCCCTCGCCAATGACAAGGTCGATGGGCTGCTGGTAGGTCTGTGTTGCTTGTCAGTCTGTGCAAGGCTTTCTTGGGCTGGTTGAAGCTAATACGTACGCGCTCGGTGTCAAGAGTGCAGACAACGAACTCCTCAAGCTCACCCTCCTCCTCATCGTCCTCGTCGCTCTCCTCATCGCTCTCCTCCTCGGCCTCGGCCTTGGCCTTGCCCTTCTTTCCGTTGGGCTTGACGTCCTCCATCTCCTCATCGGACTCCTCCTGGGTAGCCTCCATCAGCTTCTTGATGGCAGCGGCGCGCTTCGCCTTCTTGGACTTGGCGGGGTCGCTGGGGCCGCCGTTGGCCTCCTCATCGGACTCCTCGTCAGACTCCTCGTCGTCGCCGCCGCCGAGAAGCTTCTGGAGGTACTCGTCCTCGTCCTCATCATCGCCCTCGTCGTCGTTGACGACTCTGATGATCTTCAGGGTAGAGCGGTGGACGGCGGGGATGTTGCCCTCCTCATCAGCCTCGGGGGCGGCGGTAGGGTCAAGAGCAGCCATGGTGATGCGAATCTAGAATTGCGCATTAGCAATGGCCTGGCAATTGGGATTGCAGAGACTTACGGTCGCAGGGAACTGGATCTCGGCTGGGACAAGCTGTCCGGGAGGCACATCTTGGCCATAGACGGCGACAGGAAGAAGAGGCATGTTGGCTGAGTTAGAGGATGTTACTTGGTATGTACTAAAAGAAGGAATGGCGATGCGATTTAATGTGCTGAAAAAAAACAGACAGACAATGTGATGATGGTGATGTTGAGTACAGAGAAGAAGAAGAGAGAGGTGCAGGAATCGCAGCAGAAAAAAAATATCCAGCACTTTGCAACCACCTGCAGCGATTCAAGGTTGGCTCCACAAAAAAAGTTTGGGCGGCTCCACTTCAGCATCCGATAAGGCTTATCGGCCGATAGTTTCCACTGGTTTCCCAGCCAATCTGGTGGGGCAGAACTGAGCTGCAACATTCACCACCCAACGGCGGCGCAACAGTGAAGCAATGCGCCAGGGTGAATATCGTGAGCAGATGTCTGGAGGTGTTTTGTTCCCATCTTCCTGAGTGAATTCTGCCATCATCTGTGCTTTCTGAGCATGGAATTGGGTCCATATTTCAGCTTTTGACATCGAGACTCTCTCGAGACCTCTTTGTTGACTTGCAAGAATTTACAAGCGCCTCCCCACATGGATCCCCGGTCCATTCACTGCTCCAGGTCGACAACCGCACGTCACCTCCCGTGCCTTCTCTGCACTTCGTAGACGTTCTGTGAAATCTCTATCATCCAGAGAGCAATCTGAATAATGGATTGCTGAGATCACCACTTGAGCTTCTAGAATCTAGAACAAGTTGCTCAGCTTGGCATCTCACACTTCAGGCGACTGTCAGAGGGTGTTTTTTAGGAGTTTGAGATGAAGAGAATCGGATTTGCTGCTTAATCTGAAACCTTGGCTCAAGTCAATTGTTATCTGAGCAATACCGCAGAGCTGTCCATATGAGTAGACGCCGAGCTCTCATCACCAACCTTTCAGTCAAGCTCCAAGACCAGGCCTTACACCATCAAACTTGTACAGTGAAGTGTGTTGATACTGCACCGAAATAGCTTGCTTTATTTTTCCTCATCATTGCAAAGCCACTAGAAGAGCATGTACACATCATCATCAGAGAAAATCAAACACCGGATCATGAAGACCGAGCTGACCAAGTGGATAGATGGCCTCTATCTCTGTTTAACAGCTCCTATAACCATTATATCTCTACAAACATGTCAAACCCACTCCCCTAAGCAGCCAAACCCAACCAAGACGCGGCTGACCTCCGAAACAAAGCAAGGCTGAAGCAGCCAGCTTACTCACCCTCACCCTCACCACACCCAGCCCCATCCAAGACAGGTCCCCCCTCCCGCTCTATCTGGACAACAAAAAAACTAAATCAATAAATAAATCCCCAGTCTGTACCTACCAATCATCCCCTACCCCTACCCAGCATTGTATCAGGCCTTGGTTCCAACTCAACCACCAGCAAAACCGCCGATCTCCCCCCTTCCCAGCCATCCAAAAGTGGATATCCCACAGTGGCAGTGTACATGTCAATATGTAAGCACCACCTCACCACCCTCACCACAGAATAATCGAGACACTACAGGTAGGTTTACATGCCTTAACGGATAGTCCATAAGCCTTTAAAGATAATTTATAATAGGCCTTTGAAGATAGTTTATAGGCCTTCAAAAATAGTTAACAGGCTTTGAAAGATCGTTCAAAGTCCTATTAACTTACTCCTGAGGTATAGTTCATAGTATATGATATGGGTTGACTTACTTTTGTGTCTTGGTTATTTTGTCGGCAGGGTGCTCACCTCACCCAAGTACACAGCGTGACAGGGTCCCGTTTTAACGGAGAAATAAAACTCAAAAACTCAAAAACTCCACGTTTACGTCAAATTCCGAACCCAATAATATAAAAGCCGCGCGGCATTGGGGGTGTCCATACAGGTTCGTTACAGAAACCCTTGGGTCGGTAGGTAGGTAGAGAGGTAGGGTACGGAGAAGACCAACCGCCCCACGTTCCTACCTGTATCAAACTCGGATTCGACAAGACATGCAAGATAAATAGAGAACAGTCAGCCGCGCGCCGCGGACGCCGGTGTGAGTATGCCGATATTCCGAAGAGTTTCTTGGGTAGGTGGATGAGCGTGAAATGCAACAAACTTGTCTGGGAACGGCCCGCTTCTGAACGATGATGACGACGCCCCAACCCCATACAATTCCCAAATCCCATACCCAACCGCATGAAACTAGTGTAAAAATTCCGCATGTACGAGTAGACTATAGTACGTTTAGCATCTGAAAACCACAATCCGACGTTCGCTAGTTAGATAGAACAGCACAGCCACAATCAATGCTACAACACCAACGTCACCTCCCCCTTGGCGCTTCTTGAACCTTCAAAGATCAGGCAGACATTCAAAAACCACACAAGATCCAGACATACATACAAGTCACAGTCACCAGAACAAAACTAAACAAAAAAACAATAGCTTTATGCATGCCAAGCGAGCGTCATGATCTGAATTTCTTTCTCTCTCTCTCCCCTACACCACACCTCCCCCCACCCTCCCGCCGTCTCCATCTTTCATAGACCAAAACTTTGGAACTCCTTCTCCCCCAAATCTCCACCCAACTACCCACTCCACCAAATAAACGTCATCATCATCACCACAACCCACCAAACCCCAAACCCAGGCCCATCCCTCCCAATTGATTGACGCCGATTTGTCTTTCCCTCTTCGCTCGCTTGCTCATGTCTTCTTCCCCCCAATCTTACTCCTCCTCCTCCTCCTCCTCCTCCTCCTCCTCCTCCTCTTCCTCCCCATCTTGTTCCTTCCCATAGTTATTCCCATCATTCTTTATGTACATAAAAAAATTAAATATTAAGGGCTAAAAATGGATTAAATTATTTCCCTTTCTCTTCCTTCGGCTGTGTCCCCTCATATCGTGAAGAAAGAGTTGCCTCGAATCCGCTCTGTTCTCCTTGGGTGGTCGTCAAAGAAGAGAAAAAACCAAATTGATGATTGATCCCGCTTGAGGAAGGTGTTGTGGATGTGTTTCCCCCACCCCCCCCCTCCTTCTTTCTCCCAATGGATTTGCAAAGCGGTTCGTTCCCGAGGTGCTTTTTTGGTTGCCCGGATTGTTCTCATTTCGTTTCCAAAGACTTCTTTCGGCACTTGTCTTGTCTCCATGTCGTGTGAGACTCCCCAAACTGTGCTTGCCGCCACTGGGGGGGTTCCCCTGAATTATCGCCGTGTCGTATTGTGTTCCCAACTCTTTCTGGTGGCTGGTGATGGTGGTGGTGGTAAGTGTGGTGTGTAAGCGAATGGCGCCAGCAAGGCGGAGGATATCATCCATAAACCGATTGTCCCCCGTTCCGTCCTGGTATAATATTATTCTTGCTCTGTTGCTCCTTGAACTCCGATGAAACCCGCCGAAAAATGAGCAAAAGCAATGATGGCAAAGCAAAAAAGAAGAAAAAAAAAACGTCGAGCCCCATATCTAGATGCCAAATGCCGATGCCATGCCATGCATATCAACATCATGTCCTCTTGATTTACACGTGCGCCTCACACAATCCCGTGCTGTTTATAAAAGAACAAAGGCCAAAAAGGGCGATGAAGTACGCCCGTCGCCAAAGTCTGTTGACAAAATGTAAAAATGCCCAAGAATCGAAGAAGGGGTCGGCGTTCCGAGGTGTGCTGGACAGCTCTATGCCAAGTTTCGACGGCACACGGATATCGAAGCCCGAGAGGGTCGAGCCCATGGATAGAAGTAAAGCATCGGCGCTATTAAAATGCGATAATTTGCTTGCGAGGCAGCAGTAACTGGTGTTATACCAAAGAATCCAAGTTGACCGACTTGGCTCTCCTCCTAGTGGCCTTCTTGCTGACTGTGTAGACCAAGTCTACTGTCCAGAAGTGGTATATTTGCGCTTGGGCGCAAGGGATCGAGCCAAAGATTGGCGCGACGAGGGGTACCATGATGTAGTCGATAAAGTTGGTCTTGGCCTCTCTGCGGGAGAAGTGCATGCCCTTGGTCAGACCGGCATCGCTCATCTCCTTCTCGCGAATCTCGAGGCAAACCTTGTGGAAGCTCTCGTAGAGAAAGAGGTACAGGGCGACTTCCATGAAACCAACTGTGCGCAGAATGTTGCAGATGCTGAACATCCAGTTGACGCCGTGAACATCAGGAGCCCCGTCAGTAACCCAGGCGTAGAGAGTCGATGCGACAACCAGGATTGTCATCTGGACAGGCAGGAAATGCGCCTCGAAAAGACGGTGAAACAGAACAATCATGCGCTCGTAGTTGACGCCCTTGAGAGTGTCGGTGGTGACGTCCGAGAAGATGCCGCTTTCGGGAGCAGCTTCGGGGTCAGCTGTCGAGACTTGCGATTCGGGAACATAGCCATCCGAGGCGTCGTTCAGAGCGGTGTGAAGAGGGCGGAACGCTCTGGAGGTGTGCTTCCTCTCTCTCCAGACCTCGACAACCTTCCTGAGAGCATACCCAGTATCCAAAGCACCCCACATGTGCCTGAGAGCTTGCTTGTACCGAGCCTGCACGTCGGCGATCAAACCCGGGATTCCCTTGCCATGACCACCTCCAGTAACATTGGTCTGGCTGACTGGGCTCATGACGGTCCGAACGGTCAAGTTACCATTGAGCGCAAAGAAGCACTTGAGGTACATGTGCAAATCCTCGCCAATCGCTTCGGCATCGCAATCCCAACCGCCGACACGGTCAACCAATTCGAGCGGCACCGAGTAGACCGAAGTAGGAGGAGCAACGGTCGAACCCTTGTACAATCCGGACATGCCGGCAGCAGACCACAGTACATCGGCGACACGGACAATAGCCGGGACGTTGTGAGCATTGCGGTCAAAGATGATGGGAGCTGAGTAGAGGGTGGTAGTGGCAGTCTCGGTGTAAGTCATGTGCATGGTGGTGACCAGGCCAAAGTAATTGGTCGAAAGATGGCTATCAGCTGCATCCGTGACAAACTTGGTTAGCGAATCCAATCGCGCGCGCAGGACAGAAATAAAGGGACCAACCACACCGAGCGACCCGGTGCATTCTTGCAACGGGGCCCAGAACGTTCGGCAGCTTCTGCGGGGCAAACTCACCATCAATTCCGGTCACAATTACATCCTTTCGCTGGCCCAGAGAGTATCTTTCGCTGAGCTTCCGGGCGGCCCAAGCCATGTTGCTGCCCTTGCCAGCAAGCTCGCCGGGGATATCAGACGGGTGAAGTGTGTAGTTGATGGAGCGGAACTTCTTGGAGAACTCATTGACGAACCGGGAAGCCTTGGTCTCGGCATTGTGTTCCCGCTGCTCCATAGCAAGATAGACCTGGATCGTGAACTGTCAGCTCCGCACTAAACAGGGGAGGTGCTTCATCGGGCCCATTCACCCCCACCACAGCTGCTGCCAGAGAACAAACAAGCATTTGTTGACAGCGGTTGATGAGGGGGTGTGTCATCCGGCGGCTGAAGTGTAGAGTGCGCCAACTTACATCGTAGGTGTTGCGGGCCTGAGGGTGAGAGGCCAAGACCTCGAGAGTCTCCCTGAGCGTGTCATTTTCCTCCTTGTAGTTGGGAATGACAATGGCATGGATGACGCGGTCGGGGGCAATGTCGGCGTCAATGTAGCAATCCGTATCGACATCCTCAACTTCGCTGCTCGAGGAGGAGCCCAAGTCGCGCGACGAGGTCAAGGTCTCGGAGCTAGAAAGGGAGGTCGAAGAGCTGCGGCGGCGGTGTCCAAACTTGATGTCTTTGAGGGTCCTGGCGCGAGCCGACTTGCGCAGCTGCCTGCCAATGGTGAAGACGGCGTAGCAGGAGCGCAAGGGAAAGCAGAAGACAAGGAAGTGGATGAGCAGGCAGTAGTAGGAGAAGATGTTGACCCAAATGGCACCGTTTTGCGGGTCGTAGTTGGGTGCGCTAAGACTGTCGTTTGACTGATACTTGTAGCCATGTCGTTGAGCCTCGAGCTCGCTCGAAATCACCCAGTAGGAGAGCGCAACGGTGGCCATCATGGCCAGACCGCCAGCGCGCTGGCTACACCACCCAAATATCGACATTGTTGCTGTTCGGTGTGAGTTATTATGTGGAGGTGGAGGTAGCGGTGGTGTGTTTTATAAGTTGCTGACTCGTCGTGGACGGAAACACGCCCAGTTTGCTAACCGACGAATGGCGGTTTGAGGGCGTTGAGGTGATGGGAGGAGGAAGTCGACGACGAGTTGACGGCGTGGGCCCGAGTGCACAAAGAGACGCGAGTCGATTGCACCTCAACCGAGCACGTCCAAAGGTCCAGAGGCACAGGGCTGCGATTCGAGATGGTGGGAAGGAGGCACTGGCGGGAGGAAGGGGGAAAAGGGAAAAAAGAGAAGAGAAGGAGAAGAGGTGAGGTGTGCGGTTGAGAAAATGGATAACCACCGGGCGGGCGCAGTCAGGTAGATGGGGGTGCAGGTGGTGAGTGGTCAATGTGGTCAATGTGGTGCGACCCGGGGGTGGACCTGGCTGAGGTGAGGGTAGGAAGCTCAAGCTGGGTATGGTACCTGTCGATGAAACTCGTCGAGGGTAGGCTGCCAGCAACAGAAAAAAGGGGGCAGCTGAGGTTGAAAGCCCAGCCCGCGCGTTCTCTCTCTGTCGGTCGGTGCCAACACCTGCGATGGGAAAACGCTGCTGGGGTGTTCGTGGGTGCTACCTTTGGATAGGTGTGGGCTGGGATGCGCAGGCTCGGCAGGGTCACGACGGGGACTGGGGGCTGAGCTACAGGCAATTGGATCGCTGTTGGGGTCGGCCCTCCGCAGCAGCAGCGTAAGATTGTGGATTCCCTCAACTGTGAGGTGGGCACGAAAGTACCTGGTGCGAATAACACAGCAAGCTTGTCGCTTTTGGGTAACAAATTTCCCACCTGGGGACGGCTCAGCAACGGCCCAGGTTTGCTGTTTCCCGTTGCAAGGCTAGCAAGGCCTCTGTAGTGGTCTGTTATTTGAGGGTTGATGAGAAAAACACACTCAAAAACGGCCTCTTTCACAGCCTTCGGAACGGCTTGGGACAGGTCTGAGTCGCGGCACCCTGACCTGGATCCCGCTGTTTTTCACATGGAAATAGCGGGGGAGAAATCTGGGGTGTCGTTGGTGTGCGAAAGAGAGCTTCGTCCACTCAGCTCCTGCAGTCTTCCCCTTCCAGACAGCTCTTCTCGACGATCCAACACTCAACGTCCCTGCCGTTGAAACAAGCTGCTCGGGAGGCATTGGCGCGTTGGCGAAGGCTGTCTGGCATTCGCCTATTCGAACTTAACACGACGGAATACCCAGGTTGCCAAAAAAACAATCTGTTTTTTTCTCGCTCCAAGGCCGCGTTTGCCAAGCGGCGGCAGTTCAAAGCTTTGTTGCCTACCTGGCCAGGCCAGGAATCTTACGTCTGACTCCATACATTATTCCCTGTCACAGAAGCCAACCAAACACTTGGCCTCCAGCACGCGCAAAAGGTCCAACTCCACTTCCTGTCGCGATCAACAACGACAAGACAACGACAAGTAAAATGTCTCACAGCTGTTGCTAGGCCGAGGGACGACGTCAGGGCACTCCAAGCGCTGCCGTCCCTCTGAACCACCACGCCAGCCGCACGTTCTTGACGGCTCGACACCTGACGGAACTGCACCGGTGGCAGAGAATCTCACCAATCCTGATGGGGGATCTCGGGACAAATCGAAGTCTGTGGGGCTCTGTGTCTGAAGTTGGCACACACACAGCATGACCCGCATCATACCATGCCGTTCCTTGCGCCAGAGAACAGTTTATTATTATTCGGGGTCCTTCCACCAAGCAGATAAGAAGCCAGCATCCCCCATCCACAACACAGAGAACAGTACACCGCTCACTCCAACGCGGCAAAGGAAGTCGGTCAGCATCAAAGGGGAAAGCAAAGAGCCAGCCTCGCCATGCCATGTCGATAACGCCATGTACTTACCAGCCACATTCCCACGTTGGACAGTCGCCATTTGACATGCACAGGGAGCTTGGGCCCCCTTCGGCTCTGTCACTGGTTGGTGGGCCGATGCCACTTTGTGGAAATTATGATGAGCTTTCCCAAGCGGACACGGCAGCTCAGGCATTTCCCCTTCTCCGATGTTACTATTGGCCCGCGATGCTCGCACAAGTCACCTCACTAGCAGCGAGAGTGTAACGGCCAGAAATGCGAAGGTGGCGCTGTAGTTCTGCATAGTCTGGAGAGCCACTGAGCTGACGAGCAGCCTGCAGAAGAGCGTGAGCACAGCAGCAGGCTACGTGCCGGTGTCTCGGCACGGCTCACATGGAGATGCGGATCCCCATACAAAAAAAAAAGGTGAAATTCCGGCCTGGGAACGTTGCTAACTGAGACCTTTTTATATCTAAGTACATGGGTACCTGCGGAATAGTCGAAAAACGTGCTTCTTGTGAGGCCTCTCGCTCGGCCTCGGCACCAGAGTTGAAGTCCATTCATCCGCTCTCACCTCGCCCATGTCGCATCGTGCCAAGCGTAGCGTTGGACCAATTTTAAGCTGCTCGATGGATTCAATGGCAGGCTAGCAAGAGCCAAAAAGGTCTTCTTTTTTTTTTTCCTTTCTTCATCCCACACTTACCGGAACGGGCTACGCTACAACGGCCCCATCGCCGTCCCTTCACCGGCTTCGGCCGCCGGCAGTGGTGGAGCATGGATCACATCACCGCATCTTTTATGATGTTGTTGAACAAGATGTCGAGGCGGCAGAGCTCAAAGCGGCTGACAATAGCATCTAGAGGCTGTTCCTGGCGTGGCGGGAGGGTGTCTTTTGTTTCTCAAGCATCACCACGACGGCGTCCCAGCAGGAACCGGCCGGCTCTTGCGTGATGTGGTCAAAGAGATTCATTTCGCTTGTGCGGCTTCAACCAGACGTTGGGTCGGGTCAGGGGTGCTGCATCCCGGACAATCCTCTACTCCGATCACAACCATCCCAGAACCAGAAAAAGCTTCTTTTGGGTTATCAATCTGGCAGCTCATGGCAGCAGCTTGGCCCGAGTTTGACATCCGACAACGAAGCCTTCCACACCTCAAACCGAGATGCATGGCTCACAGGCCGGCAGTATATTGTAAGCGGTGATACAGCAGAACAACAAAGTTGAGAGTCTACTGCAGGAGTGCTGCAGGTCCGGGGAACTAGAAACGGGGCCTCTTTTTCATCGTCGCCTCAGAAACCGTCCGCCCACCGATTCGTGTGGCCGGTTCCGACGGGAGAGGCGTTAACTTTTCAGACCCCGAAGCCGCTTCCTTTTCTGTACGACCGGGTTTAGGGACGCATCTGCATGATGAGGGGGAAATGCAATAGAATGTTTCGAAACATGTCTTGCAACTGCTGGGAACTGGCAGAGAAGCAATAAGGAAGCATGTTTTCGAATTGAAACCCTCCAATATCACTAATAACCTTGTCCTCGAAATTTTGTACGACAGCCAGCACCAGTGGTGTTGATTAGGAACAAGCTTCCAGGCGTTCATTGGGGAGGGTTGCAGAAAAGGCCGGCCAGGACCCTTCCTTTCCCTTCCCGCCCGGCGGCTGCAATGTCCGGTCCGTCCATCAAACCCCCCTGACGGTAGCAATCTGTGCTGGTGGTTACAACATCCAGGGGTTGGTGAGAGAAAAAATCACGCAAGATTTGCGGCCATCAAGCACACCAAAACCGCGTCCCGCGACGCGATTCTTTTTTTTCTTCTTTTTTTTTTCTCGCAGTTGGATTGGGAACTATTTCCATTTCAATCTAGATTGGTCCATGTGTGTGTTGAAATATCTCCCATCCCGCGGCACATCTTACAACTTACGCGCCTTTGTTTTAGCCGTGCGGCGTTGTACACTTTGATAGTGGGATGGACGGGGATGATGATATGGGCCAAAATCCAACATGGTGTTTGTGGAGTTGCCAGTCTTGCTTGGATGAAGCCATTTGGTGAGAAATAGATGTGCTGGCTTTATCTCAGGGTCAGGATTATGGCAACCATGTCTCAGGCTGACTGATATTGCAAGACGACAGCTGCCAATTTTGTCAGCTTGGTGTTGTAAGAAATATCTCCTTACAGAAGTATTTCCCTCCACAAAAAGATATCCGAACCTTGCGAAAAAAGATACTCGGCTTATACCTAGGTAGGCAAACCCGATCCCCATGGACCCTTAATCCGACGACGAACCACGAGGATGGTTAGAACCCGCGTACAATATGTAAGCACTTCATCAAAAAGGGTCATGAAACCATGAAACCCAATCCTTCGGAACCCTTTCATCACACGGACCAGTAAGATTGGGGATTAGATGTGCTCTCTTAGCGATCAGTCACCGGAGCAAATCAGATCATGCCTTTATCTATCCCTCCATTATCGAACTACAAAAATCACCCCTTATCAAAATCACAAAATCATTATCACAGCACGCGCCACGAGGCTGCCTTTGAGGTGGCGTTTTGGTGTTGTGTGTGTCGCATATGAGAATGTGATGTATTAACCTCATGCATGCCCTCACAAGCGAGCTGATGAAATTCCATCTTGTGGTTGTTTTTTTCTCTTCTTATTTGTACTTGCCAAGGTAGCTTTGACAAGAATTCCTCGTCCTCCTCTCTCGGGTGATGGATATCCACACAAGTGAGATTGCTAAGCTCCTAAGAAAGGCGCAGCGGGAACAAGTGCTTACACATTCCACCACCTACAACCCTACTCGGAAACGACTATCCTAAACTGATCCAAAAACTGCGCCGCAAAAAAGGGTTCAAAAATAGGCATATAACCGACATTTTTTCTCTTACGGGTCGTCCGCAAGTTGTCTCCATTGTTATGCCGACGGGGAGAACTGAGGATCAAAAAGGGGGGGACGGCATCGGCCACAACACGGCGCAGCCACCACACTCCTCACAGGGCAGCGATATATAAAGCCTCACGCTTGTCATTCTTTCCAGAAAGCCTGACCTGGCGTGTGAGAGAACCTCCTTTTTCCTTTAAGAGACCCCTGGCTGACAAGAACCGCCAATTGCGGAGCACCTACCACACGACGGTCACTGGGACGATCCGACGATAGATAAACTCCATCGCAATTTACCAACTGAGTGTTTCCTACGGAGTAGCCCATTGCTAGCTCAGCCTTGTCGTTGGACAGTGCGTGCTCAACCCAATCGGCTGATCGGCAAGGCTGAAAGATGAGAGAGGCCTTGCCTGCTGCGCCTTGCCCTGTTGCATCTTTCTTTCCCTTTGCACTCCGACCATATGACTTTTCAACTCCAGAGCGTTGTTCTAAAGCCCTCAAACAACTTGCGATTCGGTAACCCTCCTCGCCAGTGTTTGCGTGCCATAGGGTCTTGGCCTAGAGCGGTGAATAGAAGCCCCATTCCTATCCGGCCCATCCGACAAGGCTGATGAACAAGAGATAGGCGAGATGAACCGTCCCCGCCTTGTTGTTCCCCCCTCCCCTATCCCACCATCTTCCCTAAAAAATCCGCCGTCGGCCGTTGAATTATTTTTCGACGAGGTATCCCGGATTCCCAAGGTACGGATACGACGGCATTTCGTAGATCTCGATCTTCTTGGTTCGTGCTGCTTCCTCGTAGGGCTGGCTGTGGACCCAAAGTCGAGGAGGCCCCTTTGTGGAGGCATAATACTATTATTGGTGATTGAATACATTAGTCAACTATCCCACCCCCCTTTCCCCTCGATTAACGGTTTGTCTACTCGAGGGTTTAGTTAGATTTGCAAACCCCTCTCTGCTTGCAGAGGGGTTTGCGAAATCATCCAAGAACCCACGGGTAACGCCTTGCTCCCATCGGCCGCATTCATCGAGCCCTTTGCTGAATAATATTGGTACCTATGTATCTCCTGAACCACAAGTTTCAGCCGTCACAGTCCTATTGTGAGTGCTTGGGGATTGAGGAAGAAAAGAATGCTGACCTGAACGCCCTTTGACAACAAGAAACCAATTGTCCCTTGAAAGAAGTACTAAGATTGCTGGAGAGCGTACATCGTCTCTCGTTGACTCAAGGCCCGGCATCATTCGCCCTCTCCTCAGTTCTCTTCCCAGGTCTCTCCTCGGCTCTCTTCTCGGCTCTCTTCTCGGCTCTCTTCTCGGCTCTCTTCTCGGCTCTCTCTTTTCAGCTTTCTTCTCAGCCCTCTTTTTCAAATATTTAACCCATTTTCTTTCGCTTCTCGTTTTTCGCGCAGCTGATAGCTCACTGTCAAGTTTGCCATCCTAGACATCTTGCTCGAGCATTTTCTGAATCGGTTTCGCGGCCTATCCGTTGCAGCCAAGTTAGCACAAGCATTTCCACCTGATACTCTACTCCCGATCCATCTCTAATTTACCCTTAGACACAACCACCACCCTCCTGATCAAAGAAATAAGACTGAAAAGAAGAAAGACTTGCATCGATGAATTTCTCCATCTTCTGATCCAGGTTCGCAAGATCCTCTCTACGTTTCTTGTTTTCCGTCGTCAGCTTGGTCTTTTGCTTTTGCAACTCGAGCCGTTGCTGCTCGAGGGCTTCGCGCTCGGTGCGCTCGTGGTTGATGCGGGCGACCATCAAAGTGTTCTCATCCGACTCGGCGTGTTCAGGGTGCAGGGCGAGAAACTCTTCGACGGGAATCAGCGGGAGGAGTTGGTAGGTGTGTCTGTTTGATGTCCAACATTAGTTATCCGTTTGAATTCGACCAGACCTGAACAGAACCTACTCGAACCCCTCGCAAGCCGCAATTTCCAGCTCCAAATGACGCTCTTCATAATGTAGATTCTGTAGTGACAGGTGAAGAGAATCTACCTCCTGTCTTGCTTCTGCCGTCAAGGCCTTTGTCTCGCGCGCCTTGAAGTGAGCGCGACGATGTTGTCCGCGAAGAACGGCGAGGTTGGTCCAGAGAGGTTTCTTTGCCTTTTGTATAGGGAGCTTGAAGTCTGCTTTGGTGCCGGTGCCGTCGGCGATTGCGGTCTGGGCTTCGGCAACGAGTTTTACTATGCTTTGCGCCTGTTCACGAGCTGCTCTGGAGGTTTCGAGTGCTTGGACTAGCGTAGGATGGGTGACGCCCACGACGTGTGGTTGCGAATCGACCGTCATGATGGATTTCCAGCCGCGTGGGTCGCGATTACAATGAGGCGGGTATTCTTTGAAAGAATGGTTGGAAACCGGTTGGCGGGTGTAGTGCGACCACGTGAGCTGGCAGATGATGAGAGCTGCTGCGACAATGGATGGTTGGCGATGAGATCACCACGGGGCAGCGGAAGCCAAATTGAAGAGCCGTCGCACAAGCAGTCGGAAAAGTTAGTCAAGCGGCTTGTCGATGAGCGTCGTCGATTGCTGCTCGATGCGGGGTAGATTACAGGTTGTGTCAAAAAGGGCCCAAAGATGTCTGTTCAACTGCCAATGACGTTATTCGTGGAGATAGCGGTGCCTCTCAAGGTCGTCTTTTGTTTCGGTTTTGGAAGCCCAGATGCCCTGCTGGAAGGTTTTGCCTCGGTGAAAGAAGCGTCACAGGTCGCAATCGCAGGCTTGCGCAGGGTCTTGGTACCAAAAGTGGGGGAGCGTGGGTGCGATGACGGCATTCAATTGGCCCCGGGGGCGCTGAGGGAAGGCGCTGGGCGCTGCAGGTGGCAGTCCTCTAGCGGTCTCTTACAGCGGACTTTGGGCCCGTTTGGGCTTGGCTAACACGGTAAATCTCCACTTGGACCTCCTTTTGCGAGCATGGCGGCCCGCAAGTCCACACATAAACCACTCGGGCCCCTCTTTGCTTTACTTGTTCCTGTTTTGTATGCGTTCTTAAAGCCATCCTATCCTTCTTCCATGTACATGTCCCAGAAGATTGCAAGATCGTGGGTTTGTTAATTTCTAGATCTTATTCGTTCTGGTTCCCTGCATATTTTACCCCTTTCTTGTGCGACACGAGCGCATCCCAATCTCCAACTTTTTCAGGGTCTCGATCGACGCAGGTGGCAAGCCGACCGCTCTTCCCGCACCTCCTATTCCACCCAGAATTTTTCCGGAAGAAGCGCCGGGTCCACGACTCGCCGTCGTAGTCCACAACCGAAGCAACAGCCGACTTGGTTGTGACCGTCCCGCCTCTCTCCAGTTACACACACACACACACGGAACCTCGTGCTGCGGTGTCTTATCCAAGGAATTTAATCTTGAACGCCGCTCACGATGGACGTCTCTCCGGGTCTCGGGTGCCCCTCCCCGTTTACATTCAGCGCTTGCGAAGACGCCCCCGAAGCCGGCCAGTCGTCCGGAGCACAGGCGCAAGAACGGCCGGCCCTCCGACAACGCCGCCCTTCGCATTTCAAGCAAAGGAGAAAGTCTCTGGTCAACCAGTTCATGGAAGGGGAGGAGGGTCTCTTACTCAAGCTGGATCTGTTCCTCACAAATTTGGAGAAGAAGCTCGAGGATTGGGAGAGCTATGGCGAGCTCAGTCTGGATTCCGGTATCTCGGCCGCCTACTCCACGCTGCAGGCGGTTCAGGAAAGATGCTCGCAGGTGTCGGAAGAGATGATGGGGGCTGGAAGGAGGAGACTCCATGTTATGGTGGAAACTCTCGAGTCAGGATACCAAGACGCCATGGCCGCCGCAGAGTCGCTCAACGAAAAGGCAAAGATTGGTATCGAGGTGCTCGACGACCTGCTAGAGGATATGGAGAACCAAGCCGCCAAGTTTCGGGAAAGAGGCCTGGCCAATGCGGCCGAGGTGCTCATGGACGAGGCCCATCGTGTTGTCGATGGTGGTATCGAAAGAGCAATGCGCGCTGCTGAGTCCCTCGAGGACCATGTACAGCGAGCGATTGCCCGGGCCCGGGAACACGGCTTGCTTCACTACGATGACTTGCCAGTCCCATGGAGGATCAACCCCCACATCAAGAAGGGCTATCGGTTTTCCGAAACCAAGCTGGCCTGCGTGCGGTCAGCGTTTGGCTTCTCCAACGAGCTTGTCAACATCTGGTCGCACGCTATCGGCCTCGTCCTTGTTTTGGCTGTGGCCTTTTACTTCTATCCCACCAGCACCAACTTCTCCCTGAGCAGCAAAGCCGACATTTTTGTTGCCGCCGTCTTCTTCTTTGCCGCCTGCCAGTGCCTTGTCTGCAGCACCATCTGGCACACGATGAATTCGGTCGCCGATGTCGATCTCATCTCCATGTTTGCCTGCGTCGACTACACCGGCATCTCGCTCCTGATTGCCTCGTCCATCATGACGACCGAATACACGGCCTTTTACTGCGATCCCGTCAGCCGTTATGCTTACATGATCACCACCGCCCTCCTTGGCGTCGGAGGCGTCATTCTCCCATGGCACCCCAAGTTCAACGGAGCGGACATGGCTTGGGCCAGAGTTGCCTTTTACTGCGGCCTCGGCGCCACTGGCTTCCTGCCCATCCTCCAGATCTCGCTCACCCGCAGTTTTGCTTCCGCCATGGAGTTCTACGGCCCCATTGGCAAATCCATTGGTGTCTACCTCCTTGGAGCCATCGTCTACGCCAGCAAGGTTCCAGAGCGCTGGTGTCCGGGAATGTTTGACTACTGCGGTGGCAGCCACAACCTGTGGCACATCGCCGTGCTGGGAGGCATTCTGTTTCACTACAAGGCCATGCAGGCTTTCTTCTCGCACGCCTTCGCCCTCGCCCAGGACGGTTGTGCTGTATATTAAAACCGGCACTGTATATATTATCAGCTTTCTCCAACTAGACGTTTCCTTAGCGGAGAGAGAAAATCACCACCTACATCAGCAGCTTTCACAAATTCAATGTCAACAACCGGTCCCAAGATGCATCTGTTTGCCTACCTGCCATAAAATATCACAACGCCGCGCTATCCCGAAAAAACAAACGTCCCAAAATCTCAGCAAGAAAGCATCAACAACCCAGCCACGCCCATTCCCAACCCCAACCCAACCAAGGTCTTTTTCTTCACTGCCACGGATACTTTGACCTCTCCGACAACAACCTCCCTGTCCTCAAGCAGGCTTACACTTCTCTTCAACGACGGTAGATAACTACTCTCCGACCCGGGCAGCTCAAACCCGGCACTCTGCGCACAGCTTTCGAGATTTTCGCCCTGGGGGGAAATTGTTCAGCACCTTTTCTCTACGTGGGTGGTGGTTGTCACATACGTCCAAACAGCAATACCCAGCCACGGGGGCGCACCAGGTGCCCTTTTCGCAGTAGCCGTTGTCGACAGCGCAGCATGACTGTCCTTGGGCGGGGCTGTAGCAGAAGCGGCTTGTGGCTTCGTCGCCGCAGGTTTTCCAGTCGGGACCGTAGGTTTTTGAGCAGGACATGAATTTTTGGGGGGGTGTCGTCACTGTTCCCGGGTGGGGGAATAGCGGTTTTTGGTTTCGGGGTTGATCTTCTGCTAGAACAACGCTTGCGCTGC
Source organism: Podospora pseudocomata (assembly GCF_035222375.1). Taxonomy (NCBI): domain Eukaryota; kingdom Fungi; phylum Ascomycota; class Sordariomycetes; order Sordariales; family Podosporaceae; genus Podospora; species Podospora pseudocomata. The sequence continues at coordinate 59,606 of NW_026946363.1, read as the reverse complement.
CAAGGGTCAAGATGCAGGGGAGGCGCATACTGACTGTATATAACAGGATTGGTGTTATTGTTGTTGGGTTCCGTTGTTGTCGATTGTGTGGGCTAGAGAAAACCAGGCTGATGGAGGAATTGGCGGGAGTGATATTTTAAGCTTATCCTGTGCTGAAGGGTGATCAGAGCGACACGCTACGGTTTGATGCTTTCCGAGACACTGGCTTAGCTTTTGCTGTCGAAACAAGGGATAGCGGATAGGGGGTGCGTGTGGGTTTTTCTTGGCGACCAGCCAAGATAAATTCCAGAGGTCTGCTGGACTTTGTTGGTGTTGGTTGTTGTGTGGTGTTTGAGGAACTATCCGACTGTTTTTCTTTTTGCTCGGCGGCGGTGGTGGTGTCCGACGAGATTGGATTTAAGCTTTTTTTTGGGTGGTTCCATCTGGTGTAAGTTGGTTAGTGTGAAAGGTTATTTTTATCTATTTGTGGTATTGCATATTTGCATTTGGGACTTGGGCGTTAAAAAGGCATATTTTGGTTTTTAAGACAGCAGATGATGGGTAATGGGGAGAGCTCTTTGGGGGGAAGGAAGGAAGGAAGGAAGGGGGTGATGAGGGATGAGGACAGGCTAGGTATCAAAAAGGGGCGGAAGGCGGACATGACGTGGTGAAGTATACTGCATGAAGTGAGGGGGAGAAGAAAGTACGTACGTATATACACCAGTACATAACATGGCATGGCATGTGCATAAATAGATAAGAGCTTTTGTACACAAAAAAGCGTGTTAGTTTGGGAAAAAGAAGGTAGTAGCTAGGTAGTTAATGGACTGAAAAAAAATGGACGGTCTTATGGAAATAGATAAAGTACATAAACACCACGATATCAGAGTTGTTATGTGTTTATGATATCAGAGTTTTGTGGAACGTTTTGAGTTTTGTTGTGTGTGCTCGTAGAACCCATCTAAAGTCATCGTGATCACTCCAGTGCGTGCCACACAAAACAAAGAGGATAACATCTGTTGTGGTTGTGGTTGTGGTTGTGGTTGTGGTTGTGGTCGTGTGTACAGACAACCTCGTGGACAACTTCTAAACCCACTTGAGATCGTGTGCCACGAGGTGTGCAAGGCAAGCTGTCGTGGCAGCCATGTCCGGGGACGTCGGCAAGCAAATGCAAGAGAGGCGATGGTAACAGAGAGAGAAGGGTACAGACTGACTACAACACATGTAGTGCTTGTGGCTGTGTTGCATAAACAGCGGATCTTGGTTCACGACAGCAAATACACACACGTTGAGCTCTGGCACCAAGCTTCAAGTAAAATGCGTAGATAATAATACAGCATATACTGACTGCTGTTCCTTCTTCATACTCTAGCAATGTATATAATAACAACACAAAGGCACTCCTTGCTGGCCATCCCTCCACCCCTTCCCCCCCCAAAAAAAAACTTCGATGAATATACGGCCAATGTTCCTATTAAAACCAAAGTTCTGCCAAATCAAAACATTCATCTCCCCTCTCGATCTCTATATATTCCTCCAACATCCCTTTTCGTGTCCCCAAAAATAGGTTTTGTTTTGTCTGTCCAAAAAGATCTGCTCGTACATACCGCTTCTAATGTATACTTCTCACATGTTATTCCAACCTTGCCGGTTACTCGCCTTATCTCCACCAGTTTTCTGTAGTGGGTAGCGTGGTGTGGGTAGCGTGGTGTGTGCAGTACACAATGTTGTGGTCCGTCATGCCTCGCAGCGCCGTTGCCGAGGGCACCAAGGTATGGTGAATTAGTACAATGCCGCCCATGTAGCCGCATATCCCTTCCCTTCCGGGCGAGCTTTGTAGGTGTGGCTTATAGACACTCGGCTTGTAACACCGGGGCGTCGTTGGTCGGCGCAATCCTTGTCAGCCACTGTGTTGTCGGTTTTCTTCCACATAGTCGCGTCATTCTCGTCCTCCCCTCTTGCTTCCCATCGGCCAGCGACTTGAACAGAGTCCCCATGAATATTCATGCGGCTAAATTGTTGCATGACACTCAAGCCGTCGACTTGGGAAGGCCCGTCTTGGCATCGTTGTGAAAGGCGGTCCAGCGCTCACTCAGCATGGCTGAGGACTTCGAGCTATGGTCTGACAGCATACTTGTTGACGAACTTCTGGCGACCTGTGCCTGAATCTGTCTCCAATGCAACGTGTGCTGAAAGCGGTGATTTTGAAACCATCGGCCTGTTCAGAACCAATGACTCAACAACCCTCCTCGACTCCAAATTATCGGGCATGGGCAATGATATCGGAGTAGACATCATCGGGAATCATCTTGATGATGGCGAGGGTTGTACGTTTGATCTGGTCAGCTTGAAGAGCTGGGAAGGACCTCAAAAGCTTATTTGGGCTGTTTGGTTCGGTTAGCGTTGAATGCATGCGGTAAACACGGTGGCAGAACTCTCATACCTTGGAGATTCCATAATTTTGGTTCGGATCATTACCAACTGTGCAACGATACAAAGGATGTTGAGGTGAGGCCCATATGCAAAAAGAAAGTCCCAGAGACGAAGGACTTCGGGGAGCGGGGGGGTGCAGGCGCAGAGCGTCAAAACAGAGGGAAAGGCGTATATTTCAGCCGTCAGGTTTTTCGAGAGCAAATACAGGCTGAGCTTGGGGTCTACAATGGAGAGCACTTTGTCGACCAATGCCAGCCCTTTGTGCACACCATCCATAGCACCACGAATGTAGCCGGGCAGCTCCTTGGTTAGAAGCTGGTGGAAAGCAATGAAAGCCTCGGCCTCACTGCGAGCGGCGTACAAGAAGGGTGCTGCCAGAACATTCATTCCCTGGACGTAAGTTCCTGGATCAAGAGGCATGCTTGCCTCAGAACCCTCCGTTGTAAGCGTCAGAGCACGGGCTCGATGTTTCGACATGGGCGAGGTTGGGTTGGAATCATAGCCGCTCCCATAGCCCGTTCCCGGCCGACTGTTGGGTTGGTCAAGAGACTGGCGGGAACTGCTGCATATGCTGGGCTCCCGAGTGCGTTCTGCGCGGGCATCATGGAGTTTCCAGGCAATGGCGTTGAGTAGGCGGATCAGGCTCGCCTCGCTCACACGCCGTCGGAAAAGAGGATCAGTTGTGAGAGTGCGGAACGTATCATTACGAATTTTTGAGTATGCGGGTGACGCGCCACGGTGGATAAGTGCAAGGTATGAATCGGTCTCGAGAACAGGCGCATTGAGCAAAATCAGCCATACATAGATGCGTAGAGAGGACTATGGTTCAAGGTTAGTGTACTGGTATTATGCTATGGTCAGCATGTAGATGGCTTACCATGCCGTCGCTGTCTGCCTTGATGCCCTGATCAAGAATCTTCAGCCGGCTGCTCTCCAAAGCACCCTCGATATCTCCGTTTGGAGGCCCTTCTCGCAAGAGTTTGTCGAGAGACATGGCATCGGCGGCGGGGGACCGCTTATTCAAAGCGGAACGTCGCGTGGCTGTCATGGCTGCTCCGAATGTGTGGGGGGAAGGAACTGTAATGGGTGCGTCGCTGTTGGCGCGTCCTCGTTGTGGCGACCGGTTGATGGTGTTTACATGTCTGCGAGGAGGGATAGGGGGGGGGTTCAGGATTCGAGCATGCTGCTGCTGGGTGGGAGGATGGTGTTGAATATGCTGCTGCTGCTGCTGCTGCTGTTGCAGCCTCTGCTGGGTAATCAGAGAACCCTGGCTGGCGACTTTTGCACCCAAGCTATGAGCCGATTGCAATCTCCTCAAGGTCCTGTGTGAACCGGGGGATGGAGGCGAGTGGAGCTGCACTGGTGCTTGGAGACTCGCCATCGGCGACATGGTCCGGGTTTCTTTGGTAGAACTCGGCAACCCCTCCGTGGGGTTTGCCTTCAGGTCGCGAAGAGTCATTGCAATGTGAATTGAAGGCTTACAGGTGGTTAACGTTGTTGAAGAACCACGAGGCGCAGAGCTGGTAACGCCGACAATAACAAAAACTGGACCGCAACTTGATCGGGCGCCGTTGTGGTTGGTTTCTGGGACACCTGCATCACATCAAGACTGGAGGGCGGGGAACATTCCTGGAAGTCGGAGGTTGGTCTGCACAGAAGCCCGTGCTTCCAAACGCCCCTTGCTTCGGCGTGTTCATTTCGCGTCCCACGTCACGTGTACCGATTTAGACGCGTTCTATGTAAGCTACATACATTATCCATTGTCCGGCTTGATTCAATCATTCACCTTTCTGTATATTGACTCCTCGTTGAAGTTCTCATCAGGCTACTCAACAAGGCTTTGATGATGGATGGCTTTCTGGATCTGCTCATGGATGAATGATCGATAGCTCACAAAGTGACCGTCTAGCAGGCCACCCTTGACCTCTTGGCAGAACGGTTTCCCATCCTTGACGCGTGGCTGGGACGACGAACTTCCTCGGTTCCCCAACCTCGGGTTGCATTCTCCACTTACCGGCCTCGAAGCCCTGGTCCCCGGTGCAGTTTCCACCAGGTTGCAAGAACCTGTGACAACCAGCCTCTGTTTCGAATATCAAGATAGCGAGATCCTCTTGTCTGTCCAATTAACACCTGAAAATAGGAATGAAATTTTCTCGTCTTCTTGACGGAAAAGCTCTTCACAACTCAGTTTTACGCAATGGTTCCGCGAAGATCGACCGAAGGTACCGACGATATCCAAATAGTTAGCGTAATTGGACTCAATTTGCCCAGACAACCATTTTCGTGAACCGGACCTTCTCCCCGGCAACGGCGGCCCTAGAACAACGGAAACCTTTGCAGAGCTGCTTCTTTCGGGTCTGCAATTTCGGCAACCACTTTCCCATCGAGGAGGTCGCCATGCACGTGGACCGAAACCCCCTGTCCCATCCTTCCAGAAGAACCAACTTTTGACGATCAAGCTGTTTTCTCTGGCAACTTCCTGGTCATGGTTTCAGTTTCCCTAAATGGATCGCCGTCGAGACGGGATTGGTCACTGAGTCGGGCCCCGCCCTGCCGATCTGAGAGTCGAGGCCGAAGACAATTCACGGAGGATGCCGGCCTGACCAAAGGTTACGGCCGTCTCGCCAGGGGAGCATCCCCCCAGCTGATGCCGGCCCCGGAGTGGATGTTCGGCTGCGGCCCGGAGCGGCTGACGGTTGCCAAGATGATCACCCGGAGCCACTTTCTACCACTTAGATGGCAATGCTCCGTGCCCTCGTTCAAGATGGAGACAGCTGTGAGAGGTTTAGATACCAAGCTGGCAGTATATACAGTATCTGATGCACTCCGCCGCATCACTCAAACCTTTGTTCATCTCACCCTGCGAATATGAGTCCCCTAGGGCAAAACCACAGCTCATGCCCATCATCCACTGTGGTATGGCACTAGCCTGATAACAGCATGTTGCTCTCAGGTGGAAAAGGGAACAATCACAACTGTGGGCGATTAGATAAGACAGCTGATGTCTTGTCCCAGAGCAACGTTGCCAAGACGCGGGCCAAAATCTGCAGGTCATCATGCACGATTGCCTGCCATCAACAGCCAGAATCAAATCCAGACCACACAGCTTCACATCATCACTGCCAAGCCATGGAGGATATCGGAGTTGAAGCTCCCAAAACGCCAGAAGGCTCCCATCAACATTGCAAGTATATCAGAGGAAGAACAACATCCCCTCCTCTCGTCTCTGGTGATGCTGGATGACTCAGCAGCCCGCCGCGGGGTTTGGGTGGTTTGGACTGGCCCTTGGCAAAGCACCTCAACTTCGGTGCTCATTGCATCATCAAGACAACCCCCATACATATCTTCCACGAGACACGGTGACTCTCTCGAGGTCAGCCACACATCCAGCTTGATAGGCTGGGGGGCGTGGGGTTTACCCACTGGAATTATGCTGGAAACATGGCATTTGCAACCGCTAACGCCTACATTGCGGTGTTTACTGAGACAGCGACGATGGATGTCTCGTGTTCTCGGCCGGCTGACATTGGTGCTCAAGTGAGCCCTCATTGCTCTCGAATATCTTACTCACATGGGTCTTCAGCCTTAAGCCGGTGTCACATTCAGTGATGACTGTGCTTTTGGTGTCGAATCGATTGGCCTAGCGGTCTCCCGTAATGGTAGCTCGACTTTGAGGTTTGAAACTGCAACTGAGGATATGTCCTGGCTGGGTTAGCAAGGTGTGAATCTGTTGATCGTCACCATTCAACCCGGCCGGCAAAGACCTTGGCTATCACTTCTTGCCTTTCCCAGTCCCACCAACTCGCGGACTCAAGACTTTGGACCCAGCGGTGCCAGTGGTAATTTGTTAGCTGTGATAGGCAAGGGCATCGATTGCGCCATCCACTTGATGCCCACCTGCCCACCGCACCCGACCCCCCGCCGCCTCTTCACTGCCTGTCGGGCCCGACGTCAACAGTCCAACATCTCCCTGCCTCTCTAGGATATGTATCGAGCCTTCCTTGTTGCTTTTCCAGGTTGTTGGGACCTGGAGCTGGTCTCCTGATGTCTCATTCTTTCCTCCCGTCACCTTTGCTAGGAAAGTAGAACCCGGCACTCGAGCGGACCTGTTACCTAATGATAAACACTCACGCCGCCCATCTACACGATTTGGGGCACACTCCATCTTGCAGCCTCTCCTAATCAACATCTCCGCCAAACCTCGCATCACCTATAATCCTTACACCTACGGCATGGTTTGCATATCCTGGCGCATCCCGCAGCTTAGACGACGACTTCTCGGCAATCCGGTGCTTATTCAGGTCGATACGCCCTCGGATCGCATCATTTACAGCATCTAAAAAGATTGAAAAGATCCGAGGCGGTGTATCTGTTCAAGCATTTGATCTCTTCCTTACCAGCCCATGGTGTGACAGCATTTCAAGAACTCAACATCGACTCTTCTCAGTGTGGTCATATCATCAGAAACTAGCCATGACATCTGGAGTTGGCCACAAGGTGGCCCGGCTGCTGGGAATCCAGCTACAACCAAAAGACCCATATCACCATGTCAATGACCCAAGAGAAACAGCCCATTTCAACACAGACCAGACATTTGTGGAGGAGTCACCGAGGGTGGATGACTTTTTTTTGAAATTAGTACCTTCTGGCCCGCAAGTATGGCGATATCTGGTGTCTCTGTTTCCGTTTCTCTCCTGGATCGGATACTACAACCTTCAATGGCTCGCTGGAGATCTGGTTGCTGGTAAGGAACTCAATGCCGGCTTATTGAACCCTGTTACTAACCAGACAACAGGCATCACCATCGGCGCTGTTGTCGTACCTCAAGGTATGGCTTATGCCAGACTGGCCAACCTGGATGTTCAGTTTGGTCTGTATTCGAGCTTTATGGGTGTTCTTGTTTACTGGTTCTTCGCAACCTCCAAGGACATCACCATCGGTGTAAGTGCATCCAAAGCTCGTCTTGGTGCTAGATTACTGACACTCTGACAGCCTGTTGCTGTCATGTCTCAACTTACCGGCGCTGTCGTGACTGATATGGCTGCTGTCCTTCCTGACGTTCCAGGCCATGTCATTGCATCTGCTCTTGCACTCTTGGCCGGTGCCGTTGTGGTGTCCATCGGGCTCATCCGCTGCGGATGGATTGTCGATATTATCTCGCTTACCTCACTCTCGGCATTCATGACCGGCTCAGCCATCTGCATTGCTGTCGGGCAAGTTCCATCGCTGATGGGCCTCAGCGGCTTTTCAACTCGCGATCCGACGTATCTTGTGTTCATCAACATACTCAAACACCTGAACACAGCGAGTATGGATGCCGCCATGGGGTTGTCGGCACTTGCTATGCTTTACCTTATCAGGGGAGTCTGCATGTGGATTGGGACACACTACCCAAAACATCAAAAGCTTGCCTTCTTCATTTCGACGTTGAGGGTCGTGTTCGTCATTGTTCTCTACACTCTGATCAGCTACCTGGTCAACAGGAGCTTGCCGAGGGGTACAGCCAGATTCAAAATCTTGTTTGACGTTCCTAGAGGTATGTACCAGCCAAACGTCTGAAATAGATTGGTGACTGATGTATTGCCAGGGTTCCAAAACGCGGCTGTCCCGGTCATCAATACCTCTATTGTCAGCAACCTGATGGGATACTTGCCCGCTACTGTAGTGGTGCTGCTCATCGAACACATTGCTATCTCGAAGTCGTTCGGTCGGGTCAACAACTACAGAATCAACCCTTCTCAAGAAATGGTAGCCATTGGCATCACCAACATGCTGGGGCCCTTCCTCGGCGGGTACGCTGCAACGGGCTCTTTCAGTCGCACTGCCATTAAGTCGAAGGCCGGCGTGAGGACTCCGTTTGCCGGCGTCATCACAGCCTTTGTGGTTCTCCTCGCCATCTACGCCTTGCCGGCCGTGTTTTACTACATTCCCAACGCGTCACTCTCTGCGGTGATTATCCATGCCGTCGGCGACCTCATCACCCCTCCCAATACCATCTATCAGTTCTGGCTCGTATCACCATTTGAGGTCTTGATCTTTTTTGTCGGTGTGTTCGTCACCATCTTTTCGAGCATTGAGAATGGCATCTACACCACGGTGCTGCTCTCGGCAGCGATGCTTCTCTTTCGGATTTTGAGATCGAAAGGCCGGTTCTTGGGGCGTGTCAAGGTTCAATCCATGCTTGGAAATCGCGTTATTGGCAACGACAGGCAGCAGCCGGTACCCGGGTATGGCACGTTTACCGGCTCGCAGGAGGCGCCGACACGCAACATCTTCTTGCCTATCACGCACGCGGATGGGTCCAACCCCGAGATTGAGCTGGACAATCCGTATCCTGGCATCTTCATCTACCGGTTCGCCGAGGGGTTCAGCTACCCGAACGCGGGGAGCAGCCTGGAGCACTTGGTGGAACACATTTTTGCGCACACTCGGCGGACGAACCTGTCGCATTTCGACCGGCCTGGCGATCGGCCTTGGAACGAGCCCGGCCCGTCAAGGAAGGACATGAAGGCGGCGGCTGCGGCCGGGGTGGACGCGGGGATCATGGGGGTGGACGTGAGCTTGCCGACGCTCAAGGCGGTGATTCTGGATTTCAGCTCGGTGAACCACGTCGACATTACCTCGGTGCAGCAGCTGATTGACGTGAGGAATCAGCTGGACCGGTATGCCAGCCCGGATATTGTCGACTGGCACATTGCCTGCATCAACAACCGGTGGGCGAAGAGGGCGCTGGCGGCGGCGGGGTTTGGGTACCCGACTGTTGTGCCGGACGGGCCGCACAGGAGGTGGAGGAGCATCTTTTCTGTGGCGGAGATTGGGGGGTCGCACAGCGCGGCTGCGGCGGCCGAGGTGGAGGTGAACGAGAAGGAGATTGCGAGGAGCAGGAGGCAGACTGCTGCTGATGTGGAGGTTGGGAATAAGCAGCAGAAGCAGCAGCAGCATCATCACCGTGGGCCAAATGATCCTAAGAAGGTTGGGACGGGCGGGAGTGAGAGTGTTCCGAGAAAACCGACGGTTACGTTTGAGCATGCGGTTCTTTCTTTGCACCAGAAGAGGATGTCGCTGGGGCCGGAGCTGCACAGTGGGCGGACGGTGGTGGCGCCGGTGCATGGGATCAATCGGCCGCTGTTTCATGTTGACCTGACGAGCGCGCTGCAGAGCGCGATTGCCAATGTTGAGGGGAGGTATGAGGGGTTGGAGGAGCATCATTAGGCGTTGTTATTTTTCCATAGATTTTACCCGCAGGAAGTAGTGATTAATGTGAGATATTGGTTTCGTTTTGAGGTTGTCCGTCATATTTTGATGTTTTGCTGTGAATGGTGTTTTGTGAGGTTATTTTTTTCTTGGACTGTGGCTTTGATAAAGGTGGGCAGAAAGACAGATGGGATCACAACAGAAATGGGGAGATTGTTAAGGAAGGGGGGTATAGGGATTTTATTTATATATTGGTCGTCTATAGGTGTGTTTTTGAAGGACTGCTTTTTATGGAGCATGGCTAACAGTCCACCACGGCGCTAAACGCCGGTTTTTATTCTTTTTTTTTTTTTTTTTTCGAGACACCGACTCCGTGGGGCGATCGGTGGTGGTGAGCTCGTGGTCATCAAATGGCTCCCATGGCCTGTCGAGGTTTGGGGTGTGAGTGTTGGGGTTGGGGTAGGGTTCGGACCAGTGGTTGCAGGTTGATGGGTTGATGTTGTATCCTGAGGGGAGTAGGGGGTTGGTTGAGATTGAAGGGGGTGGTGGGGTGTTGAAGTAAGTGGTTGGGTGAGGAGGTTCTTCGCTTGTATTGGGGAACAGCCAGGGGGAAGGGGGGGGTTATGAAGTTGCGGGGTGTTGGTGGAGGAGGAGGAGGGTTTGGAGACGGTGGCGGTGGGATTCGAGGCGGTGGAGGCGCTCGTGGAGGTTGGCGGTGGTGGAGGTGTTTGTTGGGAGGGAGGAAGGGGTAAAGGAAGGTGTTGTTGTTGTTGTTGTTGTTGTTGTTGTTGTTGTTGTTGTTGTTGTTGTTGTTGTTGTTGTTGTTGTTGTTGTTGTTGGTGGTGGTGGTGTGGTGGTGGTGGTGGTGGTGGTGGTGGTGGTGGTGATGGTGGTGGTGGTATGATGTGGTGGTTGTCAGCTTGTCGACTGTGTTTTTCGGGAGGACTACCATAGCCACCGTCCGAGGGCGGGATGGACACACAAGACTGCATTGTTGGTGTCGAGATGGAAAGTCTTTGACGGGGAGCAAACGACGGACAGCTGTCGCTCTCTCGTTTTGCTCGGCTTCTCCTCCAACAGCTGTATTGTCCTTTCTAGGGAAGGTATCCTCTTCTTCTTTCTCTAGACGCCAAAACCAGACGGATTCTATACCGGGCGATCACCGGATTCTCACAGGTGCGTGGACAGGCATCTTTGGTTCAATTATCTTGACTAAGTCATGTCTCGGGTTGTTTGCTTAAAGACTCTGGCGGTTTCTTTGAGTTGGAACTAGTGTTCCAGGAAATTTAAATGTCATGGAGACTGGGAAGAAACACTTCGAGACTGAAGACAGAGGTAGGAAGCAATGCAGTCACCAGAATGCTTGTAAAACTGATGAGCATATAAATTTGAAAGCAAAAACAAGACATTGTGCAAGCTTGGTGGACTCGATCACAGGTATGTTTGAGGCAAACATCACCGCAGATGGCCCCGCTTGTCAGGGGATAGACATGATACGCCAACCAATTAACATAGCCTTTTAAAAGCTGCTCTCGCGGTTGTTTGCTTTTAGTCTTGTGTAGGATGCAGTTGTTGGAGCTTATTGGTTTAATATGAAATAAATGCCCTTGTTGAACTTGGTATCTCAGGATATAGTGTAGAACCTTTCTCAGTTTGACTATGGGGAACGAGAAGCCACACCCATTGGTCCTATTTCAGTTGCCGCATCTGTTCCCATTGAGGACGAAGCAAAGTCTAGGTTGATGACCGTCGAGCTTGTTTCCGCTGCCACGGAAAACCGCGGAATATACTACAGCAGCTCCAATTTGCCTCTCATTCCACAGATATGGAGTTGAACTAGGCTCTCGACCTGTCCATGGTGTGGCTATTCGTGAGGCTCTGTCTAAGGGTGGATCACGCTTGAATGTGGAGTCCAAGAACCGTTGTCTAGGCTCAACGCAGCTTGGATGATGGTTGTCCGTTGGGCCCATCACTCCATCTCACTATATGAGGATGCGCATACACTATACAATATCGCCGTCGTGGGCCGCATTCTACGGATTGGAAATCAATGTTGATCAAGAGAGAAACCCTAGGATGATCTCCCTCACCCCCTTCCGCATCCGTAACTCTCAGTTTTTGCCATCCGTGGGACTCACCCGACCTCGGAGCTGCTTCATAGCCTCGGTGTTGCGGTGACATCAGCACATATATCCGCGCGCATATACAGTTGATATTTGCGGCTCTTGCAGCCGGTAATCTCCCGCAGACTGGAAAAGACGGACACTAAAACACTAGGTGACCGGACTTTACCTTGGCTTGCATTGAGGCTTCCTTCTGGTGACATGTCATCCCATCTGCTGGGCGGAATGGGACGGTTCTGTTGGATCGGTGTGTCTTTCTGGGATCGTAGTATGGATTGCCGTCTCGTCTTTGATGCGCGTCAAACATGTGGTTTTGGCTCCGCTATTGTAGTGGAGATCGGAAAAAGTCGTATCTGATGGGGGGCGGTTTCTGGTTTCTCTCTATTTGTAAGGCTGGCGAAACTGGTGGGGAGAGGAAAGGCTAGACTGATGAAGGCGCTTTTGAGAAAGATGAACTCATCTCAAACAATGAGAAATTTCTCGTTGGAGGCCTGGCCTGCATGAAGGACTCGTTAATTAATGAAATCAATACGGGCATTCGCTTCCCTCTGCTGCTGTTGGCGATTGGGGTGTGTATCTGGGTGCTTTCGAGGTGATGTTGTCTTTGACTGTTTCCCTTGTGAAATCCCGCGCTCTCTGATTGGATCCCGAATTCAAGATAAGAAGCCTATCTCTTGGCGGGCTCGGCACCCGCTTTCTCAGCTTCTTGGGACGCCACTGCTGACAGGGGGTTTGGTCCAGGGTGGAGAGCAACCCGCAGGTCGCATGTTTCCTTTTGGGCAGGGGTTCCGACGACTCGAGCAGACTGGCGACGCTTCCAATTTCGCGATCCGGGGTGCAGAGCAACATCAGGAAAAGAAGAACGAGCAGTCCAATGGTTCGTCCGTCTCCGTCCACCCCGAAAGCGGGACTTTTGAGACCACGTCCGTCCACCACCGCCATCACCACCACCATCAGAGGCCCTCAAGCTATTGGTGTCGAGCCACTTCATTGAGCAAAACCACATGATGTTTGTGTTGGCACGCTGGTAGATAGATTAGATGTTCGGTCTGGGCGTTGGCGCTGAGGTCTGGAATCGTACGGTCATGCAGCGGCGAGAGGTCCGCGAGGCTGGACATGTCCGTCGGCGTCCTGGGGCTATCGTTCATCAGTGGTGGTGTCGTCGACATGATGTTGTGGCTGTTGACCGGGGAATTGCTCGCCGTGCTCGCCAAGTCTGTCTGCCCAGCACTCGTTACCCCCGAGCTTTATATAACAAAAAGGCTCATTGCTGATTACTCCCTACCCGTGATGCAGTTGTCAGTTAGCCGGTGTTGGTATTCAGAGGGTTCAACTCCACACGTTTCGCAATGCAGTTGAAAAGGTGCGTGGAAGATCGGCGGAAGAAAGCGGGGCCCTGAGATAAGAAAGATCGCCGCCTGTGATTCGGCAGAGCCCAACCGATTGCCGGACAACGGGTCGCTGTGACTGGCTCTTTTTCAACGTCTTGAACCCAAAAAACACAAACCATTTGGTAACAGATTCCAGGGCCCACGTCGGCCCAGAAGTCTCCGTTCCCAGCCTCATCGAAATTCCATGTTCTCCAATATCAGATTCGCACGCTAGCATTGGAGACAATTCAACGGCTGCGATGACTACACCAAAGACATCGGGGATCATCAACAAAGTATGCTTCTGTCGCACAGGCAAACGGCCAATCCGGAAAGCTCGGTGAGCACAGGAGAGCCTCGCAATCCCTAATTACCTTGGCCTCTGGGCCCCGTCATGCAACTCGGTGCGGGATCGCTGCAGTGCACTCCTCCTGGAGCGAAGACGCTGCAGCTGAAGCTTTTGCCAAGTTCGAGTCAAGACGAATCAAGACAGACAGAAACCGAAAAGGGCGCAATCCAAGACCTCAGCTCTTGGGGATCAGGAACACAATCCGACTTGGAAAAGGGGGGGGGGCTCCAGGATGGGGGTTTCTTATACAACGACTGGAGCTTCGCTTTTGTTGCACAAGCTATTCTCGGTGTTCAAGGTCTCAGCCAGAACAAGTTTGTGTCTCCGTTGACGACATGCTTCGTTTCCGTAGGGCGGAGTCAGCTGTAGGGAAGAGTGAAGAGTGTATGACAGGACCCCATTGATGGGAACCCGAGATCATCACGAAACCGCTGCCTCGGTATCGGTGTGTCTCCAACCTGAGGTGTGGTGGTCCGATGACAAGAAAAAGAAGGGATGCATGTTCTGTAATCTCGAGACTGCTCCTTCGAAAAGATTAATGAATGAAACGACAAAAAAAAATTGCGCACCCATTCCGATTACCGCCCTAGTGAACCAATCCTACCGTTCATGCGGGTAGACAAGCGTGATGGAGGGAGGGGAGGGGTTTCTTTCCACCCACACCCGTCAGCAGATGGTCGTGTGCAGGTGTGCGGCGAACCCCCACTTAGCAGACATGATGCACCACCACACCCCAGGAACCAAGAGCTCTGGAGCTGAGGCTGTGTGCAATTGCTGATGTCCATCATTTTACACATTGCACATTTCACCAGCTGACCAGAGCTCAGGCCATATCCAGGTTGCATATGGCCTATTCTGTTTGGCTGATGTAGTCCCAAGAGAGGCCCTGATAATGACCACGAGGGATTATCTGAATAAGCAATGGTTTGACTTGACCTGACCTGCCAGCTCAGTGCTGCTGAAGCTCGAGAGGGAGGAAGAGTGGGGGTACGAAACAGAACAGGCCATCCATGGAGTGTACGCATGAGGTCTTTACTTAGGTGTAGAAGAAAACAGACAGGAGTCTACGCAGTAGAAACTATTCAAGAACCTTTTCAGACAACGGTATCGACGTCGACCACAAGTCAGGGCAGTCAGTCGAACAGCAGCTGTGATGGATCCATTCTGGAGGTACGGTGTACCTCTCAGCTTGTACCTGGCTCGTGCGCAGCGTGGGAGCAGAGCGGGGGTCGTCCCACACCTGGGCGCCACCGTACCCCGGTACCGCAGGACTGCCTAGCTGCTTGCGGAAGCCCTGTGCGTGTCCCCGGGATGACCCCAGACGACTGGGGCTGGGCCTATCGTCGAAGATGGCCGTCGCCGAGCATGGTGGTGAGCAGGCGGAACAGAGGACAGCTCCCCATCACCAGGCAAGATATTTTCCCGCGTCTGGAACCCACTTAATCTGGGAGGGAACTGAAACTGATTCGGGAAACACTGCAGAAAGATGGACTGCGCTAGGCATATCCGGCCTCACCCACCAGGGGCAGTCTGAGTGGAAAGTGCCTGCCGCTGCCGGCCCCGGGCCCTGGCGCTGAATTGGCGTCGTGCGTCAGAGGTTTCTCGCTGCTCCCCACTCTCCTAGATAGGCGTTGCGGGTGGGATGGGGGACGGTCGATGGATCCGATGCCGTACGTAGTAGGGTGGTTTATATACTCAGGCTTTGTCCCACCCTCGTCCATTGTTTCTCGTTCCTTCCCCCGTCTCAGACCAGACTTGTGTCGAAAATTATACACCTTCCGACAGCCTTTCCCCAACGGCTGCTCTCGGCCTCCTCCTCCTTCTCCTCCTACTACTACTCCTCCTTCTTCTGTCTTCCTAGGTATCCATTCTTTAGATTGCCTATCCATTACGACGACACTAAACGACCCTCACGCCCGTCCACTGCCCTGATTACCTACCCTATCCATCCGGGCGCCCGCCCTGCTCCGGCTCTAGCAAGCATTCTGTTCACGCACGTCGGCAAAGGACTCGACACCGCGCCATGTCCGACTCAACTTCCGAGGCGGCTCCGGCCTCGACGCCGCTCCATTCCGGTACGTAGAGCCACAACCATCCAATGATCTCACTATCCATTCAATCGGGCCCTGATTGCGCCTCTCAATGACATTCGACAAGCTAACCAGGGGGTGCCAACAGCGAGGGATAACCTCAATGAACCCTTCAATGCCGGTGACCAAGCTTATATCCTCGTGTCGTCTGGCATGGTCCTGCTGATGATTCCCGGCATCGCCTTCCTCTACTCCGGCCTCGCTCGCAGAAAGTCGGCCTTGTCGCAAATATGGGTCGTCATGATGTCTTTCAGTGTCATTGTCTTCCAATGGTATTTCTGGGGTTATTCACTGGCCCTCAGCCCGACCGCTACCAACGGCTTCATTGGCAACCTCGACAGATTTGGCCTCCGCAACGCTTTGGGTGATGAGTCTCCGGGCTCCCCCTTCATTCCCGAGCTGCTGTACTCGTTTTACCAGGCAAGTACTTGGCTGATTTCGACTTGCGCACGTGGCTTGATGCTAACAGTTGGAAGATGCAATTCGCTGCTGTTACTGCTGCCCTCGTGATCGGTGCTACTGCTGAGCGTGGTCGCGTCATTCCCGGCATGGTCTTTACTTTCTTCTGGGCTACTCTCGTCTACTGCCCTCTTGCGTACTGGGCCTGGGGCGCCGAAGGCTGGGCTTTCAAGTGGGGTGTTTTCGACTACGCTGGTGGCGGTCCCGTCGAGATTGGTTCGGGTGTTTCCGCTTTGGCCTACTCCTGGGTGCTCGGGCGCCGCAACGAGAAGATGATGCTCAACTTCCGTCCCCACAACATCTCGCTCATTACTCTCGGCACTATCCTTCTCTGGTTCGGATGGCTCGGTTTCAACGGCGGCTCTGCTTTCGGCGCCAACCTCCGCGCTGCCATGGCCTGCTGGAACACCTGCTTGACTGCCATGTTCGCCGCCATGACTTGGTGCCTTCTCGATTTCCGCCTTGCCAAGAAGTGGTCGCTCGTCGGCTGGTGCTCCGGCACCATCTCTGGCCTCGTTGCCGCCACTCCCGCTTCCGGTGTCATCACTCCCTGGGCCAGTGTTTTGCTTGGTGTCGTTACGGGCGTTGCCTGCAACTTTGGCACCAAGATCAAGTTCTACCTCCGCATTGATGATGCTCTCGATGTGTTCGCCGAACACGCCATCGGTGGTATCGTCGGTCTTATTTTCAACGCCTTCTTCGCCGCCGACTACATCATCGGCCTGGATGGCATCAACTTGGGCGTTCAGGGTGGCTTCCTCAACGGCAACTGGGCTCAGCTCTACAAGCAGATTGTCTACATCCTTGCTGGCTGCGGCTATACCTTTGTCGTCTCGGCTCTCATCGCCAAGGCCATCGACCTCGTTCCCGGCCTTCACCTCCGTGCTTCCACCGAGGCTGAGCTTCTCGGCATGGATGACGACCAGCACGGAGAGTTCGCCTACGACTACGTCGAGGTCCGCCGTGACTACCTTGCCTGGACTCCTGCGGAGAAGGAGCAGAGAGCTGATGGCGATGTTGTCGTCCCTCAGCACGGCATCACCGGGCATCAAGAGATGGCCACTCGTTCCAGCGCCCCTCCCACACCTCCCTCAGAGCCCGCTACTGCTGTCGGGAAGGAGGAGAAGGTGTCCGGGTCTGCGACTGATTAGGGTGTCACGACCAGTCATTTGAACATTGTTTGAAAGCGTTGTTTCCTTTTTTTCTATTGATATCTGGATAAGGTGGGGGGGGGGGTGCAGGAACGGAAGGGAGGCAATGTGGAAAAGACAGGCAGGCCTGGAAGCGGCAACCCCTGGGAAGCATAACGGCTTTGCTTCCAAAGAAGTATATTTTTTCTGCCGTGTCGTTTTGGATCTTTTTTTTTTTTTTTTCATTTACATTGTCCCTTGTTTTGACCCTTTTGAGAATAAGGTTTGCGGGCATGACGTTGTTGTAAAAATACCCCTGAAAGCTAGCTTAGCGATATTTATGTGTGAGATGGATGATGGATATGGTGTTTAATCTAAAGATATAACATTTACTTCTTGATCACTTGTGATGCCGGTATTTTTTTTTTTTTTAACCATTGAGCTGCTGCTGAGAAATCAAGTGTTTAGACGAGACCGATTTCAGACATGGATGAGGCAAGATCATGTCAAAATCTTTCAGACAGGTCGGTTGCTATGTCGTGTCTTCTGCAGGCAAGCATGTGAAGCAGCGAAATCGGAACTGTGAGACTAACAATTATATCCTGAGGGAAGAACAGGCGGGGGGATGGGGTCTAGAACACCATCACCTTCCGTCTAATCTTGGACGCTACAGTAGGATGGATCCCAGATCAGACATATGCAATGCTGTCTTGTCTTGTCAAGCTTTTCCTTGGTATGTGCCTTGATGCCGGCTCTGGCGTGAGATCGGAACTAAGGACCACACGGTCGGGGACGCCGAGTCAAGCGATGGCATCTGGGGAGGCCGGGAGGGTGGTGTACTGTATGCCGCCGGACTGGGGAAAGGGAGGGGGGGGGGGCCTAACAACGGATCACGATAAGAGGTGGAAAGCCGGTCAGGATCGTCAACTTGTAGTGGTTGCATTAGGAAGTCTTGGGAGGGAGGCTTATCTCTCTACGAAGAAGTCACCGCAAGGCTGGATTCGGTAGTTGTGGTTTTTAAGTCAACCAAACAACAATGGGACGGGATGTGAGGTGCGGGAAGAGGGGGTGCGGGTTCTTATCTCTGGGCGTGGCCGGGTCGGGTCGGGTTGGGATGGGATGGGATGAGATGGGATGAAAGGGCTAAGAAAACTGGCTGGGACTAGGTGGGAGAAGAGAGAATGGAGAATATCATGTGATTGGGAGCTTCTGCGGTGCAGCCGGGGAAGGAGGAGTGGCTGGGTGCTGGGCATCGACCAATGTTGCTGAAAACAGACAGGTGCTGTGATGGCTGGGGAGGATGGATGGAGGGGAGGGTTGTTCCATTCCTTCTAGAAGGTTTTGGTGGGCAGTGATGGCGGATTTGGTTTGGTATAGGTGAGAGCATTGATAGAGGAGCACAGCGGTGGTATGCTGTTTTTGTCAAAGCCAGGCTGGCCATTACACTTGAAATCGTTTATCCTACTCCAGAACAAAAATCTTTGAAACCTTATACCTTTACTTTATTTTGATTTTCAAAAGAGGAGATGGAAGTCGAGGGTTGGTGTAAGTGAGATTAAGAAACCGTTTGGTGGGGCTGAAATTACGTACAACAATACCGCCGCCAAGGACGGGAAAGCGGGTATGGGGGGCGCGCGCCTGGTGGAGAAGAGAAAGGAAACATTTCAGTTCCCGGCTGGGGGGATACGGTACGTAATGCCAAGGTTGGCGTCATCGTGGGTTCTAAAATTGATCAGAAAAGAAAGACAAGGTCCCTGTTTTGGCGTGGATGGGAAAGGGGAATGGGATTTCGGAGATTGTCGATGTTGGGGAGATCTGAGACTAAAGATGTGGGTTTGAGAGTTGGAGGAATCTGAACTAGCTGTTGGAGGGGTTCATGACAGTGGTTCGCCGCCTTGCACAGTACTGCCAGTGCCGACGAGGCGAGGATGGCCAATAAACATAGTTTTGTGACATGGGATAAACAGATATAGTATGAGACATAATCGTTGGTTGGTTTTGAGGTCAACAATGTTTCAAATTGTGGACAACACGTGCAGACATGGCACATTCGGCAATAAGGCGCAGTTGGACTTGATCAACCCCTGTCACCCCTCACTCACAGCCTCAACACCACCTCAACGACACCACCTCAACGACACCACCTCAACGCCGCCACCCACATCTTAGCCAGGCACCGCGTTGCTGCTGCTGCTGTGCGACCCTTCAATTTTCATAAGCCCTCACATCTTACGATAATATCTCACATTGCATACATCACCACACCACCTTGCCAAATATGAGCCTCTTTCAGTATCTCATACCGGACCGGAACAACACACCACTCATAGTAGCTCTCACAGCCTCCATCACCACCATCACTCTCGTCATCCTCGACAAAATCTTATATCCTCCCCTACCTAAACTCCTTCGCTCCCCTCTCAAAACCGTCCTCCCAACCCTCCCCGAAGACGAACTCAAAAACCTAGAATACAAACCCGACACCTTCCCCGGCGCCCGTGATGTCGAGACTCCCGTAAGCTCCCCCTTCCTCCCCACCTTCCCTGACCAAAAATACTAACCAACCCCCCCTTCCACCCCTTCCCAGTATGGCTCCATCCGCATCTACGAATTCGGCCCCGTCACCGGCCCCAAAGTTCTCTTCATCCACGGCATCTCAACCCCCTGCACAACCCTCTCGAAACTCGCCCTCTCCCTCTCCAACCACCCCTCCCACCCATGCCGGGTAATGCTCTTTGACCTCTTCGGCAGGGGCTTCTCCGACAACCCGGCCGACCTCCCCCACGACGCTAGGCTGTACATCTCCCAAATCCTCATCGCCCTGGCCTCTTCTCCCATATCCTGGACCGGAAGCGAAAACGCCTTCAAGCTGGTGGGGTACTCCCTCGGCGGGGGCATCGCCACCCACTTTGCGGTTTCGTTCCCTGATTTGGTGAGGGATCTGGTGCTGCTTGCCCCGGCGGGGATGATTCGGCCCGCATCGTTTGGGACGTTGACGAGAAAGGTTTTCACTAGTGGCGTTGTGCCGAGGGGGTTGCTGCATTTGGCTACGAGGAGGAGGTTGCGGAGGCCGATTCGGTCGAGCACGAAACGGGGGAAGGTGACGGCCAGGTTGCAGGAGCGGCAGGATCCTGCGTCGAGGCTGGTGGAGGCGGAGACGGCGGATGATGTTGGGGCTGATGGGGAGCCGAGGACGGGGTTGGAGAGGAGGGTGTTGAGGCAGGTGCAGCAGCAGTTGGTGGTTCACGAGGGGTTTGTGGATGCTTTTATGGGTTGTTTGAAGGATGGGCCGTTGATGGGGCAGGAGGGGGCTTATAAGAGATTGGCTTTGAGGGGGGGGGATGAGGGGAAGACGACGGCGATCATACTGGGAGAGGAGGACGAGCTGGTCAATCCGGGGGAGTATGAGGAGGATTTGAAGCCGTTGTTGGAAGGGGGGAATGTGGTTTGGGAGGTGGTGAAGGGGGGGCATGATTTTCCTATGACTTGGGCGGAGGAGGTGCTGGGGGTCGTTTATAAAGTTTGGGGGTGGGAATGATGATGATGGCGGAGGGTGGTGGTGTTTATAATGCTGGGAATCGGGTGTTTTAACGTTTGTTGACTGTACGATCATGGCACCGGCCACCATCTTGCTGCCACGGGACTGGGTAGGAGAACTCTTTCAGGCTGGGCGCTGACTGGCTCAATGAGTACATCGGAAAGTCGAAATCTCTGCCCGTTGGGAGAAAACCCCATATCGCCACGGTGAGGATTGGCAATCTTGCCCTGACTGAAGTAACACCTACCTACTACTGGTAACTGTGGTGGTTCCTTCATGAGTGAGCTGCTCGTCCCTCGTTAATTTAACATCGCGTGTCCTCAACAGCCCCAATGAAATCCTCTGACCAGAACTCCTCAACAACAACATCACCATATGTCTCGCCCACAACCCCCCCAGTTTCTCCAGGTCCCCGATTGTGTCCTCCTTGGTAAATTATACACTCCGGGTAGGTCTAGGTGGTAATCTGGTGTGTTTTTGTTGAGCCCGGGGTGCTACACTTGGAAGAAAAGAATCCAGCAATCACCAAGCCTGCTGGTAAGGAGAGAGGGATGGCGTGAGTATGTTTTGGAACCATGAAACGCAACGGTGTTAGTCCGGATTGATCAAAAGCAGTCCATAGAAAGATGTAGATGTAATCTTTCAGAAAACGCGGTTGTCTTGTGAAAGATAGCATTTCTATTCAAGTGTCAGATCTGATTTCTAGAGGCCGACAAATTTGACACTTGAAGAAGAAGAATAGTGTATGAGAGGATCAATGTTGCAGGTCGCCTGGGAAGAAAAAAAAAATACTAGATATATACTTGGAATAGTGCGGTGTCATGACAAAATTTGACTCACTTTTTTACAAGAGGCACCTTTCAGACCCATCACACAGCATGGCCAAACTTCACACAAAGCCTCCCCAAACAACACAAACATTGATTCAAAGACCTGCTGCTATGACACCTCTATGACAAACAAATACACCATCTCACACCGAACTATATACCCACCCCTCCTCCCCAGCATCAAACAAAAACTAGGAAACTAGAACAAAAGGGGTTATTGTTACAAACCCGGGGTATATAAAACCAACGAAAACACAACAAACCACCTCCCTCCCTCCCCACAATCAATCCCAAGACTCAAATCTCATAAAAATAATCCTCATCCAACCCCTCCCGACTAGGCACCACCCCCGCCCCAGGAACCGGCCCGGCATACATCTGCTCCAACCTCACATTCAACAGCCTAATCTTCAACCCGTACTCGCTCACCAACGTCACCAGCTTGTTCGTCTCGGCCGTGATCGGCGTCTGATTCAACAACATGAGCAACCCGTCCAGCCACTCCGACGCCAAACTGTGGTTCAGCGGGAACAGCGTCAGGATCGGCTGTTCTTTTGGTTCCCCGTTCGAGGTGGCGGCCACGGCGCTTGTGCTGTTCCCCGCGACGCTCTCTGGCCTGCTGCCGCCGGGTATGTCCTCCACGAAGCTGTAAATCGTAATCTTGGTCGTGGGTTTGTGGACTTGCGCGCCATGACGGGAGGCAGTCGAGTTGGCAGCCGGGCTATCCGCGGCATCAGGATCTGCCACCGGCTCTGTTTCATTCGGAGCGGAAACATTCGACACGACAGAGCTGATGGTGCTCAGATCAATCTTTTCCGTCAGAGCCTCGAGGCCGGGATCGTATGCAAGACGCTCAGGAAAGTCGGCATAGTGAAGGTAGCGCCGGTTGTGAGAGAGCTTGGCATACCGCCAGGGCTGATAAAGCCTTCTCTTCTGGTAGCTGTTTTCTCTCGAGTGGGCGTTGTTGTTGCGGGACATGGGCTTGGTAAACCACGAGCCCTGCAGCAGACACCGGATACGCTGCTCCTTGACAAACGACAGCGCCTCGTGTTTGAGCTCCTCGCGGACCTGGAAGAGATGCGTGCCCCATTGGTCTTCAAACGATAGCTCCAACAGCTCCATCTGCAACTCCCTCAACCGACCAGCATCGTACTCTTGCAAGTCATCCTCCACCTCCAGCACGTCCTTGGTTCTGCTAGCCTGGCCGACAACTTGCTCAATGAGAATCCTCACTAGCTCGGCCACCTTGTCAAAGTCCTCCCTCTGCGCCCCCGTAGCCTTCCACATACGAAAGAAAGCATGCAGCCCCGCTGTGTGAAGCCTCGACCACTGAAGCAGCAGCGGCTTGAACAGCCTGTCGTTGTTCTTCCCATCATTCAGAGCCAGATAACCCCTGATATCCTCCAAGTCAGACTTGTCCACCTCAAAGTGATCATACAAGATCATCGTCACGGCCAAACTCGCCCTCGCAACCGGACACCGTTCATTCAGCGGGTGCGTCGACTGCTCCAGCAACAACTTTTGAAACCCATCCTCGTTCTTCCTCACATAATCCGTCAAATCCATCATGCCCAAAAACCCCGCCGTCTCGAACTCGGCCGCCGGGCTCTCCGTCTCAAACCCCAACCTCCTCCACTTCTCCGGGTTGTGCTTCCTGCTCGTCTTTCTCGTAGTGGTAGTGGTAGTCACCGTCCCCGACTGCCCAGCTGTCCCCTCCTGCTGCGGCGGAATCGGCACCACCACACCCCCCGCAACCCCATTAACATGCCTCCGATCCGGCGCACTCGCCAAATGCAACCCCTTCAACGCCCGCCTGTGCTCCGGCCTCTCAAGATCAACCCTCACCTCCCTCCACTTCCTCAGCAAAACCTTTGTCAGCCCCTGAAACTCCAACAGCGGGTGCGCCAAATCTTGCAAACTCGAGCTCTGCAACAAATTATACACCGCCTTGATCAACCCCAAATCCTGCAACCTCTTGATAAACTTACTCCAATCCTCCCCCCCTCCCCCTCCTCCCGCCGCCGTTCCCCCTTTTGCCCCCCCGGCAGCCACCGTCCCACTAGCAACATCATTAACCACCGCATCCCTAACAAGCGCATTAATCAACCCCAAAGCATTCGCACAAAGCGCGTGATCCGCACTCTGCAACTGCTGAATCACCAGCTCGAAGAACTGTGGATAAACCGCCACGGCCGGCTTCAACGCCCGGAACCCAAACGTCCCCGGCACAACCCCCCCTTTTTGCCCCTGTCCAGGTTGATGCCCCACCACTCCCACCAGTATACTCATCGCCCCTCGCAGGATATTCACCAACGGGTTCGTCACCACCAACTCCACAACCCTCTCCACCAGCTCCCCCGCCCCGGCACCCTCGAATATATCCCAGCCCATGTCTACCTCCAACAGGCGGGAGAGAGACTGGAGGGAGTAAGCGAGGGTGTTGCCCCCCGTTGTCATGATCAGTCGGCGGAGGATGACTAGACCACCAGAGGATATAAACACGTCGGCAAAGGCCGGGTCGTTGATGCTGGATTGGAGCTTGAAGACGGCCATTTTGCGGGCGGCGTCCTCGTCCGAGGCGAGGCGGGAGAGGAGCGCGGGGATGTCTGCTTGGTCCATGATGGGCGGTGGATTCCCCTTCTTCTTTAGTATCGTGATGGATGTAATTTATGGGGCTCGGAGGTTTTTCTTCTTTATTATTTTTTAAAAAAAAAAGAAAAACCAGAATCGTCGTCGTCGGGGTGGTGGTGGTGGTTGTAGTGTCGACTAATACCGACTTCGTCTCGCTCGCTCTTGATCAGGTCGTTGCTTTCGTTACTGCCTGCGGACAGTTTGTACGTAGTGGTATCTTGTTCCACGTCGTCGTGTCAAGACATCGCTGGTTTGTTTGTTTGTTTGTTCTACTCGTCACTTCAATCTGAAACAGTTTGTTGTTCGCTAAATTGACGAAAGAAAAAAACAAAAAAGAGTGAACAAGAGCAAATTGTCGAGTTGTATTGTTCCCCACGAATGTCTGGCGCGCGCACCCCAGCTTCCGTGACTTGCCTGAGCCACTGACGCACAGACCCCACCCACTCCAAGAAACGGAATTGGCCAATTCAACACCTGTCAAATCTTAGTCGGGTTCACCCCATTAATTCCCCGGCCGGCAGCGCAAAAAAGGAGCTACCCCTGCCAAGACATTCTTCCAGAACATCACAAAAGAAAAAGGGGGCAGGTAGGTCTCCATCGATTTAATATCACATATCCTCCAATATTCATAAAAGTACTTTTCATTTCAACAGCACCGATAAAACTACCAGTAACAAAAACAGGTATCATAAAAACCACCACTACCACCATCAATCACGCAATTAATAGCAACAATGCCATGACCATGACACAAACAATAAACAGTAGAAACAAAAATAAACCCCCAATCCAGGACTAACAGTTAGTTATTAACCCCAACCCTCCTCCCTTCTCGCCTCAGACTCCATATGAATGCCATTTCCACCCAAAAAAAAAACCCTAATCAATTACCCTTTGCCCTTGCCCTTGTCCTTCTTACTCCTTCCCCATGAAAACTTGCGACGAACACTGCGACTGCCATCTAGTCATGACCCCGAAGAGCCCGGCACCTTCAGGTCCTTTTTGCTCAGAAAACTCCTCCTGATCCCCGACGTAGACTTGGGGCTGTCTGGCAGACCCTTCTCCTCAGTCGGAACGAATGAGCTCCTGATCCAGACAGACCCAGAACCAATCGACAGCTGCTTCTCCTGACCAGAGTTGGTCTCATCCACAAAGTAGAGAGTCTCGCCAAGCGGGTCGTCGCTACCGAAGGTGTGGTGCTCCTTGGCCTCTACCTTGAACTGAGCGTCTGGAGTGCACTGAATCTTGAACGTCTCATCGAACTTGATCGTGCCACTAGACGACTTGCGATGCTTGGTTTTGCCGACCTGCTTGGTCTTGCCGTCCTTGGTCTGCGTGATGATGACGTAGACATCCGCCGACGGAGGGAAGCCGGTGGCGGAAACGACATTGAAGGTGGCAGTGCCAGAAGACGCTCCAGGGTAAATGGCACTGTGCACCGAAGAGGCACCTACACTCCTGGTTCTTGTGTGATGAAGGGTGAGACCGCCCGCGCCGTTGGCAAGACCGGCAGTCTTGTCACCAGGAGGGCTTGGTGGTGCCTCTGGGATAGCCTCGGGGAATGAAAGACCGCCTGATCTCTTCAGTCCGCCGCCGGGCCCTGAGTCGGGGCCATTGGTAGTGATGATGGGAATGTCGGCCGAGCTGACAGACTCTTCATCATCATCCCTTCTGCCCGTAGCACTGCGGAATCCGCGCTTCAAGAAAGAGGCACCCTTGGCAACACCATGGCCCACAGCGGCACCGCCCTTGAGAGGCACGCCAGCCACACCAGTAACGATTCTGCCTGGCACCGAGAAGGTACCAGTGAGGGTTGAAGTGCCCTGTCTTGTCCTGGTGACGTAGTCTGGCGTGAAGAGCAGACGGAGCCGCAGGGTGCCCGACTTTCCGTCCAGGGTGTAAGTGAACTGCTGGCCCCTGAATGGCTCGAGCTGCTCAAGGTTAATGTCAGCAGCGCCGAGGAAGTCAGGCTTGTCAGCGAAATCCCAATCCCAAACAGTCGCCTTGAACTTGGCCGCCGTTCTCGAGGGGATTGGAATCGTGAAGAACTCCTTCCACTCGGGATTGAGCGTCTTCTTGACCGTCTTGGTCTTGAACACTTCCACGCCGTTGAGCTCAAACTTGCAATAAGGGTCGCTCTTGCCGTTGGAGTCGGCAGATGGCAGGTTCTGGGCGTCCAACACATCGACCCGGAGATTACCCATGTTATTGATACTCTCGCTGGGGTCGAGTGTCATCTGCACTGGAACATACTTGAGGCTGACCTGGATGGAATACACGTTTCCATCATCATCCTTCAGCTTGAGCACCGTTGGGTTGTTCTGAGGCTGTTAGCTGAAAGTCTAATCACGACTGACTGTAGCAAAAGCACTTACCAAGCATTGCTTGAGCGTATCAAGAGTATTTCCGGTAAGACGGGCCAGGACTCGTTCCTTTTTGCCCTCCTTGCTGTCCGTCTTCTCCGACACCTTGATGGTCAACTTGGAGAACTCCAGTTCACGAATGAAGCAGTCGCCAATCTCGTCAAAAGTCGTCTTTGACTTCTTGGCAACCGAAGAGGTATACGAAGGGAAGGCCATGTCGTCTACAAAGACCTCGATGCGGGTCTGACTCTTGGGCAAATCGGCCTCCATGAGCTTGAATATGATAAGACCAGACTCCTTCTTGAGCAGCTCCTGGGGTGTAAGGTAGACCTTGGGGGGCTCTCTGTTCTCATGCGATCTCCGGGAGGAGAATGTCGCCGAGAGGGGAGTACCGGGGGTCTTGGGCGTGAGAGGCGTCGCTGGCTCCTTAAGGTCAGCCGAGAACTTGCCGGCCTCGGTAGAGCGAGGAACATCCAAGCCAGACGAGGCATCGGATTCCTTTCCTTCTTCCTTCTCCTCATCTGCTGCTTCCTTTTCCTCCTCAAGCCTCTTCTTCTCCTTCTCAGCCTCTTCCTCGGGATCGGCAATGTTGAGAGTAGGATAGAAGGCGACAGTGTAAGTAAGGGTGCCCTTGGGTGTGCCCTTGTTGTGGATACGCAGGCCATCCTCGTGCTCCTTCTTCTCGTCGTGAACAAGCCACTCGCCAAGCTCACCCTGAACCATGTAGTCACCGGAGGAGATCTCCGTCAGGCCAAGGCTGCGGTCTTTGCCCACGTTCTCAGAGTCCATGACCTCAAGCTGGAGGCGCTCTCTCGCCGAGTGTACGGGGATGTAGAGAACCTCGTCGAAGTCGGGATTAAGGTTGTTCTTGAACGTGACAGTACGGGCCTTCTCTATGCCCGACATGACCACGCGCACGTACGGGTCAGACTTGCCAAGAGCCTCGACATTACGAAGGTTCCTGGCATGCTTGAAGTGAAGGCGCAAAACACCAATGGGTGTTACGTAGCCGCCACTGCCAGTCGCAATACCCGAGATGGCCACCGGCCTCCATTGAGCCTGCATCTTGACACGGCCAGTCTTTGTGCCAGCAAGATTGTACCAATCCTGTCCCTTTGCCATCAGTTCGAGCATGTCTTCCAGCTTGATCTGGTAGTTTCCAACAGTCTGATCTCCGGCAATGTCACGGTCATCCTTGATAACAACACCAAGCTTGGCATGCGCTTTGTCAGTGATGAGGAATTCCTTGGAGCCATTTTCGCCCCAAACAGGGTTGTTGGTGCGCTTCAGCTTCTTGGTAGTATGGACCGCCTTTCCATTCAATGTGAGAGTCGCGTAGGGGTTGAGTTGGCCGATCATGCTCTTGCCACCATCAAGTTCCTTGGCCTGCTCAACCGTGAAGCGCAAGATACCCTGGTTAGACTCGGGAGCCGGCTCCAGGCTACCGTCCTCGAGCTTCTTAGGCTCCAAGACAGGGAAGAACCGGATATCGGAAAACAAAACCCCTCTTGCCTTGCCATCGTTGGTGAGTTCCAATCTTTCGTTCTCGTGCTCCCAAACCTCCTCGACGTTCTCGAGAGGGAAAGAAACCTGGGCAATCCTCTTGTCCTTGCGGAAATCGTTGAAATCAAAGATGTCAAAATCGAGCGAGTCATTGAAAGAAGTGATAATGATGTAGTGAGTCTCGTTCCAGCGGGGGCTGGCGTTCTCCTTGATAACCTTGGTCTGGGCGAGCACCTGTCTCCTGTTCAAAGAGAGCTGAACATAGGGATCAGGGGTACCGGCAAACTTGTCGGTGTTCTTGAGGCCTTGAGCACCGTGAAGAGTAACAGCGAGAACACCGATGGCCTGATCAACAGGAGTACCGGCGAGCATCTTGGCGACTTCGATGGGGAAAACATTGGGCGCATACATCATCGGGGCAAGAGTGCCGTGGATCTGCTCCATAATGAAGGTCTCCAAACCGGGAATGAAGTTGATGTCGAAACCAAACGTCTCACCACCAAGAGGCTTGCAGACGTAATCGATGGTCGGCCTCTCCAGGAAAGACATCTCAATCTTCTCGACGTGGGGGAAAGGGATCTGCAGCTTGATCTTGAGACGCATCAAACCGCTGAAAGCCATGTCCTCGACAATAACATCCAAACCCTTGCTGACCATGGCCTTTCCGATTCTGATCTCAAGCACAACCTTGGGGTTCACCTTGTTCTTGAGCTGGCGGGAAGTCATATCGGCGGTATCGTTGGGGGTGAAGCTGAACATCCAGTCCATAATAATAATATCATCCTCGGCCTTGGGGTACGTCTTCACATGTTCCATTCTCGGCGGCTTCGAACCCAAGGTAAAAGTCTTGAGCTTCAAGCTGTCCAAAAAGGCAGGGGTCGCATTGCTGAGAACTTGATCGACAGAACTGATAACGGTCTGGGCAAGGACTGGCTGGTAGATGGGCCAGAACTTGACCAAGAAAGAGTTAATCCATTCGACAGATTCGTTATCGGTTTCGAGCTTCTTGAGCGCAAGTTCACGAGTGATGTCGTCCCTGAAATTCCGGCGCACGCGGCGCAGAGAGGTGCGGTAATAAGTTGAGCAAGCTGCGCCAATGATGAATACCCAGGCGAGACCACCACCAAGAACAGCCACCAGCCACGAAGACAAGCAGGCAAAAGCAATGACAGCGGCGTTGTGATACCAGTCTATACCACACAAGTGTCAGCAAATTTGGCCCGGCATAGGACAGTAAAGGGGGTTCCATACCTCCAAAGAACTTCTCGGGAATCTGAGTCTCTAGTAATGTCTGATGGTCGAGCATGCTCTCACCCTCGAGACTCGACTCAGCCGGCCACCCAAACCTGGGTTCCCAACCGGTCTTCTCCCACCAGTCGTCTTCGTCCTCCTCAACATGACCACCGACAATGACCTTGCCATTTTCGGCCTTGACCACCTCGAGTGCGCCAGCCTTGGACGGTGTGGGAAGGTCGATGACAGACTTGCTGTCAGTATCAAGATCCGATGCGATGGCGACACCACCTGGGTTTCGGTGGAAACCTTCTGGTATAGCCTGTTGTATAACTTTGTGGTTAGTTTTGGGGGGATACACTCGTTGCCAAGAATAACACGTACAGCTTGAGCTTGCGCCTTCTTCTCCTCCGGGCTGGCGTCAGGGTTGAATGTGAAGGCCGTCACGCCAGCTCGTCGACTTTCCTCGACAATCTTTTGTTGGGCGTCATCAGCGGTGACCTTGCTGTCTGGATCCTGAGCAGCCTCGATAGCTCCCTGCTGCTTAAGCTCCGCGGCAGCAACCGCCGTCGCCATGGTCGTCTCTGTGTACACGCTGCTTCAGCAGCCACGCTTGCGTTGGTCAATTGGTTCAATGGCGAGGAAGAGGCAATGTCGGTTGGCCTAGGCCGATATTCCGAGTGTCTGTTGTCGGGTTGGCTGCCAGAGACAGAACCGGGGGAGCTCCGTCAGTGGGCGGGCGGATTGCGGCACAAGCGACCTGGAAGCTCGCAAATGCTAGTGTGTAGAAGAAGGCTACTAAGGTAATGGATATCCAAGAACAAGACTCGAAGAAAAGAAAAAAGATGTGGCTGGAATCGCAGAAGTTGGGTCTACGAACCACCGGATAAGAGGCTTTAGAGAGTTGCTCAAGGAGAGGAGGGGGGGGAAACCAGGAAGGGGAAAATGAAATTGAGCAACAGCAGCACAGCGAAGCCACAACCTGGCGTGGAGGTCTCTCAAACTGGAAGTGGAGGAGCTGTCCAAAAGCTGCGTGGGGCCTTGGCAAGGATGGGCCAGCTGGGATGGGGAGATCAGCAACAGATCGGGTGCTACGTCAGTAGGGACCTTAAGCCGGGCGGGGATTGGTGGTGCAATTTGGGTCTTGGCTGGTCCCAAAAGGCAAGCTATCGTGGGCTTTGGAGAGCGCGAATTGGCTGGCGCAATTCCGAATTACGAATCCTGCACTGAGAGGGTTTTCCCAGATTCCCAGCCCAGCTGAGGGGTGCAGAGGTGGCTTGTTCATCGGTCGGCCCTTGAGCTAGAGAGTGCGAAGCTGCTATCGCGTCACCTTGGCACAGTCATGGCAATGTTTCTTGCTTGTGCCTTGTTCCGGTGTGCTCTGGACTGCTACAGTGTACGTCGCCGTAGCTGCTGTGTCGCACGACAACAGGTCTTCTTGGAATCTGCAGCTTGATACTTGATACCACATTGCATCATAAGTCGACCTTGGCCCTGAGGCCGCCCCGTCACTTCGGGTAGGCGCTAAAAGTATAGATCCCTGCCGAAAATCTCTCGACTACGAACCCACACGCAGGAGCCAGCGGGAAGAACACCGGCGAGCCCGTGCTTCCGCTGTTCCCGTCTTTATTTTTTTTTTTTCTTCCCTATCAAGATCCGAATACCCGGAACCCAGTCCGTTGAAGCTGTCGGCAGACGAAGCGGTTGGAGAATGTCTCGAACAGCCACAACGATGATGCTGTCACTTGTGATTCCAGCTGGCTCGTGCGCCGTGAAATAACTCGTCATTCCTTGACCGTCGCAGTGCAATGTCGGCTCCCCTGCCTCCCCATCGCAATTTATCAACCGACACACGTGCCAGGTGGTAAACATGTGGACCGACACTGCGCAAGCGAAGCCCCTTTCTGCATCTCGGAAGCCAGCACAGAGACTCCAAAAAGGGGTTTGTTGTTGTCAATGGTAATACAGTTGTTCAAAAAGGTCTGGGGTGCTGTGTGCTGTGTATCAAGAAGCTCCCTCAGACACCGCCATTCGGGTAACTCGTGGTTGCCATAGGCCGAATGTGCTGTGTGTGCGTGCTGCCTCTCGCAGAAGATAGTCGGTGATGGCGGCATGTCTTACCTCGACTGCGGAGCCATTGGCCCTCATCATTGGCTGTTGCTGATCATGGCTGCCGATTCATCTGAGGGGAAGTTTGGTGACAGGAGGTTGGCTAAAAACGAGGCAATTTTCATATCTAGCCACCGCTAGCTCCCCCCACGATGGCTGCACGATCTCGGTGGTTGTGAGTGTGGTGAATGCCGAGGAATCCATAATTCATAACTGACCAAGCCCGATGAACATGGGACAACCTGTGTAGCCCGGGAAGAGAGTCAATTGTCGCGCAAAAGCTGAGGTTTTTCGTCAGACAAACAAAATAGTTGAACGGATGCCTCATGGTCTTGCCAGAGAATTGTAACAATTGCTCTGTCAGAGGTTGGATCAAGGGTCCAAATCAGTTCCAGATTGGAGATTGGGATCGATCGGAGTGGAACCCTGTCTGTTTGACCGAGCTTGGCCAGAGCTTCCAGAAGCTTCAGCCACACACGTGTCACACAACTTTCAGCCTTGCTCCCCCCAGAATCTTAGTCAAACCAATTAGAGACCTAACGCCACATGTGGCAACGCCAGGCTGAACAAGTGGATATTTTCCACTGCCTTGTGTTTCCTGCCGGACTGCAACGCCAAACACCAAACTTTCGTGTCGTCGCGAATCGCAATACATTTTTTCAGCCTCCCATTCGGTTCTCGCCCATCCATCCCCGCGAATCTATAACCAAACACTCGAACGATCTCACCACCATCCCCAAACCACAATCACAACAAGAAAAATAACCAACCCGCCAAAATGGCCAACTTCCTCGCCTCCATCTTCGGCACCGAACAAGACAAAGTCAACTGCTCCTTCTACTACAAAATCGGCGCCTGCCGCCACGGCGACCGCTGCTCCCGCAAGCACGTCAAGCCCTCCTACTCGCAGACGATCCTCATGCCCAACCTCTACCAGAACCCGGCCTTCGACCCGAAGAACAGGATGAACCCCTCCCAGCTCCAGAACCACTTCGACGCCTTCTACGAGGACATCTGGTGCGAGATGTGCAAGTACGGCGAGATCGAGGAGCTCGTCGTCTGCGACAACAACAACGACCACCTCATCGGCAACGTCTACGCCCGCTTCAAGTACGAGGACTCGGCCCAAAAGGCCTGCGACGACCTCAACAGCCGGTGGTACGCCGCCCGCCCCATTTACTGCGAGCTGAGCCCTGTGACGGACTTTAGGGAGGCGTGCTGCAGGTTGAACTCGGGGGAGGGGTGCGTGAGGGGCGGGTTTTGCAATTTTATTCATCGTAAAAATCCCAGCCCGGAGCTGGAGAGGGAGCTGGAGTTGAGCACCAAGAAGTGGTTGAAGACGAGGCCGAGAAGCAGGAGCCCGACCAGATCGCCTAGCCCGGAGCCGACGAGGAGGAGATACTAGACTGGCTCTCTGAGGGGGGGGCGAGGTCGATGTCAGAAGGCTGTGAGAGACTACGAGTAGAAGTAATCATCTCACCAGTCATGAAACTTTTCACGGAGTTGGGGCGTTAGACTGTATTTGACTTGGGCCCTCGTTTTTTGTCAAGCAGGCCTCGTTAAAGCCTGCGTACACATACACTTCATGTAATATACAAGCAGCGGTTACTTGCGAAAGGCAACTGAGCAACTGATGAAGGGAACTGAGCGACTGAAGAAGGTTCCAAAAAGAATTGCATGTTTTAATACTACCATACACATGACTGTAACGCGCTGTATGATGATGACCGTCTTGCTCTGTTTCCTCCATAATGCACCCAAAAATACTGCTTTCATTCCAACCAAGAGACTCATGTATCTTGCCCTGTCCTGTCGGTCCCATCCGTGCTAGCAACATTAACTAATAAGATTTAGAGGATATATCTCGTGTGACCTGATGAACAACCTCTTGAACCCCTTCTTGTTTTGATCTTTGAACGCCCCACCATCATGAATTCCACTTACTCCTTCGACCCCTTCATCTTTGGGATCAGCCTAGAGCCACCCTTGACTGGTGCAGGCAAGCATGCAGCAAGTTTATCACGTTCTGTAAAGCCACAATGTTAGCAGATGAACAGGTTCGTCAAATCCCAGGCAGCATCAACTTACCAGCCTCATCCTCAAACACGATCGAAATATCATCATGCTCCCCGGGCAGCTCAGGTAAGTCCAAACACAAAAACGCTGCATCCGCCGCGTCCTGCGCTCCATCCATCCCAGCCTGCAGCACCTTCGGCAGCGGGAACTTGGCATCCACAATCTTGAGCCCCGCCTTCCCCTGCTTTCCGAAAGATTCAAACACATCTGTTCCCTTCAAGCTGAAGCCCATGCATTGTCCATGAGAAAAATCCGAAAAGAAGGCAAGAATCTGCGTGATTCCTTCTTGCTGCACCACCTGAATCCGAGTAGCACTGGCCTCCCACTTCTTGTGGATAGGCACCACCATTCGTCTGCGCGAGATGGCAAATGTTGCCGCAATCCCATCAAAAAGCACCTTGAACCCAGTGATAGCCATCTCAAAGGTGTGCAGGTCTTCCATCTTTGGAAACATGATGGTTCTGATGGTTGGCCTTTGCTTGATGGTATCCAGAGCCCTGGCCAGCCGTTGGGCCGATTCAGAGGAGACATTCGCCTCCGTCACGGCGAGCGTAATGTCCGCCTGCGGTTGACGGAAGATCATCATACAGCTCGGATTCTGTACGTCAAGGCGCATCTTAAGCTCCCCTGGCGCGACGTTAATCCGATCAGTCATCGTTCCGTCCTTGAACTCAAAGATGACCCGCAGCTTATCAGACAACACACAGTGCGCAGCCCGGTCACCGTCTGTGTCCTGGTTGATGACCCTGACTTTGTTCCAGTTGAGGTTGGAAAGTGCCGTTAGTCCTCCATCTTGAGAATCGCCAAACCTCTCCGAGATCCAAGCTCCCTTCAGCGGAGACTCGCAGAATATCGACTCCTCCCGATGCAGTGCAGTCCCAATGAGTAGTGTATGCATCCGGACTCTTTCTTTTTCGTCAGCAAAAGACATGACCATGCTCCCTTTAAAACGACCATTCTCGAAACGCAGGGAAAGCGAGGGCTCGTTGTTGTCGCTGCGTAAGAATCCAAACCGAATAGGCGCCTCAGGGCTGTACAGCTGGTTGACGCCACTGAGAGTCTTCGTCCTTGGACCTGTGATGACTGCTATCCGGAAACCTCTGTGGTATGTGCGAGGACCGGTTGCCGCGCCTTCTTTATGCAACCTCTCAAACATGGCAATCTCGCAGTTTGGAGCCGGCTCTTTCGGAAACTGTCTGGCCTGCGGGTCGTTATCGAAGTATTGAAAAGACCGGAGGGTTGATCTGAAGACGCAAGCTTCGTCTTGCTTCGGGTACAGGGTGGAATGTACTTTGTTACTGAACTCGTACATGCTTCGCAAGGTCTGGAAGGCTGGTTGAGAGCACTGTATCATAACAATAAAGCCTCGTGGCATGGCGACTTCCAAAGTGCAGCTGTCTGAACGCCAACGAACATCTTCCCATACCGGTCCGGTGCTCTTGTTGCCAGAGATCCGTAGCTGAACAGCTCCATTCTGGCTTGCGGCCACAAACAGAATATCAGGCTGCGATTGGGGTCTGACAATCGATATGAAACATGGCAGATGAATGCGCTGCGCTTCTCGCCCTTTCTCCATCAAGAAGAGACTGACTTGGAACCGGCCAAAGCAGAATGCAGAGGGAGAGTCGCCCAGTGGTAGCGTTTCAAGGATGCTCATGCCAGAGCTGGCCAGCTGATTTTGTGAGAGAGCTAAGCTGGATGACCCCCAAAGCATGGACTTGAGATCGCCTGGCAACTGAGGATATTCCAACCAAATGGTTCGATCGAGGGTTTGTGGTAGAAAGGGCTCTTCTGGCGGCAGGAAACCATTTCGCTTCATTGACACCGACAGCTTCCGAAGGCTCGACGCAAGAGTAGCACGCACGTCCTCCGCTTCCCTGTCAACTGGACTACGCCCGCTGTTGACAATCTCAGGCATGATTTCCTCCAACAGCCAGTATCCCTTCGCCAAGTCGGTATAAGCCTGTTGTTTACAGATTTCATTCTTCATCTGAGATTCCGGGGTCGAGGGTCGGTCTCGAATGGCATTCTCAAGGGCCATTCTACCAGTCAAAAACCACCAAAGAGACGCCCTGGCGAGTTCATTCGGCGTACAGGCGAGCAATGGCCGTACACTTTCTGCGTGTAACCGGAACAGTTCAAAGAGGTGACGAGTGCGCTCCACAAACGTGTTCATGGCATCGTCGGCTGCTGCCGACACAACATCTTGGAAGCTGGAGCCCCCCATTAGAGGAGTGACTGGCAACGCGTGATCACCCAATTTGCTTCCCTGCCTCGTTGCAAATGGATGATGGAAGCTCGAGGCTGCTGAGATTGCCGAGACTGCGGACACAGGACTATGCGCATGTTGTCTTGCTGCATGTTTTAGTCTCTCTGGCGAGTTTGTTTGTGGCATTGACGGTGTGTATGGCGGTGGGGCATGCTCTGGCGGTGGTGGCGGAATAGGAGATGGATGAGGTCGTTGTCTTTTGGCTGGAATTGGCGGTGGTGCTGAGGTTGGAGGGTTTGGCGACGGCTGTGGTGGGAATCGGGGTGTTTGAATGGGCTCTGGTGACGCAGTCATGGCCGATCCGGGCTCTGGTTCTGGTGGTGTAGGTGGTGCAGCCTCTGCTTCGTCCCACTTGGACTTGTCACCAGAAGCAGCTCTAACCGCCTTGACAAACGCCTGTCCTTCGGCTTCCCGCATTTCAGCCTGCTGAATTTCTATGAATGACCTCCGCCTCTCGTCATGATCCACCGTGGGATTTGCCAGGAGCCGAGCGGATGGGTTTCTCGAAGCAGACATATCTGAGTCGGGGGAATCCGAGGTCGTAGAGAAACCTGTCTGGGTGCGTCGGAGAGGTGCTGGGTCAAACGTCCCCGGGCTTGGTTGAGCTTCTCGGATCGGCAATCTTGGACTGTTACCGAGATCGGTATGACGAGGAGGAATCGGAGAAGGTGGCGGCCTTGCTCTGCGACGTTTCGAGATCTCGATGGTTGGTACTTCGCAGATGTCACCACCCTCGCCCATAACCTCAGGGGGTGTTTCTGCAAATCTAAGAACCAATCCCCTTCTGTTAGGTTTGCATTTCTTGGGACTACCATTTTGGGATCGTATGGAAAGGGATTGTTGCGAGTTGTTGCTTCCGGTCCCCTGAACCTGAAGCGCATTGGGGTATCGCGAAATGCTCTTGGTGTCGAGTTTCGCGAGCATGGGAGGTGCCGCATGGGTGACCTGTAATGTGTCGCCAGGACCATGGAAGAAGTCGTTGAGGTCACGAGAATCAGCGGCACCCTGTGACCCCTTTCGGTCTCGATCTCGGTCGCGTCCAAAGAGCTTCCCCATGATTCGACCCCTTTTTGATCCCTTGCCATCATCCTGCAAAGAAATGGCGGGGGGTTCGTTCTCCATCATTGAGCTTGTACTCGTTCACGTTGTCCAGTCGTTGTTGCTGCTGCGTGTGGGCAGGAAATTGCCGGTCGTACTGGCAAGCTGGCTTCCACGACCGGAACGGAAGGCGGGCATGTGCTCGTCGTCGATGCTCTGGCAGCCCAACAATGTATTGTGGAGCTGCCGACTGGACCCTTTCGTATGGGCTTCGTGGGTGGGCATATGGCTCGATCGAGCCCAGAGATGACGGATCGGGCAGCCGGGTTCGGGGAGAGTGGTGTGAGAGAGGACAAGTTTTATGTTCAATGGGAAAAATGAGACAAAGTTGTGGTGGTTCGTGGACCCGTGGTATGTGGTGCGGGCCTGGGATGAACTGGACGTGCGGGAAACCTTGCTGCTGCGAGGGTTGATGTTAGCGGGTAATGCGGGGCACCAGGGCTATCCAGCGAGGTATCATACCGCCAGTGATACAAGGGAATTACTTCCTAAACTGGGAGACAGCCGCTCAGCAGTGGATGCACCTGAACTGCGTCTTGAGAGAATGGAAATCCAATGCCCGCGCCTCAAAAGTCCGGACTCGTGTGTTACTACTCCTTTGCGAGCTGGCCAACGAAGCAGGCAAGCAATTGCAGAAGGGAGGGAAGCTTACTCTCTCGTC
This sequence comes from Podospora pseudocomata, assembly GCF_035222375.1. Lineage (NCBI taxonomy): Eukaryota > Fungi > Ascomycota > Sordariomycetes > Sordariales > Podosporaceae > Podospora > Podospora pseudocomata. The sequence goes on along the minus strand of NW_026946363.1, from coordinate 22,168 downwards.
ACACTCTTTTTTCCATGTTTTTGTCTTGTTATGTCCTGGCCGGTCCACCCCCATTTCTGTCTGCTGAAGATCTTGAGGTGAAGCTGGCTGGAGATGGCTCAATGTTTCAGGGTCGAGAACGGGCCCATCTTCCCGCTGCAGTAATCCCTCCAGTCTCCACGTTCGTGACTTGGGCATCCATCGGCTGTTTCGTCGGCCAAGCAAGCACCTGGTTGGCTGGCTTCCCTTGATAAAAGACTTCATCAATACGAAGGCAGCGTGGAATCGTATACTAAGGCCCTGATGTAACGGTGCATTAAGCGTGCAGCTGAACTTGATCTTCACGAGATGATATTTTGGGGGTTTTGTGTGCTGGTGTCGTACTGCCCTGCCCTGCCCGGAACCTGGACCGGGCATGCTGCAAGACGGCCAAGCAGCGGTATCAATGGCTTTTAGCGTGCCCACGCCTGAAACGGCACTGGGGGCCGTCTATCCATGTCGATCTGCGGCTCCAGGAATTCAACGTCAAAAGAAGGGTTCATCATCCGTAATCAAGGTAAGGAAGGGGCAGTGCGTACCTGTACTACCTAACCTGTGATGATATTGATGTCTAGAAAGAACTGGTTTATCTCCTGCTTGAAAATCATGTCTCGACCTGCTCGGCTGATGCAGTAATTATCAATGATCCCTTCATTTTCAACATGGTGAGGAACCATCTGAAATTTTGCACTAGCCCACAGGCATGGGCTTCAGGTCCCCAGACCACCATTCGGCCGCCTAGGCAGTTGGGCGAGTCTGGACCACGGCGGTATCTGGAATTCCTATGTGTTGTGCAACCTCAACCGGTGCTGTGATTCATGTCAGTCGATGCTTCCATCTATAACCTCAGTGACATCGGTTTCCAGACTGAGCCCTACACATCTGTTGTGAGTGGTGAGATTGAGCGAGGAATCGAGATAGTTGACGACCATGGCAGGAAGAATGATCTAAAGAACACGTACCCTCAGATGTTATGCCTGCTATATATGTAAGTGCTGGCGCTACACGAATAGATACCCTGTTTACAGCATATATATGCATCTTCGTCTTTCGATGAGACATGCACAAGATATGAATTCAAGCCTGGGCCAGTATCGTGAGGGTTAGGGTTGCACGATACCATGAGCTGCGGTAACTAGTTGTAGTCCCCGGGTCGACCTTGCCGGATCCTGGGTGCTCTGTAGACTTATAAGAATCCACTTCAACTCCGCCATCACCGATCTTGATCGTTCCCGTTGACGGGTGCACCGGCGCATGTGTTCGAATGCCGCCGCTACAGCCGCCATGACGGTGGCGGCACAAAGAACAGCGACTTCCTGCGGGGTCGGACTGAACCCTCTTCCGTCCCTCACCCCACCACGTGGGGTAGGCATGGCATGGAAGAAGAATCTCTTCCAAAGTCTTCGATCCAAGACATTTAGGAGAGCACTTGCAGATGCTCTATGGTGTAAAAAAGAGGGCACATATTCGGAATCATCTTTCCAGCTGCCCTCTTTAGAAAGGCCTCGTGGTCTTGGGGCGCATGAGGTGTCGTCCAGGCGTTGCCGGTCTCTCACCGCGCTTGATGTACTGAGTGTCTTTGATGTCCATCAAATCTGTTGCCCAACAAATGATGTAAAAGGCGCCTGTTGACAAGGACCCCACGTCATTGCTCCCTGGTCCAGACCTCCACCCAGCTCCCGCCCCGCCCCGGCCGTTCTGGCAGCTGCGAATCCCGCTCGTCATCCGGAGCCTGGTGTTGCCTGTAAAGAGATCAACGACGTAATTTTTCTGTTTCCTCTTGCGAAGCCTCTAGGCACCAGAATTCGACCTTCTCTGGCTTCGCAACACCATAGCGCAGCAATACCGTGCCGAGTACAAGATACTGACAGCTCTTCCGACTCTCCATCGTGCATCCTACCCTCCAAATCTCCACTTTTCTCTATTTTCCTCAACATTTTTCTGCCGAAAAGGCCGCGAGTAGTGGTGAAGTCGAAAGGAAACAGAAGTCTGAAACTATGGTCATGGGACTCGTCTCCGGGCGCCGAAGGGCAACCTCTAATGCTAGTGAGTCGCATGCGATTCCACTTTGTCAAGAGCCTATTTTGAGCAGATGCATCATGTAGACGGCGAGCCAGTTGAAGTTCATCACCGGCGCACCGACAGCATCACCAAGGGAGGCAAGAGACTGGACATCCGGGATCATATATGACCATATTTGTTGCTAACATGCCGCTTCTTCGTAGGCAGCCGAGGATCCTCTGTCGACGGATCAGACCCTATCGAAGATGATACCCTCGTAGTCGAGCCCGATCAGGGCAACGGTCTGTCACCCACTCCAGGGCTATCCGGTCATATACGCCTACTGACACCGGTATCCAGTCCTTTCCCACATCATATCCCAGTTGAGACCTGGTGCCGATCTGAGTAGAGTCGTTCTGCCTACCTTCATCTTGGAGCCCCGTTCCATGCTGGAAAGGATCACAAAGTACGCTTGCCTCCGCTACTCAAAGGAACAGAGAGGAGGACTGAAGCTGACAACCGCTATAGCTTTATGTGCCATCCCGAAATGCTGCTGCCGATTCCTCAGATTGACGATCCGGTCGAAAGATTTTAGGCGTCGTCAAATTCTACCTGAGCGGCTGGCACATTCGCCCTCCGTGAGTCCCTTCTGATATCTAACCAGTCATGCCTGTTTACTAACCCGCCTGTTTAGTGGTGTCAAGAAGCCTTTGAATCCCATTCTGGGCGAGATTTTCTCGTGCTACTGGGACTTCCCCGACAAATACCAGAGCGTACTACATTTCCGAACAAACCTCTCACCATCCTCCAAAGTCGAGCTACTTTTATATGGTACCTGGTCACCACATTCGGGTGGATGGGACGCTAAAACCCAGGAGCAAATTCCTGCAACTCCGCCGCTAGCATGATGGAAGGCATTGCTATCTTGACCCTCCAAAATCGCGGCAAGGATCCTACCAAGGGAGAAAGATAGTAAGCATATGCACCCTATGTTCCGGCACTGCTGCAGCTTCGCACAAATGCACTAACACAATTCGACTATTTAGCATCCTCACCCAGCCGAACATGTACGCAAGAGGTATTCTCTTTGGTAAAATGAAATATGAGCTGGGAGATCACAGTTATGTGAGATGTCCAGAGACCGGCCTTGTTGCCGACATTGAGTTCAAAACCAAGGGCTGGGTCAGCGGCACGTATAATGCCATTGGTGGAACGGTGAAAAATGAGGAAACGGGCGAGGTGCTCTATGAGCTTTCAGGACTGTGGAGCGAAGAGATGTTTCTCAGAAACGTCAAGGTACGTGATTTTGAGCGCCGCTATGATGCACAATGCTAAAATCCTATAGACTGGCCACAAGGAGATGTTCTTCAACGCCACGAAGTCAAAGCATAGTCCCCCTCTGAGCCGACCGCTTGAGGAACAAGAAGAACGAGAATCTCAAAGGTTGTGGGCTAAGACTGCCCAAGCAGTCAAAGAACGTAACCATGAGCTGGCAACCGACGAAAAGACGAAAATCGAGGAGACCCAGCGCGAAGAGGCTGCTTTGAGAGCAAATGAGGGTGTCGAATGGCACCCCAGACTGTTTAGGAGAGTTAGAGGCGGTCCTGGCGGATCCGAGGAAGGCGAGGAAGATCTCGAGTGGATTATCAATGCTCAAATGTTTGACGCCATCGTCGGTCAATTTGAGGGCACAAGCTAACAACTGTGTACAGAGACGGAAAGACACCAGAGAAGCAGGCAGCTCAGATCATGGCCATCTATCCAATCATCCCAGGCCAAAAATGTGAGAAAAGGATCGTGATACCACCAAGAGCATCATTTTCTGAGCCACGCCCTCAGACAGCCCACAGCAATGACAGCAATCTCATCAATCTCAACAATGACGGACCATCAGCCGATGACAGCAGAGCACCGGCCCTGACCCCGACCCTACCAACCAAGATTTCGGAAGATTCTATGTCCACGAAAGCAAGCAGTGTTTCATTGAACAAACTCAAGGGGAGAAGCCTCCCTTGACCCCAACCATCGCAGTACAGCAGAGATTCAGACAATGTTGGCTGCAACAGGCGACAAGGCTAAGGCCGGGCCGCTAATTGACTTCCACGACGACATGAAGAAGGCCTTGCCTGCGAATCCCAAGCGAGCCGACACAGAAGACTCACAAGATGACGTCTTTGTTGACGCCCAGGGTAAAACACTCGGCATCATCATGGGCGTTTTTAAACTGTAGTTTTTCTTTCAAGTCTATAGCATCATGGTCTGGTGGGCATAAGCATACATCATAACAAAAGGAGGATTGGAAATGGTTTTACCAGGTCAATGTCAAAGTGGAGATTGGTGAGTGTAGGCTCTAATCATTTTTCCTTGGTCGATCAACAGTAGACAATGATACCTGGTGGAAACAAAGGAAGGAAAGGAGGGAGGCGCTTTTGGCATTTTGATTCTGGCACATGGGCTCTACCCCGGCCATTCATTCAGTGTGGGGACATTTTTTGTTTTGTTATTTCTGGTTTGGGATCAACTCCTGGGAAATGCAAATCATGAACATTCAGAACTCGTGTGTCTTGTGTGATGTGTGGTTGCCCCTGAGCCGCCTCTGGGTCACTGCGTCAGCCTTTTTCCTTCCTGCTAGTGGCACAGTTTATTTCACACTTCATGAGGAATATAGTCTATAACGTAGCTAAGGGTTAGGAAGTTTACGTTGTGTATTAGTCGTCCATGGTGTCCTTGGTCAAGTCATTCCTTCCCTCAACTCGAGAAAGCCACCATTAGTAACACGCTTAGATACCTACCGCACTTTCCTGGGTTTTGCTTTCAATTCTCCGGCGCCCTTGACCAACCTTTGATTTCAATCTTCTTCTCGCCCTCGCTGCCATCAAGGACAGACCAGCCATCCTGTCATTAAAGAAGCCGTCCAATCTGAATCCTTCGCGCCTCAAGAGTTTTCTGCCAGTTGGCTTCACCCCCGCTTTTCTACGAACCCGTACTGGGAGAGGATTTGCTGACCGTCGGGACAGCATCAACATGGAAAGACATCCGCTGCCGGGGACCCAACCGTTCGATTGAGAGCCCTTGGCGGAGCCAGGGGACGTAGGAACCCGAAAAGTGAGAACCATGGTACCACTCAGGAGTATTCAAGACCCGTCGTCCTGCTTGTCATCCCTTACTGCGGCTTCGTTCAGCCTTGATACCGGTTGATTTGAGGCGCAAGGCGGCATGTCGTTATCATGCCGTTCACTAACAAGATAGGTACCAAACCGGATCTGGAGCCGCCATGATCGACCGTTCACCATCCGTTTTGGTTCATCGCGAGATCGAATCAGGAGGCCCTTGCCAGGTAAGTGGTCTCATTTGGGAGAGATTTTCCCATTGTTCGGATGTAGCATCCGCAATTCTTCAACGTCGCAATGCCTTGGATCACTGCGGGCCATTCTCGCACGAAAGGACTGCTCTTCACCACAGACTCGCAGAATACGGTGGTCACCTATAATGCTACCGCAGCCATGTTCGGAGACAGGTTGGTTCTCTTGTCACTGACGGACAGAAGCCGGCTGGCTCATTCCCTTTCCGGGGCTGCGGAACCGGACCGAAAGTAATACACGACACACCCAATTTGTCCTGCAACAATAAGCCCCAGGATACCACGCAAACCGGACAGTCTTTCCAGTCCTAGATGGCGACAGGTAGCCTCACGAGGCAGCAGCAACAAATGTCCGCGACGAGTAGTGTTCTCGGCCCAACTCTCCACACGTTTGCCTCCCTCCCCACCTGTCAAAGCGTGGGCGCACCCCTTTGTAATACAACACCACGCCATATGGGCTCCGTGTTCACGGACAGGATCGTGAGAACTGGAGTCTCTTGCTGATCATTCGAAACATTCGCCGGGTGGGTTTTTGAACTTGCCTTGCGCAATTTTATCGTTGATCAATCTACGATCTGGCGAGTTACATCCTGGCTCACATGCTTTTCACATGGAGCCCTTTTCGTCGGTCTCAGATGATGAACCCCTCTTCTCAACAGGAGTGCCTGCCCCCTGCTTGGGGTTTCTCTCGGCGTCCACAAGGCCAGTGTCGTCGGACCATGAGCCGAACATCGTTAGGGTAGCTTACCTACCCCATGCCGCAATATCGGCCGTTGACCCTAAGCTAGCGAGCAGCAGCAGTGCCCGTTCTCGGATCCGGAAAGATTGCGGGGCGAAGGGCGTTGGACGGCGTGCTTCATCGCGACGGGGCGCTAGGAGAGGGTTTTCTTTTTGCTTTTTTTTCCGCGCTCGAGGGAACAAGCTTTCTGCTGATGGGGCAGGTGAGGTCGGGTCTGGGAGGCAGGGCATTAACAGGACAAAATGCTAGAGAAGACGAAGTTGACGATAATGATACAGCACGATAGCAAACTCGCCAAGTCTGCGGAGTAAATGTTATCAAGAAGCCGCACATTCTGGTGGTTTTCATCAAACACGAAGTACGTAATACATCAATCGAAAAGAGGCACGGAATCTGCTACCGGTAGCGTGTGTCCGTCCACCAGCGAGCGACTCCACCGATGGGACATCTAGGCGCCGAGAACACACTTCACTGGCTTAACCTTCCCGGCTACAGGACTCACCAACCGATGAATCTCGGGGTCAAGGTTTCGCTGGATTATCGCGACGACGGTACAGGGGCCACACGTGTTTTTTTGCGTCCGTAGTGTCGTCGCGCTCGGTTTTGCTTCTTTCCCCTTTGATATCTGTCACTTTTTTAGCCTCATCGTTGGGAGCAGCAGCGCTCAGACTTTTTTCATTTTGGTGATATTCATCACAGGGGGTCTGTTTTAAGAGAGCGATTGCCTTTTTGGAACGGTTGTTGCTTTTTATCCGGGGTTTTTTTTTTTTGGTTTTTTTTTTTTTGCTTTTTTTGTTGGGAGTTGAGTGTGTTGCTGAAGAATGCCAATGTTGTATTGCATGTTGAACTTGCTAAACTGAAGAGGGAGTTTGATGTACCCCTTGCAGAATACATATGCGATAACACCGCGAGGCATATCATACATGGTCGGCTGATCGGCTCTTCTTTTCGGGGGTGATGGGGAGGAAGGGGTTGGGGTTGTTGATCACTGCTGGGCTGTGTAATGGAGGGTTGTGGTGATGATGTTGTTGTCGGTTGCAACGACACATCTTGAGAGTTGGGATGAAGGTGAGACTTCCTGGGCAGACTTGCTACAGAGGGCGAAACAGAACCGATGGAGGGTGTGCAACACTACACCAAGCCACCCACCACGAGCCACCGAACATCACGTTGTAGTAAAGTGACGACGATGGTGTTTATCTCGAGCAAAGGTTCGAAACACGGTGGGGAAACCTACCCGGCAGTAGAGGCATACCGAGCGAATGTCTCTGCCGAAACTGGGAAACGAAGGACATCAGCATACATACAGTAGATGCAACGGTGACGGAGACATGCATCGTTACTGCAGCGGAAACAGGCCCGGGAGAAGACGCAAAAGCTACACGAAACAAAAGTGAAGCTTGAGAACCCTACCCGGCTAAGTATCATGATCAACATCAAACTGCAGACTTACCCTCCGGGGACAAAGAAGGAGGAAACAGGCGCGGCATTCCGGGGAAGCGATACATTACCAAGATCTTTTTTTTTTTGAAGAGCCTCCTGGCATGATGATGTCTGTGTGTTTGTTCTGCTCTCCCTTCCAGTCTGTGTGTCGGGTTGTTCCAGTCTGTGCGCAAAAGATTGTTCTTCTTCAGGCTATATTCATCTGGGAATACGACTGTGATGAATGGGGTTGTCACTTGCATGGGTGAGTTAGAATATCTCGAGAGTTTTCTGTCGTTGATACTTATCTTTGGCGGCGAATGAGTTGCGGTGGTCTCGTTAATGATGAATTTCGGGAGCGTTTCTATGTCGTATAGATGAGATGGTGTGAGGAGTCTGAAAAAAAATAGGGGAATTCAACTGTGATGTATTGGGGTTTATTATGATTTAACGCTGTTTAAGTTGACTGATCGAAGAGGTCTTAGGATGACTTGAGATTGATCAACCTACCTCATGGTCAACAAGTCCCCATCATCCCATAGCCAAACCTAAACACCATACATACCAGCAGTTCGCTTGGGAAAACCCACCCGGATTTCTATAGTTCCCTCTCAGGCGTCTGACCTATATTAACCCAACCAAACTTTCTCTCTTTTCCCTTACCGTAATCGCCTCCACTGACAAGACACTACCAAATGCAACTACCAAACCTGCAATGCAGTGTTCCTGTCGGTTCCTGCATCAGCTCCAACTGCAAGTTTTCAATAGAAAAAAACCCACCACCACCGTCCCATCGTCTCACCGTATGTAGTGCTGAGTTGAAGTGCCATGCATCACCCATGCCGTCGTAACCGTCACTGTCGTTGGTGTTTTTTGTTTTCAGGGGTCTCAACGCAACCCAAGCTCCCACGCACTGTAACCAAACACTGTGTCGTATGAACCATGCAAAAAGAAAAAAAAGACTTCTGTGCCCCTCATATGGTTCATGATGACAAGCGCACCAACGGTCTGTTTGACGTTTATTGTCCCCAAGACATAAACCGGACGATCGGAATTACACCACCTTCATTCACCGCGGAGGACTATCATCACCTCACCACCGTTGAGCAAAATGCAACAGTGGGAATCGTGATAAGATATGGCTTGAGCCGATGATAGTGGCGTTTTTTTGGAACCTGTGAAAATAATAAAAAAAGAGAATGTCGCGAGTGGCTTGCTGCTGCTGTTAGCTGACCTTCCTAATGAGGTAGGTGAACCAATGAGTCGGACTCTCCTCGGCCCCTCCCCTCCACCTGTCACCACCAACAAGAATCGCATTTTTCCCCTCAAAAAAGTTGACCGAGCCACGGTCATTGTCAGCGACCCACCAAAGGCGCATCAAAATTCTTGGGGTCGGGGAGGACAGCGGGGTTTTGCTCTGAACAAGTTAGCTGCCGTCCAGCCCTGGCTCTTGGTCTTTGAACAAGTTGAATTCTAGAACCTCACCTAGAAAATGATGGCACTTATCCACACCCAGATTCGTCAAGGTGCATCGCCTTACATCGGGGGCGCAGGCGTGGTGTGGCTAGCTGTGAGGGGCTTGCGAGGAGGAAAACAATATTTTGACATTTAGACCGAGGTTTGGGGGAGCACATGTTGTGATGAGAATATTGTGGACGGTGAATGTGAAGATTGCCCAGAGTTTGGCCTCGGGGACCAAGAATCAACAATATGCAGGCAGCTGCTTTGGAGGTGGCTGTATGAATGAGAGGGAATTATTGCTCGGTCAAGGAGGCTCGGGGAGGGCGTGAGAGCATGAGGGCGTCAATTCAGGAGGCGGGCTAAAACCGCCTGTCGATGAGTCCGGCCCGCCCTGGCCCGTTCGGAATGGCCTCGTATGTTGAAGGTGACTGATTTTTGGGGTTTGGTTGGGTGCGCAACTGCCGTTTCCAATCGCCACAGACTTGTGGTTCTGGTGCTGAGGATCACGAGTGGTTCGTACCATAATATGCAGGCACCGCCTTGTCTTCACTGCTCGGTAGTTGGTCCTCGCCGTCAACCTAAACGGCCAGGTCTGCTAGAAAAGTATGAAGTGCATCTTTGACTTTCATGCCGATTTGTATCGCCCAACAACGGTGTTTGCTTCATTTGGACAAGGCATTTTGGCCTCACGAAGCCCACAAATTAGGTACCGAGCGGTTGGGACCTGACTGCACTATGTATGTTGGATGTCAGAAGGTCTTGGGGATATGCCGTCTTGTAACATCCAGCAGCCTTTGCCGGGCCGATGGCCACGCCCCACGGTAACCTTTTCATAGTGTGACATCAGCTTTGGGGTGAAACGAACAGAAGTTGTTGTGAAACTGATGACGAGAGTGATAATCGGCGTCGTGGTAAGGTAGGTAGTCTCAAAAAATGAAAACGTGGTTTCGTTCGGCTGGTATTGTACGCGCCGTGGCTCAAGTCCCATGACTTCTGAGCTTTCAGGGCGACCTGTGGGGAACCGGGGAAGGGCCATGCTGGCGGGACGGCAAATCCTGTGATGATTGGGACAGTTCTGCTGGGTGGTCTCTGTGACAGAGGCGGGCAGAACCGGCCTATGGGAGGATGTTGCCCTCCGTGTATGTGGTCCATGATCTGGCTGAATAGCCGACAACGTCATTTTTAAGTTTGGTGCTTGTTGGCCGTTGAACCTGACGAACACACGATGATAATGTCTTGAGAAGGCTTGGCTGGGTTGTTGGCGTCAACGGTCGCCTGCGATTGAGGGTTGGCCATGCCCTGCACGAATGTTGAATTGCCCTGATCTATCCTCGAGTCTAGACTTCCTAAAGCACTATCGAGTGCCCTTTTATCGCCTCGAAGGAACAGACATAATTTCGGGAGAATGCAATGCTGGGGTTGAGGGCTGTGTGAAGACAGGACTTCAGGACACACCTGGGGAAGCGAGTAAATCAGCCAATCCCATTTGCGTACAGGTTAGGAAATGGTGGTGTGGACTACCCGCAACGGACCACACCCTCTCGTGCGGACATGATGCGATTCCAGCCCAACAAAAAATGCAAGTAAGATCTGCGAAATGCTGAGACGGAAACCAGTCGGTGGGATTTCTGGACATAATGTGGCCTATGAAATGCGCTCTCTGCCGTCTTGTCAGCCGTTTACCAGCTTCGTCGTTATTGGGGTCCTGGGGACAGAAAACCGGGTCATCATCTTGAGGATAAAACAAGAAGAGCTCCTGAATGGTGCAATCGCCAAGTTCTTCAGGCCAGTCAAGAAGTTGAATACTGTAGATTTCTGCCCGGCAGGCATAGCCGAACTGTCTGAGCGCAATAGCGACTGCCCGGATTGGTCAAGAGTGATCTTTTTGAAATTTCACAGTGTGCATGAATCAGACGCACCCTGTTCTTCCAATGCCTACAACACTTTCTCAGCCAAGACGCGATGGTTATGGACGTCTCGTGGCAGTCCAGGTTCAGCGGCGACTTTCTCTCCGCTGGGGAGGGTTCACGATGAAAAAAGCAACTCTCCCGGCTAACGGATCATCAACCAAAGTTGCTTCTGTCCCGATGTCAGAATTGCAACAGTCCGGCACGTCTGGGTTTGGTTGTATAGCTGATGCTGACGGTGCCTGAATTTCACTCTGTTGTTAATCAAAAGCCGCATAATGAAATTACACTGAAGCTATTCTCAGAAAATGCAGTATTGAGAGGGTTTGGAACAATGGAAGCGAAGGTCTTGAGCATTCTTGGCTGTCGAACGGTGGTGCGTGTCGCTTCCAGCCGCCCATGGCACCTGCATGAACGACGATTTCGTGCAGAACAAGCCAACACGAGGTCCGTTAGGGCTTCACCGACGGCTGTCACGGTGAAGACCTTTTGCAGAAGTGAGGATGTTTCCGCCTCCCGCGAGAATAAAAAGATGCGGCGCAGTCCCCGTATGTACAACATGAGACGGGATCGTGGCGTAAATGTGGTTGGTAGATTTGTAGAAACCAACTCCCGTCCTCTACAAAGACTGACTGTAAGCACCGAACTCTTTATATGCCGGCTGTCGGTACGGAATGGGGCGTCTGCGACTGCCCAGTCCTGGGGCCATCACGACTGATGCGGATTGGGTACACAGAATGCGCAGCCTCTGGCTTCCTGAGCGCGTCAGTGGCACAATGAAGGGACTTTTTGGACCTTGGGTGGATCGGAGAGGTCCGATACGTTGCTCACCGCGGGGAAGGATCGATTCACTCCACCCGGCCACCGACAGTAAAACGGCGAGGATGGAGCTGTTTCTCACGCCCAATCCGCAATATATTTCGCTCCCACACCCTGATCTCAAGATATGCAGTTGGCAGTTTTGACAGAGAAAGCCAAGCGTTGAAGTGCGAGACTTGGCTGGGAGATGATTGAGACATCTCGAGTTTGTTCAACCTGACTTTCAGCCCCGCAACGGTCGTGGGCTTCAGTCATCGGCGCTGGCAGTCAACGGCCTCCTCGGCTGAATCTGAGGTCATCAGCCACTGGGGCAGCGATCGTACAGCGAGGTGTCATGGTTATCATGTATTATATGTCCCGTCTTCGGCTCATACTGCACTCGTCTCTCAATTAGTTCTTTTCTCTGGCCTCTTTTACCACAACACGTATTCCGTTGTCCTGTCTCTATTCATGGAGAGCTCTTCCCATGCTTAATTGGGCAACTGTGGGAAGCGGAATGGAAGAGGGAGGAGATCGACCCCTGCCATCAGCCCCTGTCCAGAATGCGGGTCGGCTGGGTATCCAGGCAGCCAGGGACATGGCTATGGCTTGACTTCGAAGCAGCCGGTCCTTTTCTGCACGCCCATACGCCCAGGCTTTGCCCCTGGCTAATACACTAATCCACACCCTCCCCTCTCGGCCCCTCCATCGCAACTGGACCCTCCTCCCCGGTCATCCACGAAAAACCCTCGTCCTCCCCCCAATGAGAGGCCGTGCTTTTCGAGATGCCACTTCGGGGCAGATGCACCTTTGACGGGCGGCAGGGCGATGACCCTCGATCAGCTTCATGGACAACGCCCCGCTAGTCACGGCGGCCAACCTGGCGAGAGGTCACCCTCTCGTGTGGACTTCCAGACTCTTGCTGCGTCTCGATGCTACCCAAGACCCAGGCGCACATCTCGACACCGGGAGACCAGGAGAACTGCTCGTCCCCAATATACATATGTCCCACACCCCGACGCGACCCGGCCAGTCACCTTGCTCTCTGGTGACTTTCTCTTCTCTTTTCCCCTTCTTTGCCCACCCCAACGAACAATCAGCACCCAGTTCAGACCACGTTGGGCCCTTACAATCTTGCCGTGGTACTTCCTTGCGCCACGTTCCACCTTGATCTGTTTTACCGAGACCGACGTCCTCGTACCGCCATATAGCAACCGAACCGAAAACATTTTGGGACTGGATTCCGAGCTCGAATGGATTCTTAGATCTGCATCCGCACGCCCATATCACCATAGCTTCCACCGGACTCACGTGGCCGAATAGTCGACTGGAGGATTCGACTTGTGCTGGAATCGAAACTAGGAATCCCAGTCTGGAGGTTGAACGATCGACACCTCATATCATCCCGGCCATCTGGATCGGGGATATTGACTGAAAGTGGGTGGATTGGATTGTGGAATACGTGGAGTACCGACAACGTCGGTCATTCAGAAGAGACGCCAAGATGTCGAACGGAACAGAGGTTGAATGTCAAAGCCATTCTTTGAACGTCGCGGGTTTTGATAATGGCGGCTGTAAGTCACGGCTTTGTCCTCGGTGGACTTGCTGACGTTGCTAATCTCGTGCCTGTGCAGTTATTGAGGGCAGGTGTTGCCAGCCATACTTTGACGCAACGTGCTGCTTACCGTGCCCCATGACATGGGCCTACCCAGACACCTTCGGAACGATGAGTGAAGCGGCCAACTGGGTGTCGGTCGTGAAACCTGAGATTGGCTGCGTCTTCCTCCTGCTCTTTGGCTGTGCTGCCGGTTAGAAAAGACTTTCAGCATTATCTCAGTATCTCCTGACAGCAGTGGTGTTTATGAATATGGGTCGGCCGCTGTTGCAAGCTGATTTTGGGTCAATATGCTGATGACCTTGATAACTGGGTTCGTTATCCTCTGGCCCAGCCCGAACAATGTTTCGACGCAATTACACCCAACTCGATGAAGACGAGCTCAGTCTGCGCGGCATCCGGCATGTTTATTATCCTGGGAGGATGGGCAGGTGTACTGGGTCTTCTTGCGCGCTCTCCTGCACCTTCAGATTTGCTGGCAGCTTGTTGTGGGGACGCAACTTTGTAATGGTTTGCTCAGGTTGTCGGCTGGGGCCTCCCTGGTGCGGGCGTTGTTCTCGCCTTCCTCTTGAGCGGTGTGTCGTTCCGATTCGGACAGACCTGCCATATCAACCACAAGAACAGTCTTGCCGATCTCTGGATCCCGCTTCTGGTCTTCTCCGGCCTGACAATTATCATTCAGTTCGCGACATTCGGCTACTGCATCAAGTTTACCTCGCATCGTTGGCCGATAACAGCGCGCTTCGACCGAGGCTCCAACATGCCATCCTACACCAACAGCATCCGGACCATGACTCCCAAAGCAGGCCTATCGTCGCGTACGCCGCGTGATTGCGCTGCAGTGGAAGGCTATCGCTATCGTCTTGATCATCATCGCCGATGTCATTTTTCTTTTCCGTCGTTTTTCGTTTTCCAAGACAACACTGTCGAGGCTGTCAGAATGACAGCACCATTGCTCGTCCTTGGGCTCTCTGCTTGCTTGATAACGGTGGGATAAGGGCCCCTGCCTGGAGCTTGCAAAGTGCCCCTGGTCAGTCAATATGCCTTAACTGTTGGCGCTGTTCTTTTCCTTCTCAGGGTAAATTTCCTAACCACCTGTTTGTCGCACAGGGTCACACTTTTTACTAATACGGGTTTTGTTCTTTAGATGAACGGCATTTAGCTTTGTCTCCTCCTCAGCCGCTGGTCCGCTGATTACGGGCTGGCGTGATTTGTTGATCTCTTCCCCTAGCCCGGGCAAGCAAGAGAGTTTGTTTCAGTCGATGCGCAGCTCGACGACCTGAAAAAGATACACGTTCGTACGGAGGATGCTATCCAGGACGATTCCGGAAGGTCATGGAACAATCAGTAACACCCCTCGTAGTGACTCCGATCTCCCCCACGCTGGCCAGATCAGGAATGGGGAATTACCATGCACAGCCATAACAAGACCCCGAGGCGGCCGTCGCACCATCGACTTTTTTCGGTCAAACGCAGAGATATCACACGCCAGCGGGTCATTCTCTCGCCACGCCCACCACAACAACCGCAGCAAGCGACGGTGACTTGGGATCCACAGAGACATATGCTCGGGGGACAATCACCAGGGTCTATTCCCAAGACGGCAACCCAAACAACTATGTCAACCCACTGGGCATGAACAGGTTATGAGGATGATGACGAACGCAACGCCAAAAAAAAAACCAATCATAAAAAATATATTCTTGACCTTACTTAATACTCAAAAACTAAAAGGAGGGAGGGGTTGGGAAATGAAGGATGCCGGGGTTCAATTCACTACATATTTTGCTTTTAATCCTTATTGCGGACATATACGCGTGCCAGAACCGCCATTTTTGCATCAATTATTGTACAATACATCACGACATCTGAACTTGAGGATATCGCCATCATCATCATTATCAGAACCTCGTGCTATCACGTAGACAAGAACTGGGTGTGCTACGCTGTTTCTTGAAAAACAACGCTCCTATCATGAAAGGTAATGCTGTTTGCGGGGGAAATCCTGGAAAGAGGTGCGCCAAGAATGCCAAAACGGCTGCTTGCGCTTTGAGCTGCTGCAGCCCTGTCAGCTGTGGGCCTGGTGGGTGGGCGCCGGTGCGGGCAACTCCGCCTGACAGTTTGAAAGTGGCTGCTGGACGGGAAAACCCTGCCGTGTCGAGAGACCCTGCAGCTTGTGAATGGACCATCCAGCTCCCTCCACGATCGTCGCTTGTGTCGTGGCCTCCTCCCCTCGAGAGGCCAGCGACAGCCTTCCCGGTTCTCGCTCAGCGCGGGCCTCGCCTTCAGAAACAGCTTCCCCCACTTTTCTGATCTTGCTTCGTTCGATTCTGGCGACGAACCTGACTTGTGTGCTGAGATTCCCAACTCCCAGGGCATCCGCGTCGGCTGCTTATAAACTTGGTCCAACAGCCGCACTCTACATTGTTTTGGTTGTTTTGCCTTGTTTGGGATATTATGGCGTATTCAAACATCACAAGAGGCTGATATTCGACTAATACCATTGGGCAACAAGACATTCAACTCGGCACTTACCGCGCTGTATATGCATACCTACGGTCCCTCCCCATCCGAGCGGCAGCGCAGACCTGAACACGTAAATTTACACCATTGACTTCTTTGGATCAATTGCTTACACAGCTTACTCACCTCACTCCAACCGCAGCAAATCACGACAGCTACCAACAACAACAACAACAGCAGCCACTTCAAAGCCCTCCCTTCTTCCCCTTCCACTGATTCCGCCTCCAAACCAACGCCGAATCCTCATGTCCCCGACCGCCACCAATGTTTCTCACACTATTATCCATCCTCATCCTGGGGACATACTTCTTCCACCTCTGGCGCGCCGAAGCCGCCCTCGCCATCCCTGGACACCCTCCCCCGACGCCCGTCTGTTCAGCCAACGACCCCTCCCCGCACCCATCGAAGCTTCGTTCTTGTCTTCTTCTACCACCACCGCCTCAAAAGAAACCGAGTCCCAACCACTATCAAACTATGCCCTCCCCTCAAAAACCCAAAGGCCGCAACATTGTCGACCAAAACGGCAAAGCGATTCAAGCTGTCGAGCGTGAACTGGTACGGCGCCTCGGATCATTGTTCATCCCCGGCGGGCTGGACATTCAACACCGCAAAAGCAATAGCAAAACAATCAAAAGGCTGGGGTTCAATTCTGTCCGGATGCCCTACAGCGACGGATGGTTGTCAAGAACCCGACTATTTTGCCGCACCTGCTGGCTAAAATCCGGACTTGATGGAAAAGGGGCGCTGGACGTGTTTGTGGCTTGTGTGGAGGCGCTGACGGAAGGGATCGCGGTGATTGTGAATGATCACATTACGACTGCGACTTGGTGCTGCGGGGCGGATCCTTTGCGATGCCAGCTGGAGCAATGATTGGTTGCCGGGGTGGTTTGCAAGGTGAGGCAGACGGAAGGATTGGATTCGGAACACTGGGGAGACGGTGATGGGGAGTTGGCGGGGAATGAGCTGGTGATTGGGAGCGGATCTGAGGAATGAGGTTAGGGGTTTGGGGACTATGCCTTGGGATCGGTGGGCTAGTGCGGCGGAAAAGGCGGGGAACAGACTGCTGAAAATGAAGAAAAGGAGTGGTTGATTATTGTTGGGGAACGGAGCGGGAATGATTTGGGGGGCGGACTAGGCCGGTGAGGTTGGAGGTGGAGGATGGGGTGGTGTATTCGGCACATGTGTGTATTGGGGCGGGTGGGGGAGCCTTGAAGGGGAGGTACTCCCAGAGAACGTACCCGAGTTTTGTTGCGTCTATGAGGGAGCAGTGGGGGTATTTGGTCGAGGGGACGTGGCGCCGGTGTGGATTGGGGAGTTTGGGGCGCCGAGTGAGCCCGGGAGGGGGATGCAGGTATTGGGGAGAACGATGAGGGTATCTGAAAAGTATTGATGCCGATTTTTGGGTACTGGGCGATCAACCCGGGAAGCCAAAGACGATGAGAAGGAGACGTATTGCCTTGTAAGAGGATGACTGGGTGACGCCGGTACTGGATTACAGGATGAAGGATATGACGGAGTTGATGAGGATTGGGCATGAGTAGAGAAGTTGGAATTCCTACATAAGCATTGGGTTAGGAGTTGGGGAAGGTATAAAATTGGTTATGGCGCTTTGTATATGTGTATTGGCGTTGAAGCAGATTTGACTTGGCATGGGGTGTTTGCTTTGAGTTTCTGGAGATGTGGTTGATACCATTGGCAGCGTTAGATTGGTTATATAGAGGCGCGTTATGGATGTATGTGATGGGATTTTTATCAAACTGCTTGTGTCTCTGTTTGAGGGTGTGTAAGCATCACAGTGTGTGTTTGTGTCCATCAAGGTATGGATAGCTGGCCCGCAGTGACGTATCTCTGATTAGTAGCTCCCTAAGCTGCAACGCTTATCGATAGCGTTACTGGCACTGACCTCCCACGCTCCCCCTCCCGCCTGCGAGCCGCCGATCCAGAGCTCCTGCAACGATCAAACATACCTATTGCGCTTACCACAGTTTTGAGCTTTCTGACTTTTTTCTCTCTCTGGCCGTATTGGAGTCTCCTTCAGCTATGTCCACGCACCAACCCCGATGTTCTCATCTTCTTCCAAGGACATGATGAACGCCGCCGAAGGAACCGAGCAACCAACAGAGGCGGGGTACGAGGAAGTCTACGTCCACCCGGTGTGCCATGTCCAGACTCCGGAGAACAGGGTGAGCCTCGAAGCTCGGATTGATCACCAGCTCGAATATATTTGCTGATGGGCATTTAGTTTGGACCTGGTATCCGTGAGTTTCACGGCCCATGTGGACATGCTCAACACGGCGGCTGTCGGGGACGATTTCGATTTCGACGAAGACGACGCAGACAGCGCGGACGATGATTACCCCGATGACGAGGACGAATACGAGTCGGATAATGCCAATCCCCCGGCACCGGTTGGTTGCCTTCGGTGATCGGGATGTCTGCGAACGAGTTGATGACATGATGGGCCCGGTCAGGCCTTGGGGCTGGGGCTGGCGGACGCAAATGAGGGCAGGAACAACGTCAAATACGCCTTCGTTTCCTCACTGCTCTAGCGGGCGGTGTAATTTGACGGCCCTGTCACAGCGATACAACCTCTACTTTGCGGCCTATCAAGACAAGATATGCGTGTATCAGCCGCAGCGAGCACCACGAATTCTACCGCCGCCATGTCTGATTCTTCACCCGGCCACCACAAAGCTCGCGGCTTTGTATCCCGGAGAGCTCGACAGGAGGTTTTCTCACCAAATCAATAACATGATTGTAGGGAATCTGGGAACCTGGAGATCGTCCTGTTTGCGTGCGACGACAGCGCGACATTGGAGCCTACTATACACACACGTTGGTGCACTGGATCAAGACGTACCCCAAGCAGGACGGGGCTGGGCCTTTTTCTCGATCTACCCCAAAACCCAGGATGTTCTTTCACGAGAACGTTACCCTTTTCGGCGTGGGGTCTAGCTATTCATCAGCAGTCTCGCCTGATTGCGGTTGGATCCAACAGACACGAGGTCACTGTGTTTGCGTTTGCTCTCCCTCGTCAGGACCAGGAGGATGACGCTTTTGAGCTCGACGAGTCGCCCGAGTTGTGGACGGGACAAACCGCCTTGCAGCTTCAGAAGCATTTCCAATCGAGGACGAGGACGTGGAAGATTACTTTGCCGCTTGGCATCAGTGGCCACAACATACCCAGCGTGTCTTTTCTTGACGACGAGCATGGCAATGCGGACAAGATAGCCGCTATTGACATTTGGGGGGTGGTGTGGCTACTTGACATTTAAAAGTGGAACCGGGCCGGTTGTCATACCAGCCACCTCAGGGAAGCACACAGGTACCTTCGGGGATGGTGTGTCATGATTCTTCCTGGCAGTGCCTTCAAACCGACAAAAAGTGCCCGCGAAACATTGGGAGTGACTGCAAAAGGAGATTCTCAGCCCAAAGCCAATGTTCTGGACATCACGTGTGGGCTGTACCGTCAAAAGGACCTTGCCGTCAATGTGGGCGACATGATCAGAAAACAGGCCTTACGCCAACTCTACCGTTTACGAAAAGCTGCATAATCTAGCTGCCGGCGGTTGTCCCTCTCCTTCTGAAGAGGGCAGCTCATCTTTGTCAGTGAATGGGAAAGCGTGAGCGGGGACTCGGACTCGGATAACGACGACAGCCTCATTCCGAGCATGGCACTCAACCCTCCCTATGGGCAATGCGGCGTCGACCACGCGTTGGGGGCTCTTAACAGGTCGGTAAACTCAGGGGTCCTCGGCGATCAAAGATTTATTCGACGAGGTTCAGCTACGCCGAAATCGTCCCGATGTCAGGAGAGACTCGGACCCGGGGAAACCACCGCTGACACCAATCGGTGTCCAGGATTTGCAACGACAGGCAAAGAGGCGGAACTGGCACGGGTGGACGATTTCAGGGGTGCTTCAAAAAACTATTCTCTGCTGCGCACCTCGGCGGCGGATCTCGAACTTGTTCCCTTTGACAGGACATTGGCGCGGCCGGTGTTCCGAGGCACGTTTGACGTTCCTGGCGCCGGGGCTGGGCCAGCCAGTATGATTTCAGCCAGATACGCTCGGGCGCATTCACATGATGCTCCATGTGCCAGAGTTGTTCCTGGGTGGTGCTTGGGTCTGAAGTGGGAAGGTCGCGCTCGTGACGCTGACGAAGTCAGGCAAGGTGGTGGATGGGGTGCCGCTGCGGAGGGGGTTCAGGGTTGATTGCGTACTCCCTCGCAAGGCGGAGGAGAAGAAGAAGGTCAGGCCGTCGTGCGGGCTGGTGGGGATGCGATTTCGCCTGAGCCGGTGCCGGGTCCGAGGTGAAGGGGCAGCTTGAGCTGTGCCCGGCTGGGATGGTGAGGAGGGGCCGGTGGTGTACCGGTTGATTTTGCATTATGCGGATCACACGATTTTGATGTATGATTTGATGAGGGGGATCCGAAGGAGGAGTTGATGATTTTTAGGGTTAGGGTGGGGGAGGGAGAAGAGAAGAAGATGGGGGGTTAAAAGCGTTGCGTACATACTGGGAGGGGGAGGGGGACACGAAGAGTTTTTTTTTGATACCCGTCATTTATGAGATATGAGATTGAGATTTTTTACTGTTGGCATTTTATGTGTGTATCATAAATGGTGTGTTCGTCAGGCCATTTCAAGAGGGTTGGATTTTTTTGGGTTGTGAGACTGTCTGCCTCGTTAGGAGAGTCGGAAGATGATGGTCACTAGATGGATGACAGTGAGTTGACTGGATTTAGGGGATGGGGGTTTTAATTCAGGGGTGGGCTCACGTGGGGAACGTTTTGCTTTACTTGTAGAGGCTGTGAAATTGTTGCAACAAAACGTTCATAATGAAGAGTGTACCACATGCAAGTTTCTGCAACAGTCGCACTTGCCGTTCTTGTCAAACTTGACCTGTGTACGTGTGTGTGTGTGTGTGTGTTTTGAGATGAGATCCAAAAGGGAAGGAGTTGCCAGGGTGTTATTAAAGTCGCGGTTGCCCGTTATATGTTGGATGGTCTGGTAATTCTATCAACATGCGGGAAATTCACGGAGTAGGAGTTTGGTCGGTCGGTCGTTTAGCTTCCTTTTTCCCGTTTTTGTTTCATCATTCATTGCTCATGTTCGACACTGGGAAAAGGACAAGTTGGGATGATGAGATGAGAGGATAGGTTGATGACGAGTTTGACATTTGTTTGAGGGTACATGTCCACCGACTTTTGAGGGGCTTGGCATTATCAATCACTCGTCGACATTCTCGACCCCCCTTTTCTTCATTCGTTACGGGAGTACAATTTTTTTAATTTTTTATTTTCCCTTCCGTTCGAGGGCACAGGGGGACATTCATTTCTTTGTGACACTTCAAAGAACACCCGCCCGCCAACTCGCCCGCGCCTGTGTGTTTTGATTGTTGTTACAAAAAATGCAACCCGGCCACATCGGGGTACGCCCCTGTGTCGACCACCGACCACGACAGCAACAACAGCAACAACAACAACAACAAACAACAACAATGTCTACGCAATGGACGATCTAGCTGGCAAACCACTCCCTCCCACACCCCGAAACTTTGACCCCCGCGCGTTCAGGATCTACAGGAGGGATGTAGTCACCTTCTCATTGTCGTTTCTGGTGTCGTTGCCGTTGGTGCTGCTGGTGGCGTTGTTTACGGGGATGGCTCCCTGTTTAGGTATCACTCCTCGCCTTCGCCCTCCCCATCAGCCACGAAACCAAACGGTAAGTTTATTGTTCCTGGGGCTGGTGGTGGGGGTGCGAACCGACTTAGTACTGTGCCTCAGTACTTTAATACTGAGGACAGGGGAAATGGGCTGGGCCCAGCTGCTACTGGCAAGCCGGGTTTTTGGCCCAGACGAAGATGTGGGGCGTGGAAGATGGGAAGACGTGGTTTCGAACGAGCCGTGCAGACGCAGGTGCCAGTGCGGGGGTGGGGATGGGAGTGAGAAGGGGGTATCTTTGGGGAGATGGGGGTTTTTGACGCCGTATAGACCAGCTAAGGGGTTTTGGGGTCGAGGAGTGGCCTTTGCCGGAGGGCGGACATTGTGCAGGTTCAGATGTGGTGTCTAGGCATGGGAGTGTTGCGGCTGTTGGGAGCAATGTTGATGGGTTGGGAGGAGGATCAGGGGAGGCAAAGCAGAAGGGGTTCAAGACAGAGTGGTGATCTAGGGTTTTGAATGAGTGGAGGTAGTGAGTTGGGGGCAGGAGATACACTGGTGCCGAAGGAGGCAGAGGTTGTGTATGATTCGGGGGTTTTGCATGCGTACACATGTATGGGGAAGCTGTATAATCCTAACAGCAAGATTATTGTGCGGACGACGG